>NC_133327.1:651635325-651959825 GCF_042186555.1 Aquarana catesbeiana
TTGTTAGATGTGGCTGCATTCATTTTCTTTTATCCTCAAGGCTCCATTCACACTTTTTTCGACTCCAAAGTTGTGTCGACTTTGGACTGCAACTTTGAATGGGTGCAACTTGGATACGACTTTGACCAGTGATAATGGACAACTGTTGCACTGCGTAACATTCAGCTACGACTTTGGGTTAACATTGAAGTCTATGGCCCTCAAGTTGCATGAAAGTCGGATAAAATTAGTGCATGAACTACTTTGAAGTTACTGCAATTTTAATGAAACATATATAAATGGATATAATTGGAAAACATGGGGAACAGGTAGCACAAGTGTGAATGGAGCCTTATTTTCATCTGTTGAATCTGCCAAGTCAGTCTTTTATTTTTTAAGTTCCTTTAACAGACCAAGCTCTCCAGCAAAAGTGTCAGTAAGGGTCTATGCACACTGGGCTTAAAAAATGCGGCTTCTAGAACTGGCATATTTTAAAGCCCAGTGTACATGGACCCTTAGGCGCATTTCACACATGCAGACTGTTTGTTTGATCGGTTCAGTCACATTTTTTCAAAGAAAAAACAGATGAAGTTTACATCTGTTTTTCCAACAGTATTTTACATCTGCCAGCTAGAGTCCTTAAAGCGGAATTTCAGTCATTTTTTTCATCTTTCCATCTTTTAAATCTTCTGCCCTTGTTGTTTTAACGTTGGATAGTAAGACATTTTTTTCTGCCAGTAAATACCTTATACAGCCCACTTCCTGTTTCCTGTCTGGTCATTAGCCTAGGCTTATAACATCATGTACAGCTCGCTCTCTCTCTCTCTCTCATGAGAGTTTGCCAGGAAGGGAGGGGGGTGAGTCATAAGAGGGCCAAAGTGCGCTGCAGAGCTGGAGGTGTGCCTCTGTGTAAATCCAGGAAGTGAACAGACAGCAGCTTCAGCTGCCCATAGTTAAAATGGATGCAGCCAGACTTAGTGGAGGGAGATTTCTGCAGTACAGTAAGTACAGAATCCCAGTATATATAAAATATTATGCAAAGTGATTGGAGGGAAGCTTCAGAATGGTAAAGATGTTTTTATTACAAATTATGTGGGCAGACTGCAAAAATGGACCGTTTGTTTACATCCCTTTTTTGTCTGATCTGTTTTTTTCTTTTTAACGGCAGAGCAAGCAGACCGCAGGAGCGTTTGTTGTGAGCAGAGTTTTCTTTTTTCCTTTTTTCGGGTCTGGTGGTGGAGATCGACGATGGATCCACATCGGGGGGACAGTTTTTTTATTTTTATTTTTTTTATTTCAAAAACATTTGTACTGTCTTTATTCACTTTTACACTTTTTTAGTGAATGGGTACCCCATACTCATTCACATGGGGGGGGGATCTAGGGGCCCCCTTGTTAAAGGGGGCTTCCAGATTCTGGTAAAGCCCAGGGTTGTGGGGAAGAGGCTCTTGCCCCCATCAACATGGGGACAAGCTGCTTTGGGGTGGGGGGGGGGGCAGAGCCTCCCCCCATGTTGAGGGTATGTGCCCTGGTAATTTTCAGGAAGGGGGGAGGTGCTTGCTCGCCCCCCCCCCCTTTCCTGACATTCCGGGCTGCATGCTCGGATAAGGGTTTGGTATGGATTTTGGGGGGCCCCACACCGTTTTTCTTTTTCATTTTGGTGACAGCTGATAAATCACCCATTTTTAAGGATGCCTTAGCTGCTTTCCCGGCCTGCTCCTTAACAGACAGCTCAATGGGATAATTACCGCTCAAACAAACACCACATTCGTTATTTAACGCAAAATTCCTAGTGACTTGCACTTTCAAAAACTGATTTACCGCAAGCACGATTTTACCGCATTTTATTTGCCGTTAATAAACTCTTATTGAGTTGACCCCTATGTGTGCTCACAGCAAAGGCGGCAGTGATGGAGTCCTTTCTAAACCACACCCCTTCTCCACCCACCACTGTTTGAATAACAACTAGCTCCCTTCTGTCAATCTCTATGAAAATACAATACCCATGCAGATACTGCTGAACTGAAGTGGACAATGTGTGTTCCTCCACAGGAAGTTCAGGAAAGTGGCACTGAGGCATGGAGATCTGGAGAATAACATATGTAAGTGTAAGACACTCAACAATATCCTTATTCTCCAAAAAGGATCTATACACATCCGGGAGTAGACAGGAAGAGAGAACGGGAGGCCAGAGGAGAGGAACGCAGAGGGACGGATGGGGCACGGTCTCGGGGGAGGGGGTGAGGGGGGGGGTATTGGTAGGAAGGAAATATTAGTAAAGGTCCAAATGAATATTTATTTGTGTTGTTTTGTATTATATTGATTGGGATGCCTAAGCAAACTAAAAGCCACGATAATGTGAGGATAAGACGGGAAAGAAATTTGAATTTTAAATAATTGAAAAATCATTTCCCGGGAGAAACTTTCTAACTGAAGTGGCAAAAAAAAAAAAAAAAAAAAAAAAGGATCTATACACATCCACTACCTGACTGCCCAGTGATTTATTTTTAATGAAATGGTTGTTTGCTGTGCTTTTCTCCCTCCTTTTAACATCCTCTGTGCGTTCCCAAACCTCCCCTTTCATGTGCAATGTTCTATACACCCTACAAATCCTATAGTCCATCTTGGGAGTAAGAGAAGGGGGCTACATTCCTACATACAGAGGGACTACGAATAACAAACCTAGTCACTCTCTAACAGGAAGTCAGATGTAATGTAATTGCAAGTGCACACAGTGAGATAGAAGTAAAAGGAAAGAATAAATAAATAAATGTGGGTTTAATACCACTTCCTCAAACTCAATCTATCCAAAACGAAGCTCATGATTTTTCCTTCCCCACGTGCCTCTTCCCTTGATTTCTCTGTCAAGATCAATATCACTTCTATCAGCCTGTCTCCGCATGCCAAGTTTCTAGGTGTAACCCTGGACTCTGAACTATCCTTTCGGCCCCACGTCCAAACACTGTCCAAATCTTGCTGCCTCAACCTCAGCAACATCTCCAAAATACGCCAATTCCTAACCAATGACACCACAAAACTCCTAATTCACTCCCTGGTCATCTCTCACCTCGACTACTGCAACTCCCTCCTCACTGGCTTACCTTTACATAGACTATCCCCCCCCTTCAGTCCATTATGAATGCTGCTGCCAGACTCAGCCACCTTACCAACCGTTCAGTGTCTGCTACCCCTCTCTGTCAATCCCTCCACACTGGCTTCTGATCACTCAACAAATTGATTTCAAAATTCTAATAACTTACAAAGCCATCCACAACTCTGCCCCCAGCTACATCACTAACCTGGTCTCAAAATACCAACCTAATCGTTCCCTTCGTTCCTCCCAAGACCTCCTGCTCTCTAGTTCCTTCATCACCTCCTCCTTTGCTCCCCTCCAGGACTTTTCCCAATCCTATGGAACTCTCTACCTCAATCTGTCCGACTATCATCTTCTCTGCTTGCTTTTAGACAAATCCCTGAAAACCCTCCTCTTCAGAGAAGCCTATTCTGCCTTCACCTAATAACTGTGCTTTTACTTTCTCCATCAGATCATCCCCCACACTTTTTACCTCTTGCATCCTTTTGACCCTCCCTTCTAGATTGTAAGCTCTAACGAGCAGGGCCCTCTGATTTCTCCAGTATTCAATTGTATTGTAACTGTACTGTCTGCCCTCATGTTGTAAAGCGCTGCGCAAACTGTTGGAGCTATATGAATCCTGTATAATAATAATTACTTGAGATAATAATACCACAAACATTTTTGTTGGGTTAGGTGCATATTCTGCTAAAGTTGTTTTATCCGAATTCAGAAAGTAGAATCTTTACAAAATCATAACTGTGCATTTTATTTTAGTATCTGATCTTGTTTCCCTTACACCTTGACACGCTTAGGGATGAGCGGGGAAAGAACTGGCAGTTTGGTGAAGAATTCAGAAGACAGCCAGTTACCTTCAGCTTGGCCAAGTGGTTCTCATCCAAGCTGACATATTAGTTTCCCAAATACCCTTTAACACAGATGCTGTAAAATATCTCTTATCACTCTGACATGATAATGTATAACTATCCAATAAATCTGCCACGTTAAACATTAAATCTAGAACTCCTCTGAAGCAATATTTTTTTTTTAATGCATCTCAAAGCTCTTAAAGTGGCAGTGTCACAAAGCAAGTACAGACACTTCCATTGGTCACCTCCGAAAGAAAATGCAGTTTCCCTGGATGTGTCCAACTTAAAGCGATTGTGAAGTCTCATTATTTTCCTCTGAAAATAACAAACATATACTTATCTGCTCTGTGCAGTTGGTTTTGCGCAGGGCAGCCCAGATCCCTCTGGCTCTCCTAGCCCCTCCCTCCTGTTGAGTGCCCCCACAGCAAGCAGCTTGCTATGGGGGCACCCGAGCCTCAGCTCCCTGTGTCCAGTCAGACACGGAGCCCTGGTTCGGCCCCGGCCCCTCTTTCTCCGGATTGGCCAATTGACTTTGATTGCGGGAGCCAATAGCACCACTTCTGTGTCTCAGCCAGCCAGGAGGAGAGTCACAGACAGCCGGAGAGAGATGGGGCTCAGGTAAATATTTGGTGGGCTCTGCTGCACACAGAAGATTTTTTTATCTTAATGTATATGCATCAAGTTAAAAAACCTACTGACTTTACAACCACTTTAAAGTGGCTCTGTCAAAAGAGAAGTATGGGGGGGGGGTGCCTTAGCTGTGGATGACGTCAGTAAGTTACAGTCACAATACTGGAATAAGTATGCTGTAAATAAGTGTTTTGGATCAGTTAGCCTGACGTCACTGAAGTCAAAGCATCAGAATGACAGCTAAGGAACTAGTATTCTCAATGACGATGATTATTATTTATTATTAGCTTCAGATACCATTTGATAATTCCCCATCAGATACATACAGTCATCAGTAACAGTTTATATCAGCCATTCTCAACCAGGAATCCTCCAGAGGTTAATAAGGTTTCCTTGAGATGTGGCTGATTGAGCTCCCATTTGATGGTTCCTAGATAGTTCCAAGGCCACAGACACTTGGCAAAGCCAGCACCATGACACCTATGATCTTTTTAGTGGTCCATAAGGGTGGCAATATTCCTACTGATAACAAATATAAGTGGAACTTTTCCTATTGACCCTGATGAACCAGTTTTATTAAGGGTTTCCCCAAGGCCTGAAAATTATTTTAGGGGTTCCTTTACGGTAAGAAGGTTGAGAAAATCTGGTTTATATACTAACAACGATAAGACAGGTTCACTTTAAAATACAATTCCATATTGGAAACATTAAATTTTTGTGTGTGTGAAATTTAAGCAATTTAAACTACAGCAAGATGCAAATCCTGCAGTTTTCTAGGAGGGGGTAAAGTTTTCCATTCCCATTTTTCTTTTAGAAAACATAACAATGCTCACTACGTCTAGTAAAAAAAGTTACACGTCTCATGATGTCTCGCAGTGATCACTATGTCTCTGTAGATGAGCTTCTGGCACTTTTCACTTTTAAATGACCTTAACGAAGCTGGGTTGCATAAACTTATTTTATAAAAAATCAGCTTTTACATAAATGAAAGCAAACAATATGTCTATAGAAAGCTTTATTAATATGTAACATCTGCTAGAGTCATTACTGCTCCATCTTTGACAATATCCTAGTGGCAGAGCTCTGTATGGTATTTGAAGTAAATCTTTCCATGTATAACTAGTATAAATTCACAACAGCGATAAAAGGCGGCAAAAGTTAAGTGCATAAACATACCTTTCTTTCTATTTGATTGCCATGGGACCCTCAAAACACTGGGCACTCTGATACACAATTACTGACAGAGTGTGCGGCTAAGCCTGCCCATTATGTGTAAGGACCACTAGTGAGGCGAAAGAAGCAGACCATCCATCGACTTTCCTGCTCCAAGTCAATATTTGCATACCCACTTTGCGTTTCACCCTTCGGCTCTTAATGTAGGACAAAAGGACGAAACACGTCTGAGGAGTTTTCTACAGGTGAAGAACAGGAGCTGAAGCCATCTTTTACCAATCTTATTTACATTTATGCAATACGGAGTTGGTGTCTATGTGCAAATGGTCGCCATTTTGGTGAAGAAGCCTTGTTGTGTTTGAGATTATAAGAGCAAAACATTTATATTTATTTTTTATGGGTAATGTACACAAAAATGTAACCGAAAGGTATAAAGGTTAAAAGAGGAGGGATTTTTTTTTTTAAAGAATTATACTTACCTAGGTGGCTGCAGCATCAGTCCGTTGCTGTATTTGTCCCCCACCGGCTCTAGGACTGAGAACCGAGCGATCAAACACCACCTCAAAGCTCCTGGTGACTGTCAGTCACTGGCTCTCTGCTCTAGACAAACAAAGATTTGGGGGGCACCCCCTAAAAAATGCATAAAAGATGGTGCAGCCATAAGACCATACAGTCAGAAAATTTTTGTATGTGTGCGCTGTAATCTTTTTTTTTTTTGTCTGTATGGTCTTATGGCTGCACCATCTTTTATGCATTTTTTAGGGTGTGCCCCCCAAATCTTTGTCTAGTGCAGGGATCCTCAAACTACGGCCCTGCAGCTGTTGCAGAACTACACGTCCCATGAGGCATTGTAAAACTCTGACATTCACAGACATGACTAGGCATGATGGGAATTGTAGTTCCTGAACAACTGGAGGGCCGTAGTTTGAAGACCCCTGGTCTAGTGTATGGATTCTGACCAAATCCCTTTGGGCTGGAGCACCCCCCCCCCCATGCCCCCATCATTGCCTTTTATTAGTGCCCACCTGTGTTATAGGAGTCCTTGAAATTCTCCCATTTAGAGGAGTGTATGCTCCCATGGTTCAGAGAAGCAGGATCTTCCATTCTATGGATATCGTAGGACCCACCAATATTGGAGTACTCTGACGTAGTAGTGGGCTTAGCACTATATGGCCATATGGTGTAACTAAATCCCCATATTTTCTGAATATGTTTAGGCGTCTTTAAATAGCCTTGCAGGAGTTAAATGTCATTTTTGTATGTGTGCGCTGTAATCTTTTTTTCTGGCTCTCTGCTCTGCCCCGCTCACTGGAGAGCTGGGCTGTGGAGAGGGCAGCGGTGGCCGGCTCAGGCTCTCAGCGTCTTGCTGAGAAGCTAAATCGGGTGCTGGTCCAGGCATGTCAGAATCTTTCCCGAGACTGGACTGGCTCTGCGACTTCAGCCGACAGCGGGCTTTAGCCTGCTGTCAACGGGTCACAGTAGTGCAGAACGAGCTTTGGCTGTACTTCTCCTTTAAGTCTGCTTAGCTCTCTAAATATAATCAACTAACAATTTTCACTATAACTATATGTCACTTGTAGAGCCGCTCAAGGTGCTCTGGAAGATCTGGTGTCTCACAGAAATATGAGGGTGTAGGCTGACATATTAATCCAGAAAGCAGGAAGTATGAGGGGATGAGAGACGCCACACACCACTAGCTCATAAGGTGAAAAGAAATGTGAACAGCCTCAGCCTTGAGCCCTGTCTCTGATGCATTTCGCCCCACCCATTGGAGTAAGATGATTAAGCCTCAATGGGTGGGGTGAAATGCATCAGTAACTGGACTCAGGAGGAGCTCAAGGCATTTCATCTGTTGAGCTAGTGGTATGTGGCGTCTCTCATCCCTAACAATTTTGTCTGAAAAACTTGCTAATATGCATAAAAGCTGATCTAGGTAAGCCCACCTGCCAGAACAGTTTGAAGTTTGTGCCTGCCCTATTTTAAAACATCGGGACCCATGCTATGTCTGCACCCCTGCCTTCCACTGATATATATGACATACTTATAAAGAGACTGCTAAATGCTAATTATATGGAATCATTCCACATCTGTTGGAGTTATAGGGACCCCATTTTTTTTTCTTCAACTGAAACTAGTCCAAGAGGCACCATTTACATTTTTGAATGTTCCTGTATATTTAAAGTGAATCTAACCTAGTGGGGTTTTGCAAGTACCAATGTTTAAAATTCCCTATCTACATCTTTATGGAGTTGAGAATAAAGTGGTTGTAAACCTCAGACAACAAAATGTGGCCAAAGCACATCCTTATATACTGTATACTTGTCTCCATCCAAAGCACTGAGTGTGATTTCCCTCTGCTGCCTCGTTCCTCTGTTACCTGCAGTCAAAATGTAACAGCTCTTTCTGACTCCAAGAGATAACTGGTGACAGGGCAATCAAACTCCAGCACACAGCCTGTGATTGACAGCCATGGCTGTGCATGTTCCCTCTGTACGGTGAGGAGGGGGGGGGGAGGTGTACCTTCACTCCAATCAGGGCTCAGAGCCCTTCTTACTGAGCTCTGTATTGTGAGATTTCAGATCCACACCCCCTGCTTTTCAGAGCTGATAGATGTTGAGTAAAATGTGCGATTTGGAAAACTGTATAGAAAAATTAAAGCTGTATCAATTAAACGCTTCAAATATACATTTTGTGAATTAAATAAATGGCACAGGACTTTGTTTTAATGTTATCACCATGGTTTTATGAAATTTGGATTCTTGCTTAATTTTAACGAATTGTGGATAATAAACGTTTGCCTAAAAATTCCGACAGTTTTAAATTGTTGTCTCCTTATTGCCCTTTTACAGTGGTAGAATGCCACCCTTATAAAAAAAAAAAATTAAAAATATCATTGGTGTTGTGTAGTGGGAATTGGCTCTAGAAGTTTGCAAGCACCATCAAATGCGAGGTAAACTACGACCCCCCCCCATTGCTCCCAGGGCAGCTGTCCCTCCTACCCAACCCTTGTCCCTGCCCTATCTATCAGAACTCCTTGTAAAGTTTGCAGTGGTGTGCAAATCTCAGTTTGGCCTTCCCCTAGTGTCAGGGGGTCAATTTCTGATTTGCACATAGTATTTGAATTATTCATTTATTTTTTTTGTAGGACTACACTGGGACAACATACTGTAAGCTCCCTGTGGTAAAGCTACCGATTGACTAGTTCTTATTAAAGTAGTTGTAAAGGCAGAAGGTTTTTCATCTTAAAGGGATTGTAAAGTCAGAAGTTTTTTTTTATCTTAATGCATTTTATGGATTAAGATAAAATGCCTTCTGTGTGCAGCAGCCCCCCTAATACAGTGCCTTGAAAAAGTATTTCTACCCCTTGAAATTTTCCACATTTTGTCATGTTACAACCAAAAACGTAAATGTATTTTATTGGGATTTTATGTGATAGAGCAACACAAAAGTGTCACATAATTGTGAAGTGGAAGGAAAATGATAAATGGTTTTCCAAAGTTTTTACAAATAAATATGTGAAAAGTGTGGCGTGCATTTGTATTCAGCCACATTACTCCGATACCCCTAAATAAAATCTAGTGGAACCAATTGCCTTCAGAAGTCCCCTAATTAGTAAATAGAGTCCAGCTGTGTTTAATTTAATCTCAGTATATATACAGCTGTTTTGTGAAGCCCTCAGAGGTTTGTCAGAGAACCTTAGTTAAACAGCATCACAAAGGCCAAGGAACACACCAGACAAGTCAGGAATAAAGTTGTGGAGAAGTTTAAAGCAGGGTTAGGTTATAAAAAAATATCCCAAGCTTTGAACATCTCACGGAGCACTGTTTAATCCATCATCTGAAAATGGAAAGAGTATGGCACAACTGCAAACCTACCAAGATGTGGCTGTCCACCTAAACTGACAGGCCGGGCAAGGAGAGCATTAATTAGAGAAGCAGCCAAGAGACTCATGGTAACTCTGGAGGAGCTGCTGAGATCCACAGCTCAGGTGGGAGAATCTGTCCACAGGACAACTATTAGTTGTGCACTCCACAAATCTGGACTTTATGGAAGAGTGGCAAGAAGAAAGCCTTAGGAAGTCCCACTTGCAGTTTGCGAGAAGCCATGTGGGGGACACAGCAAACATGTTGAAGAAGGTACCCTGGTCAGATGAGACCAAAATTTAACTTTTTGGCCTAAAGCAAAATGTTATGTGTCGCAGAAAACTAACACTGCACATCACCCTGAACACAGCATCCCCACCATGAAACATGGTGGTGGCAGCATCATGTTGTGGGGATTCTCTTCATCAGCAGGGACAGGGAAGCTGGTCAGAGTTGATGGGAAGATGGATGGAGCCAGATGGAGCCAAATACAGGGCAATCTTCAAAGAAAACCTGTTAGAGTCTGCAAAAGACTTGAGACGGGGCGGAGGTTCACCTTCCAGCAGGACAACGACCCTAAACATACAGCCAGAGCTACAATGGAATGGTTTAGATCAAATCATATTCATGTGTTAGAATGGCCTAGTCAAAGTCCAGACCTAAATCCAATTCAGAATCTGTGGCAAGACTTTAAAATTGTTGTTCAGATTCTCTCCATCCAATCTGACAGAGTTCAAGTTATTTTGCAAAGAAGAATGGGCAAAAATGTCCCTCTCTAGATGTGCAAAGCTGGTAGAGACATCCCCAAAAAAGACTTGCAGTTGTAATTGCAGTGAAAGGTGGTTCTACAAAGTATTGACTCAGGGGGGCTGAATACAAATGCACATCACATTTTTCACATATTTATTTGTACAAAATGTTGAAAATCATTTATCTTTTTCCTTACACTTCACAATTATGTGCCACTTTGTGGTGGTCTATCACACAAAATCCGAATAAAAATACATTTATGTTTTTGGTTGTAACATGACAAAATGTGGAAATTTTCAAGGGGTATGAATACTTTAAGACACTGCATTTACCTGAGGTCCCTCTCTGTCCAGCAATGTCCATGAGGGAGGGAAAATCTCGGATGGCTGAGACACAGCAGCAGCACCACTGGCTGCCGCTGCGGTCAAACTCAGCTAGCCAATCAGGAGAGAGAGGGGGTAGGGCTGGGTCGGTGCTCCATGTCTGAATGAACACAGGGAGCTTTGACTCGGCTCGGGTGCCCCCAAAGCAAGATGCTTGCTGCGGCGAAACTGAACAGGAGGAAGGGGCCAGGATCACAGAAGAGGGTCCCGAGAAGAGGAGGATCTGGGCTGCTCTATGCAAATCCACTGCAACAGAGCAGGTAAATATAACATGTTTGTTATTTTTATAGGAAAAAAAAACAAGACTTTAGTATCACTTTAATGCATTCTATGAATTAAGATGAAAAACCTTCTGTGTGCAGCAGCCCCCCTCATACTTAGCTGAGGTCCTTCTAAACCCGACGATGTTGCAGGAGTGTTTCGGCTGCCCAGGACTCCCCTCCTCATTGGCTAGGACAGCAGTGCAGCGCCATTGGCTCCCACTGCTGTCAAAGTCAGTGAGCCAATGAGGATAGGATGGGGATGGGGCACGGCTCCATGTCGGAATGGACACATGGAGCTGTGGCTCAGCTGCCCGCAAAGCAAGCTGCTTGCTGTGGGGGAACTCAACAGGAGGGAGGGGCCAGAGGCGCCAGTGAGGGACCCGAGAAGAGACGGATCCAGGCTCCTCTGTGCAAAACCACTGCACAGAGTAGGTAAGTATAACATGTTTGCTTATTAAAATAAATATATATATATACATATATACACACATACACATACACACACACATATATACACACCACCCTCCCAATATAAATTAAACACATAGAACAACCTAGTTCTGTGGCACAAGCAGTGCCGGGACAAGGTCATCCGGTGCCCAGTGCTAAGATGAAAAACTGCGCCCCCCCCCCCATGAAAAGCTACAGCGCCTACAGACGATGGGATCTATACTAATGCATCAATGACAGTGCATTAACCCCCTTCCTGCTGCATATTACCAATACCATTGCTAATTAAGCAAACTCCCCTCAGAGACTGCAGACATGTTACAAGAGGTCAATGCAGTCACACCAGTGCCCATCAAATGCAGCCTACCGCTGTGCCCATCAATGCCACCTCACTATGCCCATAATTGCAGCCTCAATGTGCCCATAATCGCAGCCTCTGTGACCATAGTTTCAGCCTCTCTCTTTGTGCCCATAATCGCAGCCTCTGTGCCCATAATTGCAGCTTCTGTGCCCATAGTTTCAGCCTCTCTCTTTGTGCCCATAATCGCAGCCTCTGTGACCATAATCGCAGCCTCTCTGTGCCCATAGTTTCAGCCTCTCTCTTTGTGCCCATAATCGCAGCCTCTGTGCCCATAATTGCAGCCTCTGTGCCCATAATTTCAGCCTCTCTCTCTGTGCCCATAATTTCAGCCTCTCTCTCTGTGCCCATAATTGTAGCCCCTCTGTGCCCATAATTGTAGTCCCTCTGTGCCCATAATTGCAGCCTCTGTGATCATAATCGCAACCCCTCTGTGACCATAATCGCAACCTCTCTGTGCCCATAATTGCAGCCTCTCTGTGCCCATAATCGCAGCCTCTGTGCCCATAATCGCAGCCTCTTTGTGCCCATAATCGCAGCCTCTTTGTGCCCATAATCGCAGCCTCTCTGTGCCCATAATTGCAGCTTCTCTGTGACCATAATCGCAGCCTCTGTGACCATAATTGCAGCCTCTCTGTGCCCATAATGGCAGCCTGTGTGACCATAATCGCAGCCTCTCTCTCTGTGACCATATTTTCAACCTCACTTTGCCTATGAATGCAGACTCACCATAGCCTGCCCTGGATGCATCATACAACCGACATCTCCCGCAGCACTGTGTGTCACACTGGGTCTGTGTTCGGCGGCGTAACAAGGTCCCGCCCCCCTAGACTGGCTCGTGTGATAGGCGGAACACTGATTCAATCTGCTACCACATGAGCCAGTCTAGGGGGGCGGGTCCTTTTTACGGCGCCGCCGAACACACACACAGACCCATCTGTGTGAGACACAGACCCAGCTGTGTGACACACAGCGCTCCCGGCGCTGTGTGTCAAACAAGAGGAGGAGGTGGGAGGGGAGCACTGCAGCCACAGATCAAAGCAGCCTGTAGCGTGGCCTCTACTGCGCCCCCCTTTCTCAAGTAAATGGTCCCGCCCAGGGCATCCTCCCCTTCTGCCCACCCCTTGTACCGGCCCTGGGCACAAGTATTATGAAGTCAGTGCACTACCACCAGATGTCTCCAGTCAAGTGAAAGTGAATTTTTCTTAGTAAACGTGACAATAATTATAGTTCCTTCTTCTACCCGAAAACTAGGCAAACATCCTACTCACCGGACAGACATGACACCTATTAAAAGGTAGCCGTGTAAGGCATAAGTAACAAAAGATTTATCCTCCAAGGGGAAGTGGCCCAAAACGATGTACCAGCCAACGAAGGTAATATGTGTCCAGGAGAAAAGAGATAGCTCCTCATAGTGCAATTTAAAACTTTTATTTTGCCATTAAAAAAGTATCACTAATGCCGCGTACACACGAGCGGACTTTTCGATGGACTAGGTCCGACAGTCTTTCCGACAGACTTTGCAGCATAGGTCCGCCGAACTTTCAAACTAACGGACTTGGACACACACGATCACGCCAAAGTCCGACGGATTTGTACATGATGACGTACAACCGGACTAAAATAAGGAAGCTGATAGCCAGTAGCCAATAGCTGCCCTAGCGTCAGTTTTAGTCCGTCGGACTAGCATACAGACGAGCGGATTTTTCGACCGGACTCGAGTCCGTCGGAAAGATTTGAAACATGTTTTATTTCTAGCTCCGTCTGACTTTTGGGAAAATAAAGTCCGCTGAAGCCCACACACGATCTAATTGTCCGACGGAGTCCAGTCCGCCGGACAAAGTCTGCCGGAAAGTCCGCTCGTGTGTACGCGGCATCACAGTTCAGTAAGATGTAAAAAGCCCATACAAGCGAGCAGGCATGCCAATCGCGTTCCACCTGCGTACCAGAAAGATGGCAGAACCGTCATGTCACACATTACCCAAGTGTGTGGTTGGGTAGTGCGTGACATGTCACTTCCGCCATCTTATTTATGTTTTAGACCCTATATGGGTCCTTACTACGAGCTGCTCTTTTGTTTTTGTTTATGTCACTTTGCAATAGTATTTATGCATATCTGATCCAGAGTGCGCTGGTTTAGGGTATATTACCTTTTTTTTTTTTATCCGAAATTTCCCTACCTACTGATTATTTGGGTGTGCCTGGGCACCTCCATACAAAGATCTAAAATGTTCTATCGTAACTCTGCCAATGTGTAAAACAACAGAAATGCTCACAGCAGATTTTCAGTTTCAAACCACTAATCTGTGCTAATTTGGAGAAATGTACATAGTTCTGGAAAACAAATCTTATTAATTGTCTATACCACCTACATATTTAAGACATAAAGCTGAATTATTAGATCTTCTCAATGTGAAGACTGTTCTAACATTTTTAAACAGTTGTGCTGTCGTAATAACAAAGAACACCAGAATAAAGCCATTATTTCTTCTTTACGAAGCAAGCTCCACAACATAAGAACACGTGGGAGTTTTGCTTCTTCCCTTGACAGAAATTACAAGAGGAAAAAAAAAAAAATCCCATTAATTCAGGGTACAGACTGTCAGTGCCTCCCCTTGGCACATGGTGTATTTTTCTGAAGAGAAGGGGAAGAGGATCAGAGGGTACCATGGCACCAGGTCTAATCTGTCCAAAGACGTGACAGTGGAAAAGCAATAACTCACGGCTTAAGGTCTTGGGAGCATAAAGATTTTTTATGTGCAACAGATGTTGGAAGTGTACGAAGGTGAGCAGTACCGCTAGTCAAACATGCTGAGCCCTGATCCCTGATCACTCCCAGAGTCAGACTGTTTGCTGAACTCGGCTGCATTCTGCTAACTAGGAAACTGTGCACTATTTTTTTTTAGTCTTACTGTGGGTGAGGCTTACAGTTTTTTTTTTGTTTTGTTTTTTTAACACTTTACTGCTGTTTTGCACTTTGGTGGTTGGTTTGCCGAGCTGTCAATTCAAAGTATCAGGTCCTCCTAAAGATGAACACTGGGTTGTCTTATAGATGGTGGATATGTCCATACAGCCAGTCCCTCATGGTCAGAATCTGCACCTGAATATGTACAATTGTCCAACCTTCACAAACACATCTGGGAGGCATTGTTGAACAAACACATTCTGGTGTTGATGCACGGAATATGAATAAAATGAATAATGTGCACAAGTGAGTCCAATAATAGGACATATGATGTCTATAAAAAAGAAAACTTCAACGTGCAATATCCAAAAGAAAAAAAAAAAAAGTCAGTGACGATCCTCAACTTCATATATAAATTATGATGATAATCCTCAACCACATATATGTGCATGTGATATGGTGACAGTCTTTAACTTCAAATGTATGCATAGGGTGTGATAACAATTGATTGATAGAAGATACACGACCAGAGACACCAGAAGCTGCTTACCAGAGGGATTGAACTCAATAGGTGTACACCCAGTGAGTCAATCAAACTTTGTGGAATAATGTACCAAGGGGATCAGGTTCCCAATCCAGGTATGACCTCCAGATGGACCTCCAGGTGAAAATGGGATGTGAGTGGGATCAGTAGATATGGGCAATCAGCACCAACGTTAAAAGAAGAAGGAAGGCATATAGCGTAATTCCGTATAGAACATGTTTAGTATATAAAAAAGGAAAGGAAATACACTCACGTTTAGCAGTAAAAACAAGCGCTTATATAAAAGATGACAGTGGTCTCAGCGTGTTCTCCCTACACGTTTCGACTTAGAAGTCATCATCTGGGGTGATGATGGTTAGACATATATGTTATTTTTATACAATTTTGGTGTTCGGGTTTAATAAAGGGGCCTTTGTTGCCCATTTAATCCAGAAGGTGTCATGTGTTTCATTCGTTTTAGTGAGTTTAAGTAGATTAAGCATGGGGGTGGTTTGGCATGGGAAAGTAGTCTGGGCAACGAGCATATCAGCATTACACCAGTCATGAAAATTCATCTATTCGGGGAAGCCTATCCCACACCCACCTAAGAACTGTACCTGTGTCACCTCCATCAAACCATCTCCCACAGCCATTACCTTTTGTATCACCTCCCACTCCCTTTAGACTGTAAGCTCCATGAGCAGGGTCCTCCTGTTCGTGTATGGAACTGTATTGCAATTGTGCTGTCCCCCCTCTACATTGTAAAGCGCCGCGCTAACTGCTGGCGCTATATAAATCGTGTATAATAATAATATAATAATAATATTAATAACCTGCTCCTTGCAAACCCCATCTTAAAAAATATTTTCACTTTTGCACCAAATTGGCATAACACCTTCTTACCCATTTACAGTGGGTAAACAAAAGAATCCCCCCTTCCTTTTAAAGTGGTTGTAAACCCTTTTGTCTTAATTTTACCTATAGGTAAGCCTAGAATAAGGCTTACCTATAGGTAGTGGAAATTTCTCCTAAACGTGCGCGGTCATAATCGGCGCATGTGCTGTAAAGACACAGACCCCCGTGCCGTTTCTTCCCCAGCGTGTGCCGTGACTGACGGCTCCCACGCACACACGCAGGAGTGACGTCACGGCCTCGGGAGGAAGAGGGGCGAAGATGGACGCGGCCTGTACAGGGGACAGCGAAGGATTTGTTTGCAGGTAAGTGTCACATAATGGGCTAGTATGTGATGCATACTAGCCCATTATGCTTTTAATTTGCAGGGTTTGCATGGAGCAAAAGACGAAGTAAAACCCATCGGAGTTTACTTCCTCTTGAATCACATGTTGCTTTTAGTTTCACCTGACCATAACACTTTTTCCCATGTGGTCTCAAGGTGTCTTTATAGTGATTGTAAAGCTTGAATTTTTATTTATTTTTTTACTGTGGCAGGGCGGCCCAGCTGCAGAAAATCACATATCTGTACATGATTTTGTGCACGCGATCTAGGAGGCGCGCGCCGCTCCTGCTGTGATTGAACGCAGCGGGAGCCAATCGGGGGGGGGAAGGTTATGGCAGTGATGGCCGCCGGGACCCGCCGATCGTTCAGAGGAAAGGCAGACCGCTGTTCTGTCAGGAAGTAAAGGAGAGATCTTGTGTTTCATCCAGTGCATCCACACCACCCCCCCCCCCCCCCCCCCCCCCGAAAATTCAGCAGGATGCACTTGGCCGAAAACCAAAACAGACAGTTTTTTAAAAAACATTTTTAAATGTTATTAATGTGGCTGGCGTTTCTGCATTGAAGTCAATGGGAAGCGATTTTGCATTTCAGTCAATAGGGGGAGTTTTTGCCTTTAAGTCAAAAGGACACAATTTTGCATTGCAATCCATAGAGAGTGTTTGCATTGCAGTCAATAGGGGGTGCTTTGCATTGAAGACACAATTTTGCACTAAAGTCAAGGGGATGCGATTTTGCATTGAAGTCGATGGGATGCGATTTTGCATTGAAGTCGATGGGACGCGATTTTGCATTGAAGTCGATGGGACGAAACATGTCATTATTGTCCCTCTTTATTAACCTTTTATTAACATGATAGCCCTATTTTCAGATGATAATTTTTGGCAGCCGATATATTGCTGTATCCCTAAACATTGCTTGATTTTGCATTGCAGTCAATAGGGGGTGTTTTTGCTTTGAAGTCATTGGGACCCGATTTTGCACTGAAGTCAATGGGAGGCGATTTTGCACTGAAGTCAATGGGGCGCGATTTTGCACTGAAGTCAATGGGACGCGATTTTGCACTGGAGTCAATAGGACGCGATTTTGCACTGGAGTCAATAGGACGCGATTTTGCACTGAAGTCAGTGGGACGCGATTTTGCACTGAAGTCAATGGGACGCGATTTTGCACTGAAGTCAATGGGACGCGATTTTGCACTGAAGTCAATGGGACGCGATTTTGCACTGAAGTCAATGGGACGCGATTTTGCACTGAAGTCAATGGGCATTATTGGCATTCTTTTTATAACCCGATAACCCTATTTTCGGACTATATTTACAGTGCATCCCTAAAAATTGCTTGATTTTGCTTTGCATAAATAAGGGCTATTTTTGCTTTGCAGTCAATAGGACACATATTTGCAATTAATTCAATGGGACCCGATTTTGCATTGCAGTCAAGAGGGGCTGTTTTTGCACTGAAATCAGTGGGGCGCAGCAAGCCATTATCTGCACTCTCTTTTGATAACCTGCTGATAACCCTATTTTCGGACGATCATTTTTGGCGGCTCGGTGCATCCCTGAAAATCGATTGATTTTCCCATCAACACAATCAGTATTGATGGGGAATCTCTCCAACAGCGCTATTGTGCTCTGCCGGCCAGTAGTGTATTTAGGTTTTGTGCTACCTAGGCCTGACTAAACTCGTGTGCCCCCTAATTTAAATATGACCCGCTCCGTCCTGTGAAGACCACACCCCTTGCTGTTTAAGACCTGCCCTGAAATTTTCAAGTGGGGACACTAGTTCTGAGAGCCTGCGGGGGGGGGGGGGGGGGGGGGGGCGACAATGGATTCCCTTAATTTGCATAGATTTCCTCTCACTTCCTGTTTGGCTATGGGGCAGTTAGTGAAGGAAAATCTCTACAATGGGACAGGGATGGGAAAAAATAAACTATCTTTCCGTGCTGCCCCAGGCCTGGGCCTTGTTGGCCTAGGCCAGGATACAGCTTTGCTGCCGGCAAGGGAGCTCTCCCGGCTGGCAGAACACAACGATTCATGCTAGCGGCTATATCTGCCAGCAGTAATCACATATAAGAAAAAAAAAATCAGAAAGGCTGGTTGTACATAAGTCGATTTATGGATCAACTTGGGTACAACCAGCCTGCGCATAGATGGTTCTAATCTCAGCCGATTCGGCAGGGACCGGCTGAAATTCGAACCATCTACGGCCGGCTTAAAGGGGTTGTAAAGGGTTGTGTTTTTTCACCTTAAAGTGGATGTAAACCCAATGTCATCCTTTCTAAACTACTTCCATAGGGGTTATCTATAAGGATATACATGCTATATACATATATTTACCTGTCAAATGTCTCCCCTCTGTCTGTTATGAGCCCCGAAAAACTGCAGATTCTGTGGGCGGGGTCTGTTGTCTGGAGCTCGGTGGGTGGAGTCGTGATGTCAGACTCCCCGCCCACCTCTACACTCCCCTTGTCAATATGCATTTTCTCCTGTGTATTTCTTACTTTGAACTTCTGCTATGATCTCTAACATCCAGTGAAAAGACAGGAAAGTAACCACATGATTTCAATATGCCAAATCATGCTGAGGTGTGGAACAGCCAATCCTTGCAGAGCTGCTGAAGAAAAGAGTGGGAGGGAATTTAAAAATAATGCCTGTCTTAGGCTAGTGCACGAAATATGTAAATCACCTGTCACTCACAGCAAGGGGGAGGATTTGACAACGTTTTTCTCAGTTTGTCAAGATTTTTCTCACTGAACAATAAAAGAGGATTGCTGTGGCAAGACTGGGCTCAAATGATAGGAAATCTTATACTCTACAGTATAAAAAAAAAAAAAAAAAAAAAAATTTCAGGTTTACATCCACTTTAATGCATCCTATACATTAAAGTGAAAAAACACCTGGCAGTCACCGGCCCCCTAGCCCCCCCACGTTTTACTTACGTGAGCCCCGAATTTCCATTGGCGCTTCCCCGCCTTCCCTCTCTCCACTGGCTCCCGTCTCTTGATTGGATAGATTGATAGCAGCACAGCCATTGGCTCCCGCTGCTGTCAATCAAATCCAATGATGCGGGCGCCAGGGGGTGGGGCCGAGACTGGCATTCGTGTCTGTGGACGCAACTGCTGGACTCGGGAGCGCTCCCACAAGGTAACCCCCTCAGGAGAGCGCTTCTCCAAGGGGGTTAACTAATGCAGGAAGGAGCCACAAAAGCCGCCGAGGGACCCCAGAAGACGATGTTCGGGGGCCACTCTGTGCAAAACGAGCTGCTCAGTGGAGGTAAGTTTGACATGTTTGTTATTTTAGAAAAAAATGTAAATGATCCTTTAGTATCACTTTAAGTGACTCGAAGTACTAAAGCAAAAGGGTCAGTAAGACAGTCAGACAATACTTCACATATAACAGGAAAGTAACAAGCCTAGAGAAAGAACTTCGATAAAAATACTCTAACCTTTTGGACATATCTGCAAATACACAATTTTACCCAAAACAACAAAACGTAAGGATCTAATGTCAAGATCCCTCACAAATTTTGAACAACTATGCTATGACCAAAAACCAATACGAAAGGCAACCTCAATATCTTATAATTGGATTTCTCAGCCAACCTCCGACTCAATCTGGGAAGAGAAGCTCCAAATCCAAATTTCAGACGAACAACGGGAAAAAGCCTTCGGTCTTTATCCACAAATGTTCTCCGAGTACTAGAATTAAAGAAATGTTGTATAAAATTTGATTTGTATTGTTAGACCCCTTTCACACTGGGGTGGTTTGCAGGCGTTATTGTGCTAAAAATACCGCCTGCAAACCGACCCAAAACAGCCGCTGCTGTTTGTTCAGTGTGAAAGCCCGAGGGCTTTCACACTGAAGCGGTGCGCTGGCAGGAGAAGAAAAAAACTCCTGCAAGCCGCATCTTTGGAGCGGTGAAGGAGCGGTGTAATCACCGCTCCTGCCCATTGAAATCAATGGGGCAGCGCGGCTATACCGCGGCAATAGCCGCGCTATGCGAGCGGATTTAACCCTTTTTTGGCTGCCAGCGGGGGTTAAAACCGCACCGCTAGCGGCCGAATACAGCCGCAAAAACGAATAGAAAATAGAATAAAAATAGCGCTGTTTTACCGCCGACGCCCCCACCGCCCCAGTGTGAAAGGGGCCTAAGTGTAATGTCTGCCCTCATGTTGTAAAGCGCTGCGCAAACTGTTGGCGCTATATAAATCCTGTATAATAATAATAATAAAATACGTACTCAATGGTACACCACCCCAGCTAAAAATAAAAAGTTGGTCTCCTCAAGAGTCGGACATCTGCTGGAGATGCAGCAAAAGTAAAGGAACCTTTCTACATATCTGGTGGTCCTGCAAGCAGATCCAAACATTCTGGAATCAGATCAAAACATGGATAACACACATTACCAACACGCAACTCAAACTTGATACAGCCTGCTGTCTTGTACATGTGAACAATTTCACTTACAGAAAGTATAAAAACGCTCTGTCACGTCACCTTCTAAATGCAGCCAAAGCACTAATACCACCATTATGGAAAACAAGAGAAACACCATCTATAAAAGATTGGCTCCTAAAAGTCAACTCTATTTACCAGATGGAAGTAACAATTGCCATTAAAAGAGAAAACACAACTCAATTCCATAAAATATGGAGGCTTTGGAACACATTCACACTATCTGAACCCTACAAGAATAGAGGCTAAAGCCTCATACACACGATCGGACTTCAAAACAAACTTTTCCGTGGATTCCTGTCCAAAGGGCGTTGGCCATGACTTGGCATGCATACACACGGCAGGACTTTTCCAGCCAACTTTCACTAAATCACGTGGTTTTCAGCTCTTTACCGCCACCTCTTGGTCAACTTCTGTATTGTTGTCTAATCTTTTGCATTGGTTCTGAGAATGAGTGTTTGTACTTTGGACTAAAGTCCGATGGACTTGTGTACACACGATAGGATTTTGCACCATAGGACTTTTGTTACTGGAAAGTTTGTCTGCTTGCACAGCGAACATTTGTCCAATGAAAACCGAAAAAGTTTGTCTGATGGAGCGGACACACGGTCGGATTTTTCCTTAAAACAGGTAATCTGCATGTTTGTTGTCAAAAAGTCCATGTGTATGGGCCTTTAGAAGTACATTTTAAGCCACCAAATAATAGACTAAACCTAACATGAAAACTTTATCCAAACATATGATGTCACTTGAAGTATGTCTGTCAGAAAAGTATTATTGCTCCTCCTCTCGGGGTACCATTACCACTATTACTTAAATTACCATTAAAACTCTCCCAGTCCACATTTCACTGAGATCTTACCTAGGATAATGTTCAAATGATCTATTAATTCACTAACCACACGTTTACTTTTCCTGTATGATTTACATGTCCAATTGAAATATGCAATGTTGAACACCAATATAGCCAGTACTATACATATCATTGTTTATACATACTGTTTATACCAATCTTTTGATATTAATGTAGAATGTTAATTTCATTGTATTTTCACATTTATAAAATAAACCTTTATTGAGTAAAAAAGGAAAGTAAAGCCAAATAAAGCAGATGCAGCAACGTGCTATATAGCCCACAATGCTGAAGTATAATGAATGATTGAGAAGACACAGCTAAGTGATTCACTGAAGTGAACGGCTTATTAACGATCTTCTGACATGCAACAATAGATAACGTGCAGTTTTCATTCCAACACAACTTATCAACATCTGACTTGTTTTAGGTTTATAGCCACATATTTATCAAAGGAAAGAAGAATGAGTGAAACCTTTACTGTAAGGGCTCAGCATGCTTACTAAGGAACCAAATGTGGCCAAAAACCACGTATGTAAAGGAGAAATTTAAAGATACACTATATTACCAAAAGTATTGGGACTCCTGCCTTTACACACGAACTTTAATGCCATCATAGTCTTAGTCCGTAGGGTTCAATATTGAGTTGGCCCACCCTTTGCAGCTATAACAGCTTCAATTTTTCTGAGAAGGTTGTCCACAAGGTTTAGAAGTGTGTCTATGGGAATGTTTGCCCATTCTTCCAGAAGCACATTTGTGAGGTCAGGCACTGACGAGAAGGCCTGGCTCACAGTCTCCACTATAATTCATCCCAAAGGTGTTCTATCAGGTTGAGGTCAGGACTCTGTACAGGCCAGTCAAGTTCCTCCACCCCAAACTCGCTCATCCATGCCTTACTGGACCTTGTTTTGTGCACTGGTCCAAATCATTGGGTGGAGGGAGGATTATGGTGTGGCGGTGTTTTTCATGGGATTAGCTTGGCCCCTTAGTTCCAGTGAAGGGAACTTTAAGGAGTCAGCATACCTTGATATTGAGGACAATTTCATGCTCCCAACTTTGTGGGAACAGTTTGGGGATGGCCCCTTCCTGTTCCAACATGACGGTGCACCAGTGCACAAAGCAAGGTCCATAAACACATCGATGAGCGAGTCTGGGGTGGAGGAACTTGACTGACCTGACCTCAACCCGATAGAACACCTTTGGGACGAATTAGAGCGGAGACTGCGAGCCAGGCCTTCTCGTCCACCTCACAAATGTGCTTCTGGAAGAATGGTCAAACATTCCCATAGACACACTCCTAAACCTTGTGGACAACCTTCCCAGAAGAGTTGAAGCTGTTATAGCGGCAAAGGGTGAACCCTATGTACTAAGACTGGAAAATAGTGTATATAAGATTTATGTGAATTCATTATGGCAAATAACACTTCTCTGTTTATTATCATGTTCAATCAAAAAGTTGCTTCAATCTATTGGAAAAAAAGCACTTGGAAAAAGATTTGCTTGTGTTTAATTTCCTTCCTTTTTTTTATAAACATACTAAATAACAGAAATGTTGCTTACGGCCCAAATTGGAGAGGTAAATCCAAGGATTGCAGCTTGTGTTCCTTCTCCTACATAAGGAATGACGTTTTCCCCAAGGCGAGTATCCCGGAAAATAGCTCTTAAAATATTTAAAGCGTGGACCTAAGAGGATAAAAAAAATAAAGAAAAATAGTTATGGTAGTAATAAGTTATCCCGTGTTCTCAAATCAGTCCTTAGGGGACACCAATAGTATGTTTTCCAAGTCTGAAATCCAACTGACAATTAGGAGAATTGCATGGGTGCCACTGCTGACCTTCTCCTGAAAGGTATAGCTACTTGGCTCATGTTGGTCCTGTGGCTTCAACACTTTTCTTTAAATGGTGTTCTGATTTTACGGACTCCATGCTTGTTTCAGACCAATGTTACCAAAGCCAGAGAATCTGCATGACATTAAGGCAGCCAGCATTTTTAGAGGGAGAGGTCAGCAATGGCAGCTTCCATGTTTCTCTAATGACAGATTACTTCATTCGGAAATGTTGCATATTTGTAGGACTCAACCCTGCAATACAGACCCACATGCTCAGCTTGCAAGATTTCCAAAAAAACACCAATCTTCCCTTTTTCTGGGAATAAGAAGTAAAAAAAAATTAGGGGAGGGGTCTTTGTCATGCAGCAGATCCAGGAAGGACCTCAATTTATTTCCACTGACACATATCAGGTTCAGTGGTACGGATACAATCGAGGACTGCTTGGAGAAAAAAAAAAATGTAAAAAATATAGAGGTTGGCAGTAGCCATTAAAACTTCCTTAAAAGAGAAGTATGGGAATTACTTTTTTCAAGAGTCATACTTACCTAGATGGATGCAGCATCGGTCTCCTGCCAGCTCTAAGACTGAGAACTGAGTGATCAAACACAGATGATCGCTCGGTTCTCAGAGCTCCGTGAGAAGAGAGCTGGTGACTGTTCATCACTGTCTGCTCTGCACCCCCCCCCCCCCACCGCTCACTAGAGCACTGAGGAGGGGCATCAGGAGCGGCTGGCTCAGGCTCTCAGTGGCTCGCTGAGAGCCTGAGCAAGGTGCCGGTCCAGGGTTGTGGGTGGATCCCGACCAATTTGTCACAATCTTTCCACAGCCTGGACTGGCTCTGTGACGTGAGCTGACAGCAGGCTTCAGCCCACTGTCTGCTGAAAACGAATCACAGAAATGCAGAACGAACTGCACTCCTGTGGTTCACAGGAGGACAGCCAAATGAGCTTTGGCTGTACCTCTCCTTTAAGATGAGTTTTGTTTGTACTAAACTTTCTTTTTAAGGGTCCATTGACACCAGTCAGTGGCTGGTGTGCAGGGTGGTCCCGGCCGGTATCACCGCTCTGTACCACAGTGTTTTTGTCTTTAACAAACTTTATTAAAATGTCACACAGAGTTCAATTTGCCACCGCAATCACGCTGTGCTGAGGTGCACTGGAAAAAAAGTAATGCATGCACTATTCTTTTTCAGTGCACTGTGCCCACAAACCAGTGGGGTGATCTGGGCACACAGGAGACAAGACATTTTACCTTGTCACGCAGTGGGACTGTGCTGGAATAACTGCAGTCCCAACGCATATGTTATGAATAAAGCTAAACTCTGGGTGAAAATAGCAAAAACCCCATAAACTTTTTATGTAATAATCTAAAACAATTAATATATTTTGAAATGCTGCCATTATTAATACCCAACATATGTTTTTATTAGCTTCATATAATCCCCTGTTGACCAGGCCTAGGAGGGTGAAAGTAAGCACTCAAGCTCAATGCCCTAGTGCCAAATATGTGCCTTGGGAGCTGCATACAGCCCTTTGGCATATTTATGTGGCCCTTGGGGCCCCTTTGACACTGTGTTTCCCTATTCCCCTGGAATAGCAGTGATTTCTAGCAGCCTTGTGTAATGTCTCCAGTCTTCAACAATTCCAACAGCACGTTCAGTCTCCTCTGACAATCTCTTGTATCATGTCCACAATCTCCGACCATCTCTTATATCATGTCCACAATCTCTGACCATCTCTTGTATCATGTCCACAATCTCTGACCATCTCTTGTATCATGTCCACAATCTCTGACCATCTCTTCTATTATGTCCACAATCTCTGACCATATCTTCTATTATGTCCATAATCTCTGACCATCTCTTCTATTATGTCCACAATCTCTGACCATCTCTTCTATTATGTCCACAATCTCTGACCATCTCTTCTATTATGTCCACAATCTCTGACCATCTCTTCTATTATGTCCACAATCTCTGACCATCTCTTCTATCATGTCCACAATCTCTGACCATCTCTTCTATCATGTCCACAATCTCTGACATCTCCTGTATTATGTCCACAGTCTCTGACCATCTCTTGAATAATGCCTCTGATAATAAATATCCACTAAATGTTAGGTCACCCTTAATGTTTATCATTTTATTATGAAAATTTAAAATTAAAAAAATAAATAAATTCATGTTGCCCTTTGTTGATGTCGGGGGCTGCACGTATATCAAGAAAGTTAACCACTACTGCTCTACAGTGCCTTGAAAAAGAATTCATTCCCTTTGAAATTTTCCAAATTTTGTAGAGTTACAATCAAAAATGTAAATTTATTTTTTGGGGATTTTATGCATTAGACCAGGGGTGGACAGATGCGGCCCTTTACTTGCCTTTATCCGACCCTTGGGGTACTATTTATCCTCCTGATACAAGACACTATTCTGCCAAATGACACCAACAATAGGGCATATATCCTGCCACTGACACCGACAATGGGGCATATTTCTCGAATACCAAAGATACTGATGCCAGAAAAATGATATTCCTGCTGGCCACAGTCCGGCTCCCCCTAGGGTCTGAAGCACAGTAAAGTGGCCCTTTGTTTAGAAAGATTGGAGACCCCTTTGTTAGACCAACACAGAGTGGCACATAATTGTGAAGTGGAAGAAAATGATAAATGGTTTTCAAATTTTTTACAAATATAATATCTGAAAAGTGTGGCGTGCATCCCCCTTTAATACCCCTAAATAAAATCTAGGGGAACCAATTGCCTTAAGAAGTCATCTAATTAGTAAATAGAGCCCACCTGTGTGTAATTTAAGCTCCGTATAAATAAAGCTGTTCCGTGATCCATTCAGACGTTAGAAAATCTTAGTGAACAAACAGCATCATGAAGGCCAAGGAACACACCAGACAGCTCAGGAATAACATTGTGGAGAAGTTTAAAGCAGGATTAGGTTATAAGAAAATATCCCAAGCTTTGAACATCTCACGGAGCACTGTTCAATCCATCATCCCAAAATGGAAGAGTCTGGCGCAACTGCAAACCTACCAAGACATGGCCGTCCACCTAAACTGACAGGCCGGGCAAGGAGAGCATTAATCAGAGAAGCAGCCAAGTGGCCCATGGTAACTCTGGAGGAGCTGTAGAGATCCACAGTTCAGGTGGGAGAATCTGTCCACAGGTCAACTATTAGTCGTGAACTCCACAAATCTGGCCTTTATGGAAGAGTGGCAAGAAGAAAGTAATTGCTGAAAGAAAGCCATAAGAAGTCCCGTTTTCAGTTTGTGAGAAGCCATGTGGGGGACACAGCAAACATGTGGAAGAAGGTGCTCTGGTCAGATGAGACCAAAATTGAACTTTTTGGCCTAAAAGCAAAACGCTATGTGTGGTGGAAAACTAACACTTCACAACACTCTGAACACACCATCCCTACCATGAAACATGGAGGCAGCATCATGTTGTGGGGATGCTTTTCCTTCCAGCAGGACAACGACCCTAAACATACAGCCAGAGCTACAATGGAATCGTTTAGATCAAAGTATATTCATGTATTAGAATGGCCCAGTCAAAGTCCAGACCTAAAAACAATTGAGAATCTGTGGCAAGACTTGAAAATTGCTGTTCACAGAAGCTCCCCATCCAATCTGACAGAGCTTGAGCTATTTTGCATTGAAGAATGGGCAAAAATGTCACTCTCTAAGGCCCCTTTCACACTGGGGCGGTGGGGGCGTCGGCGGTACAACAGCGCTATTTTTAGCGCTGCTGTACCGTCGTTCTTGCAGCGGTATTCGGCCGCTAGCGGTGCGGTTTTAACCCCCGCTGGCGGCCGAAAAAGGGTTAAAATCCCTCGTACAGCGCGGCTATAGCCGCGGTATTGCCGCGGTATAGCCGCGCTGTCCCACTGATTTCAATGGGCAGGAGCGGTGAATACACCGCTCCTTCACCGCTCCAAAGAAGCGGTTTGCAGGACTTTTTTCACCGTCCTGCCAGCGCACCACTTCAGTGTGAAAGCCTATTGACTCAGGGGGGCGGAATACAAAAGCACACCACACTTTTCACACATTTTGAAAACCATTTATCATTTTCCTTCCACTTCACAATTATTTTCCACTTTGTGTTGGTCTATCAGATAAAATCCCAATAAAATACATTTACGTTTTTTGGTTGTAAAATGACAAAATGTGGAAAATGTCAAAGTGTATGAATACTTTTTCAAGGTACTGTATGCTTTGCACAGTGCTGTCAGCCTAACACTAGGATCTTGCAAAGATGTAAACCAAAGTTTAGACATATTTGTAATTAATATAATTGAGACCCTGAAGTTATAATTTAAAAAAAACACATTACGTTTCCCTCTAGACATCTGAAGAAGAATTAATATGCTACAGATATAAGTAGGAACAAATAAATGCTCCGCGTACGCAAGAAACCTAGCATAATCAGCAACTGTTTTTGGTTAAAAGCACATATGTGCATCTTTTCCTGCTTAAATCATAGCTTGGATCCCGGCCACATAGCTTGTTAATAAATAATAGCTCACCTTCAACTCATAATCTATTACTGCCTTATTAGAGCAACCTCATCATTATCTAACATACCACTTCACCTGCGAGCATAAAATATACATTCATTTTATTAACATAAATCAGTCTTGCATCCCAAAAGTGCTGTCAGACACATTAAAAGTCAAACCAAAGTGCCTCGGGTGGTTCTGGGAAATCTCCCGGGCTTTCTTGTTTTAAAAAAAAAAAAAAAGAGAGAGAGAGAAACAAAAAAAAAAAAAAAACGTGACAGATATTTATCTAGATCTTAAACAAGTCTCAATAGAGGATTGTGCCGCCAAAAAAAAAAAAAAAAAAAAGAGAGAGAACTGGAAAAGAATATAACAGATGTAGAAGTAACTGATCAAACATGCTCAGAGCATACATACACAAGAGTATATACATCATAAAGCTTTGGAATCTCAGTGATAAAAGTCTGAAATATATTTTAGCTCTGGCTGTGGTCCACAGAAAGGGAGATCTTGCTTCAAGATGCTTGTATAGATTAGCATGATGATGAGGCTGTGCGTTCCGCTTTGCGGCGTATCGGGACAGTCAAATGGAATTACAGATTTCTTTTATATAAAAGAGCGACGAACGACACAATAATTAAGTTTAAACTTTCAAAATCTGCCTGAACTGAAGTTAAAGTAGAACTATAGGAAAAACTTTTTTTTTTTTTCCCCTCTTTGGACAGAGTAATGTCCCGTACACACGATCAGAAAATCGTACGAAAAATGCCGCTTTTGAAGCAATCGTACGATAATCGGATCGTTAGTAGGGAGCTTTCAAGAGCCGATCATGACAGTTCATCTGATATTATTCTATCGGACGATGCCAGATCGTACGATTTTCGTTTAATCAGTACAGCTATCGTTTGAAAATGCAATACATATGCATTACAACACATGACATCACTTCCAAATTTTTTTTTCTGTCGTACGGGAATTTTCATGACTTTAGTAAAGTCATCAGGTTCAATCTGAGATTAGCATGCAAAAAAAAAAAACGGATGATCATTCGTCCGATAATCTCATTGTGTGTACGGGGCATAAGGGACGGTTGTAACCGCTGTGAGATTTTATTTCGCCACCTGTGTTCCATTGCAGAGATTTTCCTTCACTTCCTGTCCCATAGCCAAACAGGAAGTGAGAATAGATCCCTGCAAATTAAGGAAATTCCTTGGGGACCCCCAGGTCATCAGAACCAGTGTCCACATTGGAAGATTTCCTCTCCATTACTTTTTGGGGGACAGCCCATAATTTGAAATATTCTTTTACTTTCAATGATAATGGTAAACTGGACAAATAGAGAGGGTGAATCTCCCTAACAAGGGCACAGACAGCAAAAAAAACAAAAAACTGACAAGCATTCTCATCTCTCTGAAAGTTTTGTCTTTAGTTATACACTTTATTACCAAAAGCATTGGGACACCTGCATTTATTTGCACATAAACTTTAATGGCATCCCTGTCTTCATCTGTAGGATTCAAAATTGAGTTGGCCCACCATTTGCAGCTATAACAGCTTCAACTCTTCCGGGAAGGCTGTCCACAAAGTTTAGGAGTGTGTGTATGGGAATGTTTGACCATTCTTCCAGAAGAGCATTTGTGAGGTCAGACACTGATGTGGACAAGAAGGGGTTGAGGTCAGGACTCTGTGCAGGCCAGTCAAGTTCCTCCACCCCAAACCCGCTCATCCATGCCTTTATGGACCTTGCCTTGTGCACCAGTGCGCAGTCATATTAGAACAGAAAGAGGTCAGCCCCAAACTGTTCCTACGAAGTTGGGAGCATGAAATTGTCCAAAATGTCTTGGTATGCTGATGCCTTAAGAGTTTCCTTCACTAGATCTAAGGGGCCAGGCCCAACCCCTGAAAAGCAACCCCACACCAAATTATTTGGACCAGTGCACAAAGCAAGGTCCATAAAGACATGGATGAGCGAGTACAGGGTGGAGGAACTTGACTGGCCTGCACAGAGTCCTGACCTCAACCCGATAGAACACCTTTGGGATAAATTAGAGCGGAGGCTGTGAGCCAGGTTTTCCCCGTCAACATCAGTGTCTGACTTCACAAATGCGCTTCTGGAAGAATGACCAAACATTCCCATAAACACACTCCTAATCCTTACCAGAAGAGCTGAAGCTGTTATAGCTGCAAAAGGTGGGCTAACTCAATATTGAACCCTACAGACTAATGCTGCGTACACACGGTTGGACTTTTCGACCGGACTGGTCCAAAAGACTTTCCAGCGTACTTTCGACGGACTTCCGATGGACTTTCTAACGAACGGACTTGCCTACACACGATCACACAAGTCCAACGGATTTGTACATGATGACGTACACCGGACTAAAATAAGGAAGTTGATAGCCAGTAGCCAATAGCTGCCCTAGCGTCAGTTTTTGTCCGTCGGACTAGCATACAGACGAGCGGATTTCTGGGTCCGGCGGAGTTACGATGTAAAGATTTGAAGCATGTTCCAAATCTAAAGTCCTTCAGATTTGCAACTGGAAAAGTCCGCTGAAGCCCACACACGATCGGATTGTCCGCCGGCTTTGGTCCGTCCGACCATGTGTACACGGCATAAGACTGGGATGCCATTAAAGTTCATGTGCGTGTAAAGGCAGGCGTCCCAATACTTTTGGTAATATAGTGTATATGAACTGAGATTACAGGATGACTGGACATTTTTATGAAAAAAATAGGCAAACCTTGTGCTGTACAATAATTATAAGCCCATGTGTTCTCCAGATGTTTTTGATGCCCTTTTTATGCATTTTCTTTTTATGCGTTGAGAATTTTTTTTTGTTTTGGCCAATGACAAGCATTATTTCCTGAGACATCACTGGGCGTTGCCTTTCTTCAGTTACCTGCTTCCTCTGTCTGTTTGCCTGGTTAGTTTAGAAGAGGGTATAACATCTCAATCATCAAATACTGTACAAGTACCTCCTATGCCATATGCTGAGGCTGCAATCTTTGTATTAAAGTGACACTAAAGCTTCGTTTTTTGTTTTTTTCAAATAACAAACATGTCATACTTACCTCCACTGTGCAGCTCGTTTTGCACAGAGTGGCCCCGAACGTCCTCTTCTGGGGACCCACGGCGGCTCCTCCCCGCTTTAGCTAATCCCCTAGGAGAAGCACTCTCCCCGCCCCCCGGGGTCATTGGATTTGATTGACAGCAGTGGGATCCAATGGCAGCGCTGCTATCAATCCATCCAATCAGGACCCAGACACCAGCTTTTGCTGGTGTGCTCGTCCCCGGGACGAGATAGAGGGGGTACAGGTAAGTAAAACGGGGGCTCGGGGGGACTGCAGTATTACAGGAAGTTTTTATTCTATGCATTGAGGTGAAAAAACCTCAAAGGTTTACAATCCCTTTAAGTGTTGGGGGGGATCATAGAGCAATTGCCTAGTTCTAACCAGGCAGATGAAGCCCTCAGCATGCAGAATTCTATGGTCTTCTCTCCATTTCCTCTGCAGCCTGTGTAGAGAAGATGTTGCCAGGGAGAAATCCCTATTATGGCAAAAAACACACCAAAAACACATCTATAAGATGCGTTTTTGGTGCAATTATTTTAAATTCTATAGGGCCATAATTGCACCAAGTCACACAAAAAAGAAAAAAAAACTGATAGGGCCGAAACTTGATCTCTAATTATACTTAAAGCCAATTTGATTTCCACAGCTGACTGTAGAAAAGAGAGAATTCTCCCAATCACATATTTCATAGGATGCCATTTTTTGGTTTCACATCAAGCAATATAAGTCTTCCAGACCTTATGATAGATCTTCCTAGTGACAGCTTTTCTTGCATTCACTAGGGTAGACACCACTGGTCCCGAGATACCACGGTCCTTTAACACCCTGGCTTCAATAGCCATGCAGTCAAATTTAGAGATTGTAAATTGGGGTGGAATATAGGACCTTGAGACAGTAGATCAGGGCTGTGGAAGCATCCATGGCCCGTCTATTGTCAGTCTCACAATCCCTGGGAACCAGGGCCTTTTGGGCCAGGCTGATGCCACCAGAATGACTGGAACTCCCTCTCTCCAAATCCTGCGCAACAAATGTGGAAGGAGAGGGATCGGAGGGAAAGCATAAACCAGGGAGTACTGGCTCCATGGAACTATCAGAGCATCTGCTCCGATTGCCAGAGGATCTCTTGTTTGGGACACAAACTGCTGTAGCTTGTTGAACCTGGATGCCAGTAGGTCAACCTCTTGCCACCCCCAACATTGGCAAATTTCTTGAAACACCCCTGGGTGTAGGGACCATTCCCCCGGGCAGATCTGCTGGCGGCTGAAATAATCTGCCTTCCAGTTCTCTACTCCTGGGATATGGACTGCCAATAGAATCGGCACATGTCCCTCTACCCAGACTAGTATGTGGTTCATATACTTAGAGCTGAACGACTCCTGATACTGCCTTGGTGGTTTATATAGGCCACTGCAGTGGCATTGTCAGATTGAACCCTGATAGGGCAGTCCTGAAGCTCCACTGTCCAGGACCATAGGGCCAGTTGTACTGCCCGTAATTCCAGGACATTGATGGGCAGGATCTGTTCTGTTCTTGACCATTTTCCCTGAGCTGTGAGCCCTTCTAGGGTTGCTCCCCAGCCTGAGAGACTGGCATCTGTAGTCAGTACTCTCCAAGTTACCGGGAGGAAGGATCTTCCCTTTCACAGGTTCTGATCCTGCAACCACCAGTTTAGGCTTAAGTGTGCCCGAGGAGATAAAAACATTGGATAATCCAGGGCTTGTCCTCTCCTGTTCCAAGCCAACAAGATGTCTTGTTGTAGAGGCCTGGAATGGAAATGGGCATAGGGCACCACCTCAAAGGAGAATACTATCCTCCATAGAAGACTCCTACAGAGCCGAATGGAGGGTTGTCTGGTGCCCCTTATCTGACGCACCTGTTCTTTCAGGGCACAGATCCTTGTAGGTGGCAAGAATACTCTTGCTTGGACCGTATCTAGGATCAGACCTAAATACTTTAGACTTTGAGCTGGTCTCAAGGTTGACTTTTCAACCTCGTATTTATGATCCAGCCTAAGCTTTCCAAATACCACACTGTGCATCTTATGCTCTGTTCTAGAGCCTGTAGTGAGTGATCTCTGAGCAGGTCATCATCCAGATACCCGAGCACAAGATCCCTTGGGCCCTTAAAAGACCCAGTACTAGTGCTAGGACCTTTGTGCTGCAGCAAGCCTGAAGGGTAGAGCCACAAACTGAAAATGACGTTCCTCTATTGCAAATCACAGGAACCTCCGATGAGGTTGAAAGATAGGTACGTGTAAATACACGTACCGATGGAGGCTAGAAAGTCTCCCGTCTGGAGTGAGGCTACTACTGAGCGGATAGACTCCATCTGAAAGGACTGGATCAGTAGATATTGGTTCAGGGATCTTGGGTCCTAAATAGGCCTTGTGTCCCAGCTTGGTTTTTGAACTGTAAACTGATTCAAGTAAAACCCCGTGCCCTTTTCAGATACAGGAACCTCTACAATCACTCCTTGATGCACTTAATGATGTAGTGCCTGAAGCAATAAGAGGATCCGAGGGAACGCAGGATCTTAAAAACCTCTGAGGGGGAACCCCCCACAACTCCAGCTCGTAACAGTGGGATATAGTTGTTATAGTTATAGTAGAGGTGATCCACTCGTCCTGAATTATTGTTCTCCAAATGTCTGCAAAGTGCAGCAGCCTTCCCTCCACCTGATGGTGTGGGGGCATCCCCTCAAAAAGAGGGCTTGGTGCTGGGTTTAGAAGAATTTTGGACCCAGGGCTTTTTCTGGCCCTGGCCTTGCGGCTTGCCCCTGGCCCGAGCACCCTATTGGTGGCGAAACTGCTTTGGCACTGAGACATTTGAGGAAGCCACCCCTGAGGTTTTAAACGAGGGACTCCTGGTGCTTTTCTTCACCGGAAGTAGAGAACTCTTCCCTCTGGAAATCTTTTGGTTATATTTGTCTAAATGATCACCAAATAAACGTTCCCCATGAAAGGGGAAACCTTCCAATAACATCTTACAAGGAAGCTCAGCTGACCAGTTCTTACGTCACAAAAGTCTGCTCATATGTACAGACAAGAGAGCCAAACGAGAAACCTGCTGTATTGAATCCTTTAAGGCATCAACAGCAAAACACAGCGCTTGAGGAATATCTGCCTTATTTACAGTAAGATCATCCTCCTGGTTAGGCCTGTCAGGCCTCTGATCTGATCCCGTACAGACTGGCAGATACCAATTGCTGCAACAGCTGGCTGAATAGCTGAACTGGCCAAAGAAAAGGAAGCCTTTAATAATGACTCATATATCTTGTCAACAGGGTCTTTCAAGCCCTGTGCATTAACTACCGGACAAGTCAAGTTCTTGTTTAAGGAAGAGACTGCTGCATCTATGGCTGGCATGCTCCACTTCTTAATTAACTTTTCATCCATGGGATAGAAAAGGGAAAACCTCTTTACTGATTGCAAAGTTTTAGGTTTGACTTAGCTGGGGTTATTATGGACCTCTTCAGAAAGTTCACTGCTTCCTCTCAATGAGCATGGGTTTTCCTCTATGGGATTCTGGCAGAGGTATTGTCGGGTGTTATCCCATTTTGGCTGCAAAACTGGAAATACTTTAATCGGCATATAACACGCACCTTCATTTTAAGAAGGAAGTTTCAGGAAAAAAACGTAAAATTTAAATAAAGAACTTTAAAGCAAAATAAGGGTCAGTGCCTATAAATGCAGCCTTATTAGTGCCCATATGCAGCCTCACCAGTGCCCATCAAGGCAGCCCGATCAATGCCCATCTGCAGCCGCACAATTGCCCATCAATACAGCCTCATAATTGCCCATCAATGTAGCTTGATCAATGCCCATCTGCAGACTCACAATTGCCCATCAATGCAGCCTGATTAATTGCCATCTGCAGCCTCACAGGTGCCAACAATACAGCCTGATAAATGCACAACTGCAGCTTCACAGGTGCCATCAATGCAGCTTGATCAATGCCCATCTGCAGCCTCATAGGTGCCATTAATGCAGCTTGATCAATGCCCATCTGCAGCCTCATCTCAGATTACTGCTGCCTTGGAGGGGACAGGGAGGGGGTCAGGACAAGCACAGTCAGATTACATACAGCGAGAATCTCCTGTTTACTCAGCGGCCTCTTTAATACAAAGTCCCGCCTCCTGGACAGGTTTCTATGCTAGACAGAAAAGTCATCCAATGCCGGCCCAGGAGGTGGGACTTTCTATTACAGAGGCTGCCTAGTAAACAGGAGATTCTCGCTGTATGTAATCGGATGATGCTCATCCCGCCCCCTCCCTGTCCCCTCCGAGGCAGCCCAATTTGAAGTTTTGGCGTATAACACACACACACACTATTTGCATCTAATTTTCCAGGATGAAAAACTGTGTTATACGCCAATAAACACGGTAATTTAAATAAAACAGTCCAACAATCAACCTAAACATGCTGCAGGAGCATGCATATTTGCATCAACAAGAAGTAATCACTTGGCAAAACAAAACTCTATACCGGTCAAACAACTCCCCCCCAAAAAGTGTTTTCCTATAGAGGGGTAACAGGGGGGGTGCACAACGGCTGCAGTGTGCAGGTAGGAAGGTAGGAGCGATGTGCCCTGAAAAATCCATACGAGATGATAGCCTCCTACCCTTAGAAAGTTTGGGCAGGGGTTGTTGGCCAGTATACAACAATGGGTCACAGAATATCGACGTGAGCTAAAGAGAAGTTTTTATTTCTTCCTAAGTTGCTGCTAAAAAATGGTAATAACTTGTATTCCTTGTGTTTTGACAGGACTATAAAAACAGCTCCGAGAAAAATATCATGGTGGCCGTTTTAATACTTCTCTCCAAAATGTATGAACACATCAGAAAGCAAGATGACTACACAGCACATTAGAACTGGTTCTGTCTAGTCAATGCAGGGTTTAGCTGGATCCTATTAAACTAAAAGTGATGTCATACAGTACAAAATCACACAAGCCAGAAATTACACTACACCCTCTGTGGACCACATCCGGACTAGGCCCTGCCAGTTGGATGGCTCTGGTATAAAAATTAATTTTTCTGTCATTTCTGGACCTGATGCACTGACTTGAAGGAAAGGGTTTTCCTGTTGCTCTGTGATTTTGCACTGGATTGTCAGCAACTGTGGTAAAAGCTGTAAAAGTTGCATATAATGTCCTTTGTTGAAAGAGGTCTGCTGTGGCTGCTTAGCCTGTTTAATATCACTGTCACCTGCGGGATTGTGCTGTTATTTCCAGACAGGTCACCCGAAGGCATAGCCAAGTTTATTAATTCTTTCATAGTCATCTTCAAGAGACATGCTTTACTGTTCTTGGGTTCTGATGCCAACAAAGCCTGCGGAGAGAGAGAGAGAAAAAAAAAAAAGTATTATCTGTGCAGTCTTAATGGGTGCAGGTATATAAAGGATTCCAAATAAAAAAAATGTATTACATTATTTAAAGAATTACATGAAAAAAATCATATTTAACTCATAGTTAAAAGCACTACTTGCTACTAAAATCTATTTTTCAATGTGGTTAGTTCTTGGTTCAGTAGTTGTCCCATATTCTATGGATCTTCCGCACTATGGAAATACATTTTCAAAACCTAATAAATCTCTCTATAGCGTCTCAACATCACATCCTGACACATGCATGAACAATATGATGATCCACTCCCAGTGCAGGAAACACAAGCTGAAGATAGGAAATGTCAATCAACCCTGCTTCTCTTCTTTCACATTTCACCAGCATGTCTAGGCACTCCTATAATCACTCGCATCTGAAATTTTACCTGGGTTTTATCAGTTGATGGTGGGTATATAAAAGGCAACTAAAACATTTATTTTTGCTTTAGGTAGAGTGGGAAAGGGTTGGAATACCTCTCTGTCTACATTCTTGTTGAGAAGAACTCCCCTCACTTCCTGTCCTAATTAAGGATGAGCTCCGGCGTGTTCGCACAGCCCACGTGCAGAGCCCGCCAGGAAGTCGGTGCTGCGCTAATCACAGGCAGTGAGACATTTCCCGATCTCTGCAGCTGCGCATCGGGACAATGTTTCACTGCCTGTGATCAGCGCAGTGACGACTTCCTGGCGGGCTCTACATGTGGGCTGTGCGAACTCGTCGGAGCTCATCCTTAGTCCTAATATCAGCATTCAGTGAAACAGAAAGAAAATGGGAAATCTCTTCAATGGGGTACAGAGACAGTAAAAAAAAAACAACAACAAAAAAAAACACACCTTTTCTTGTACAGATGGTAAAGTTTAGAGTTTTTTTAATGTGGGTTCTTTTTGATATGACCCCCATTTCCTCGTTCCTTGTGCTGGTTTTTTAGGGCCGTCATTGTGACACAAAAGAGAAATTTCCTCTTTGGGAGCTTAATTCAGGTTGCACTGCTCATGTGGCTATGGGCTCAACATTTTGGGAGCTGGAATGACCAAAATTGGTTGTTAAGCCACTGATATAAAATTATCCCATCCCCTCTGTAATATAACAATAAGTGTCCCTGTGCCTGTGTTATATATAAAAAAAAAGTGCTCTGATCTGTACCTCACAGCGCTCACGTGATCCCTCAGTTCTCTCCTCCTGCCTGGCTGACAGCTCCAGCGGGCATGGGCTGAGCACTCCCGCTGACGTCAGCTGGGGAGGAGGGAAGATAGGAGAGAGTGATCGCCGGGAGCCACTGTGATATGCAGCAGGTACAGATCAGCATATTTTTTACATAACACAGGGACTTGGAAACTTATTGTTATATTACAGAGGGGATGGGAGGATTTTATATTAGATATGAGAGCAGCAGGAGCGGAGGGGGCGGGCACTGACACAAGAAGGCAGGCAGGGAGGGGGGGAGAGGATGGACGAGAGGACAGAGGAGGGCTGCAGATGACGGAGGCACGTAAACTGACCACAGTGTCAGGGCTCAGCAACCATAATATACCGTGGTCAGTTTACAGGGTGGAGGGCATAGCCAAGCACGATCAGCCAGGTTTTTTAGCTGATGGAAGGGGACAAATTACACAGCACAGGAACTGTGCTGTATAACATGCTTTAAGGGAACAGGATCTGTTTTTTTTTGTTTTGTTTTTTTGGGTTAAAAAACACTTTAGAAAAGCAGCCATATAGAATACTTGAAAGGCTAAATTTCAAAAGCATCCAGCCAATGACCACTTCTCATGTAGGCTGCATTTTGTTCAAGATGCTTAGATCTTGGGCCAAATGCCTTGAGAAAATGTGAGAAATGGTCATTTTCTGGATGTCTGTAACTGCTTTTGAAGTTTTGCAATTAAAACGGTTATAAATGTCAAACATGCCCCTGGATAATATTTCTTCTGAAACTATGAGAATGCAACCATAGACGGGTGGGCACCAGGACCTGAACCTATGAATAAGGGTGCATTCACACCTTCAAATGCACCCTGCTCTGATTAGATGTGAGAACCCTAGTGGAGGTTCCCACAATTAGCTGTGGGAGGCAGCCCTATTGAAAGCAATGGGAGGCTGCCAGCTCCTGCAGCTAATCACGGCCACTCTCATGTAATCTCTAATTGCAGCGATCACATGTGAGTGATCAACCCTGGACAAAGGCAGTCAGCTCATGCTTCCTGCTGATTGCAGAGCTGAGGAGTGACGTTACTACTGCCTGCCTTAAAATGGTTGTAAAGTTAGGATAATAAATGACTGCCATCCCCTCTGTTTTATCAAGATCTAAAGTACTGTGTGTCTGATTTTTTTTTACAATCCTAATACTAAATACCTTCTCTCACAGGACCGATGTGAGGTCACATGACATTCCTCTGCTCTCCTTCCCCGATCTAAGGAATGCAGAGGGAGGGGCTAAGATAACCCTCTAACGTCTGCCAGTCAGCAGAGGAAAGTCACATGACCTCATTAACTGACAATTGCGGGGTTGTGCGATGCTGTACCTAAACAAAATTGACGTAGTTTTTTACCCCACAAATAGAGCTTTCTTTTGGTGGTATTTGATCACCTCTGTGGTTTCTATTTTTTGCACTATAAACAAAAAAAGACGGACAATTTTAAAAAAAAAAAATTTTTTTTTTTACTTTTTGCTAGAATACATATCAAAAAAAATATATATTCTTCTACATATTTTTGGTAAAAAAAAAAAAAAAAAAAAAAATCGCAATAAGTGTATATTGATTGGTTTGCGCAAAAGTTATCTTGTCTACAAACTACAGGATAGATTTAGGGACTTTTTTTTTTTTTAATTGTTTTACTGGTAATGGTGGCGATCTGCGATTTTCAGCGGGACTGCGACATTGCAGTGGAAAAATCTGACCCCAAATTACACTTTTTGGGGACCAGTGACATTACATTGATCAGCGCTATAAAAATGCAATGATCAATGTCAAAATTTCACTGGCAAAGAAGGGGTTAACACTAGGGGGCGATCAAGAGTTTAAGGGTGTTCCCTGGGTGTGTTCTAACTGTAGGGGGGATGGGCTCACTGGAACATGACAGAGATCACTGTTCTCCATCACTGGGAACAGAAGATTTCTGACATGTCATTAGGCAGAAGGGGGGATCGTCTTGTATACATAGGCAGTTCCCCGTTCTGCCTCTGTACACAGCGATCGCGGGACGCTGGCGGACGTCGAGTCTGTGTGACCCGCAAGCACGCGCCCGCTGTCCTCCTAGCACAGACCGACGTACACCTACGCCGGTTTGAGGAGGAGAGCCGACCTGCCGCAGTATAAGGACGGCGGCTGGTCAGCAAGAGGTTAAAGTGATACTCAAGCCTCATTTTTTTTTTTTATTTGAAAATAACATGTTATACATGACATGTAAATGTCATTTATTTGTCATACTAATGCTGCTTGCGATTGGTCACTATTCATAGATCCCTGAATGGGACGAAGATGACTTTGCAAAAATTATGTAATATAATATCAATATATCTTTTAAAAATGCAAGAGAAAAAAAATATAAAGCCACGAAAGACCTTTATAGACGTCATCTTAAAGGGTCTATGTATTTGTATAGGAATGTAAACCGTAAAAATCATATCTGTCATTTTAATACAGTAAAGGACTACGTGACACATTCAGTGCTTAAAATCCTTTAAGATAAGATGTCCTTTTGTTTTTAATTTGTTCAAACATTTACGTGAACAAAAGCTGCTTTGTTTGAGAGTCATTCGATTTATAAAAAAAAAAAAAAAAAAAAAAAAAGAAGAAGACTTGACTGTAGAGATTGTATGTGAGAGCTCAGATAAGGATAAGCTGACCTAATTCTAGCCAACCAGACCGGACTGTACAAGCCAACCATCCTGTCTCGGCTAATGTTCTATCAACTGCATTACAAAAACGACAGCGTTATCTGGTGTTACAGCACAAACTGGATTTAAAGTCGAACGGAACTCAAAAGTGAACATTTGTCTTGTATTATAGAGCATTTAGAAATGTAAATTGTGCCCGAGTACCTCCCCAAAAAATTGACCTTTTGTCTGGAATTCTTCTGGGAAAATAGCAGTGCACTTCCTGTTTTGTAAAGGTACCTTGACACTCCTAAGTCTACAGCCCCATAGCTGAATATCTGCAGTGTGAGGTCCAAGGCACTGATGGCTCTCTGCTGAAATCCGGGTAGAGATGTGATGATGTCACTACTGTGCTAATTACTACTCTCCTTGCTGTTTCAGCCATCCCAGCTAGGAGAACAAAGTGATGATTGGAAGCAGCTATAACAGCTGCTAGCAATAATCACATGTAAAATCCGGCAGCCTGGTTGTACCCAAGTTGATCGATCAAATTGGGTACATTCAGCCTGAAAATACATCTATTGCTCTATGGCCAGCTTAAAGAGGAGTTCTCCCCCCCCCAACCAAAAAATTTAAAATGAGCAGCTACAAATACTGTAGCTGCTGACTTTTTTTTTTTTTTTACAAATGAAAGAACTTTATTTTAACATCTGTATGTCAGTACAATAAACATAGTCAGCATTACAGGAAAGCACAGGCGCACATGCATATAAGGCAGGTATACACATAATAATTATAATAAAAGAGAGCATTCAAAGCGTGTCTAACAGAACCCACAATTAAAATCAAATAGGTGAGAGATTTTGAAAGATATAATTAAACCAGAACATGGAATTTGCATAAAACAGACAAAATAATTCCTAGAAGGAAGTAGGAAGGGAGAAAAAAAAAAAAGGGACAGGGATCCCGCAATGTCAGCACCCCAGCCAACTTTCCGTTCGGCTCTCGGGTGCTGCCACCGCCACTTGTGGTGAGGGAAACCAGCAGCCAAGCCTTTCGGCTTCACAGCTGGTGCCCTACTGAGCATGCGTGAAGGAAGGAGGAGGGGGCCGAACTTCCGGGGGACCTTGCCGTAGCCAGGTCTCCTGGAAGTGGGGATGGGTACCTGTCAAAAACAGGTACCCGTTCCCCACCTCGCCCACCCCCCAAATATGCCAAATGTGGCACCAGAAGGGGGGGGAGCAAACAAGTGGAGTTTCAACTTTTGAGTGGAACTCCGCTTTTAGAGACCAACAGTAGCTATGTAACAGTTGCATAGATTCTCAACTGAGATAAAAAAAATAAAAATATCCATGGAACAAGCCTCTCCCACAGACTGTTTAAAACTAGTGTAATGTAAGGAAGAGCAATAAAAATAATAGCAATAAAAAGAAAAAAAAACCTCACATCTCACTTGGAATTCGCCAAAAGATATGTAGAAAGCACAGCAAACTCTAAGCACATTAGTACACCATCCCCAGGGTGATGGTAGTATTTTGGCGCAGGGAATGCTTTTTATTCTCATGGGCTCAGACCCTGGAAAGGGTTAAGAGCAAGGTGGCTAAAGCCAAGTATGGGGCAATTCTCTAGGAAAAATGGTTTAAATCAAACAAGGCGTTCACCTTCCTGCAGGATACCAAATAAAACAATACCTCTGTTCAAAATATAATTTGACAAAAGAAAATAAAAAGGACAGACTTGTTGCTTAACATGTTTAGGTAAAATAAATATACTGTCAAGAACTTTTTTTTTTAAATAAAATGGACATACATATGGTGGAGTCATTTTTCAGACTCAGATAATGGGGTCCTCTGAAAAGAAATGGCGCTTCAAATGTAATATGTCTTTTCCTTTATACTAAATATAAGGAGGCAGCTAGAGAAGCAGTCTTTACCAAAAAATGTTCACTGCCTCTTCAAGCATTTAGGACATAATTTCTATATTAATATTGTTTTAAACTGGATTCACACTGTAGTCTTGTAAAAATGTTGTATTGTATTGCACATATATTTTACAAAGCATGTTAGGGTTTTGTAGAAATCGTGTTCAATTTGTTTATTGGGGTAAGAACAAGGTATAATATAACGCAAAAATTACATCAAAATATAACAGACTTCAGTAAAGTATGAAAGCAACCATCGGGGTACGCTGGAATTATGCTCGTAGAATGTACAGGTGCATCTCAAAAAATTACAATATCATTAAAAAGTTAATTTATTTCAGTAATTCAATTCAAAAAGTGAAACTCATATTATATAGATTAATTACACAGAGAGTGATCCATTTCAAGCATTTCTCTTTCTTTTAATTTTGATGATTATGGCTTGCAGCTAGTGAAAACCCAAAATTTTGTATCTCAGAAAATGGGAATATTGTGAAAAAGTTCAATATTGTAGACTCATGGTGTCACACTCTAATCAGCTAATTAAAGCGGGGGTCCACCTATCTATCGTTTTTTTTTTTTTTTTTGAGTTCATTCACAAACTTTTCTTCTCAGCATTACATACTCACATATGGTGTGTAATATGTCCGCCTGTGTCAGATTTCGTCGGAAAGAATAACTTATATTATTCACTGCAGGCGGTTTCCATCTTCATTGTGGGCATTTGAAGCCCACAAGCATTTATTTCCTGGATGTGGTGAATGCTGTGCTCCCAGCATTCACCGCTCGTTCCCGCACATGCTCAGTGGCATCCTGGGAAGCCTGAGACTAGCTCCCAGGAGTCTGGGAGAGGCTAGAAACACGCCTACTCCCACGGGAGGAGAACCAGGAAGTGCAAAGAAGAATAGAAAAATAAAAGGTAATTACGGCGATTTAAATTTTTTTAAACGGCATGTCAGCATCTAGGCAAGGAAGAGAATACATACAGATACTGTTCAAAATTTGGGTGGAACTCCGCTTTAACTCAAAACACCTCTAAAGGTTTCCTGAGCCTTTAAATGGTCTCTCAGTCTGGTTCAGTAGGTTACACAATCATGGGGAGGACTGCTGACTTGACAGTTGTCCAGAAGACAGTCATTGACACCCTTCCACAGGAGGGTAAGTCACAAAAGGTCATTGCTCAAGAAGCTGGCTGTTCACAGAGTGCTGTATCCAAGCATATTAATGGAAAGTTGAGTGGAAGGAAAAAAAGCGTGGTAGAAAAAAGGTGCACAAGCAACAGGGATAACCGCAGCCTTGAGAGGATTGTTAAGCAAAGACCATTCAAGAATTTGGGGGAGATTCACAAGGAGTGGACTACTACTGGTGTCAGTGCTTCAAGAACCACCACACACATACGCATCCAGGACATAGGCTACAACTGTCACATTCCTTGTGTCAAGCCACTCCTGAACCAATGTCAGAAGCGTCTTACCTGGGCTAAGGAGAAAAACGGGACTGTTGCTCAGTGGTTCAAAGTCCTCATCTTTTGGATGAAAGTAAATTTTGCATTTAATTTGGAAATCAAGGTCCCAGAGTCTGCAGGAAGAGTGGGGAGGCACATAATCCAAGTTGATGAGGTCCAATGTGACATTTCCACAGTCAGTGATGATTAGGAGAGCCATGTTATCTGCTGGTGTTGATCCACTATGTTTCATCAAGTCCAAAGACAGTGCAGCCCTCTACCAGGTAATTCTAGAGCACTTCAAGTTTCCCTCTGCTTACCAGCTTTATGGAGATGCTGATTTTATTTGACAGCAGAACTTGGCACCTGCCCACACTGCCAAAAGTACCAATACCTGGTTTAATGATCATGGTATCAACTGTGCTCAACTGACCAGCAAACTTGCCTGACCTAAACCCCATAGAGAATCTGTCGGGTATTGTCAGGGGGAAGATGAGAGACACCAGACCCAACAATACAGGAGAGCTAAAGGCCGCTATCAAAGCAACCTGGGCTTCCATGACACCTCAGCAGTGCCACAGGCTGATCGCCTCCATGCCACGCCGCATTGATGCAGTAATTCATGCAAAAGGAGCCCCAGCCAAGTATTGAGTGCATACTATACTGTACATCAAGGGAAGGCACCCTCGGCCCTCAAGCTGTTTTGAAACTATAAATCCCAACATGCCTCTGCCTCTAGGAGACATGCCTGTGATTGTCTGGGTCTTGCAATGTCTCATGGGATTTGTAGTTTCAAAATGGCTGAAGAGTACCCCTGCTGTACATGGACATACTGTTCAGTAAACCAACAAGGTATTAAAAAAAGTGGAAAAAATAAAATGGGAATAGTTTTTTAAATACAGTAGTTTGGCAAAATATTCATAATTCAGTTAGGTTTTTCACCTACTTTTAGATCTGTTAACACACAAACTATGTACTAAAATGCAGTAAACTGTCTTTTCTCTATTTTTTTTTTATAATGCCCCGATGTGAGTCCAATGTTTTTTTTTCCTATAAACATATTAAAAATGTTATACTTACCTGCTCTGTTGCAGTGGATTTGCACAGAGCAGCCCCGATCTTCTTCTTCTCGGGTCCCTCTTCGACTCTCCTGGCCCCGCCCTCCTGTTCAGTGCCCCCACAGCAAGCAGCTTGCTATGGAGGCACCCGAGCCGAGTCACAGCTCCCTGTGTTCCGTCAGAAACGGAGCCCTGACCGGGCCTGCCCCCTCTCTCCCCTGATTGGCTGGCTGACTTTGAGTGACAGGACCGGGAGCCAATGGCACCGCTGCTGTGTCTCAACCGATCAGGAAGGAGAATCTCGGACGGCTGAGATTAGTAGACATCGCTGGAAAGAGAGGGACCTCAGGCAAGTATTAGGGGGGCTGAGGGGGACTGCTGCAAACAGAAGGCTTTTTATCTTAATGCATAGATTGCATTAAGATGAAAAAACCTTCTGCCTTTACAATCCCTTTAATAGTGTAAAGAACTTGTTTTGAAATGCAGAGCTATAGATAGTTAATGCAGCCAACCAACACTTGTCTATCTTGCCTACAAAAAAAGGAAAGCTAACATGACATCCAACACCTAACGGCCTGAAAAAGTTTGTTGGTCCCCACATTCCTATCCCAATAGCAAGGTGTAAAGAGCAAGTAATAAACTACAATCTTGTCAAATGGACTTGATGCAAATTATTTAATCCATTTCCAATAATCCACACTGAGCAAATTATTTATATTAAAAATCCACTGTTTCACTCCAAAATTCATACACGACTAAGCCTCAATGCTTTCAATAACAAACAAGAGGAAACATTTCAGAACAGGAAACGGGACCTGCAAATGCCATTTAATGCAGTTATAATATAGAAAGTGTTAACTAAGCAAATAAAAGTCTTCAACCTGCCGTATAAACAAATACCTGCCCTTCCACTTAATGTCATCACCTTCTTGGTTTAAGATACAATGCCATGATACATAGCACCGTGCCAGGGCAAGTCACAGCATGGCAAACAAATTAAATCATCCTTGGCACTTGAAACAATGGAGGCATCAATTACAGTCTCCGAGGTTCTTCTTGTAGGGGCACAAAAATTAGGTACTTGGCGAATAAAAGATTTTGGGGAGCGTGTGTGCTTGAATTGTTTTACCATTTCTTTTTAGTAATCTAAAATTATGCGTTTTAGTTAAAAGGGGTTTTGTACAGTTTATCTCAAGTCTCCTGATTGTTAAAAATAACAATGCTAATTACTGGAGGATTTAGGATTTTATCTTTTTATTTTTTTTTAGGCAGAGATTTCTTTGGGTGGTATTTATTCGCCACTGGGTTTTTTATTTTTCCTAAACATACGTATATACGGTATATATGTATATAGTCCAAAAAATTCTCGTCCCTATACATTATAAAAATAAGTATAGGTCATAGTCTCTATTCATCCCCTTGGGGTGAAGAGACTGTAACCTATTAATGTGGTGGATTAATAGGTTACAGTCTCTTCACCCCAAGGGGATGAATAGAGACTATGACCTATACTTATTTTTATAATGTATAGGGACGAGAATTTTTGGGAATATATACATATGTTGACTAAAAATATATATGTGTATGTTTTTTTTCCCATTTTCTGTCTTTTTAGATTCAATGGATACTTTTTCGTTGATTCTGAATGTTCATAACCCGGTATACATTCTGGATGGATATGGAAACAAAGAAGTGTCAGATTAAAAATAGGGAAATTCCACATGTAAATCATTTGTTGAAAATATTTTAGGAAGATGAAATGCTGTAGATTTAGTTATTCTAACATGGTTTGAATACTAGGCATGAAATACTTTATGTATACTTTATGTATATATGTAATATTTTGTATATATTTCATTGTTCCTCAGTGGTTTATATCACACACTAGGATTTTTCAATAATAGTAGGATGGAGTTAATTTTACTATCATGAATTGCAACTAATTACGATGATTAGGCTATACACCTGTGTAGCACCTCTTGGGTGGTGGATAAATGAATGATTTTGTATCAGTGTATCACACACAGCCAGAGAAGCCTGATGAAGAGCAGTTTATGCTCGATACTGTACAGTGGCTTGCACGCCTGCACTTTATATGTTTGAAATACTTTGAAGTAAAAGAAGAATTGCATCGTAGCATTGGTCCCGTCTTTTTTTCTAATCATTATCGCTGGAGGATTGGAGTCCACTTTTTAGGGTTCACGCAGCTCCATCACGCCTTTGACTCACTATTTAAATCAATTCAGCTCCAGCTGGAGCATGATGATCTTTAAACTCTTCTGGCACTTGTGGACAGATTCAGAGTCTACCACAGATGATCAACCCTAAGCCTCGGTTCACACCAGAGGCGGCACGACTTGCAGGTCGCCTCACCGAGGCGACCTGCACACGACTGCCCGGGCGACTTGCAAAACGACTTCTGTATAGAAGTCTATGCAAGTCGCCCCAAGTCTCCCCCAAAGTCGTACAGGAACCTTTTTCTAAGTCGATTAGAACGGTTCCATTGTACTGAGCGGGACGCTACTTGTCAGGCGACCTAGGTCGCCTGACAAGTCGTCCTAGTGTGAACCGAGGCTTAGGTGATTGTCCTGGTTAGATGTCCCTTATAGTTACTTGACCCTGTTGAGGGCTGAAGTCCATGCCCCAGACAGGTGGGTGGAGGTTTAAATGCAGAGCTGACCACATTTAATCTTAATTATTCCTACAGCATCCGGTCCTGTTAGCCAAGAGTGAGAAAAGGTCTTACAAGAGAAGATATTCCTTATCGTTATCCTAACATGTATAACCTGAGCACCGGCTGTGTTGATTGTTAATTTTTGTTATTAGTTATGTATGCACAGGTTTAAGGCAATCTGAGTTGTACGTTGTTTGCACATGGCTATGTACACCAGTTATCCGGGGTCTGCCCTAATGGCCCTGTTTTGTACCTCTACAGCAAAACTTTTCAATAAAAAGAATAAAAAAAACAAAAAAACAAGCTTAGTTGGTGGGATCTTTAAACTTGCTTGAATGTCAATGGGGATGTATCAGGAGACTTTAGGTATAGACCCTCCTCTCCACCATGGTATCCCAGTAAAGATAAGAGAAGGAAGGAACCCTAGCGTAAAATTGTTTATTAAAATAACATAAAATCAAGTAACAGAATGCCTGCTTACATTCATAAGTGCCTTCTCCGGGCACTGAGGATAGCTTGCATGTGTCACTAGGCAGGAATCATAAGCCGCCCGGCTTGCGCTTGTAGGTCAGTGTGCGTTCCACTGCCGTGTGAAGATGAAACCGGAAGTTTGGGACCCGGAAGTGACGTGGCGTGACCGGAATGCACCTCAACATACGTTTTACAACGTCATCAGGAAGCGTTCCAGTCACTAGGCAGAAATTGTTAAATACCTTAGAAATGAAATGTGATTGGGAGGAGTGGTTAGTCTCCACCTACTTCATTCCCTCTCAATCAAAGGAACACACAGCCCCCATAAAGAACCAAGCAGTAAGTGACTACAATCAATGATTTTTAAAACCGGAATATCATACAAGAATTTTTAAACCCCTTTACTTCAAATGGAAATATTATATAGAAAAAATAAGTAATAGGTTTGTTAATTTAGAAATTTACATATAGGATAAAAGATAAATAAAATAAAAATGAAAGTAAAAATAAAAATAAATACGAAAATAAATAAAAATTAATAAATAAAATCAAAAGAAAAATAAAATCAAAAGAAAAATAAAATCAAAAATCAATAAATAAATTAATGAAAAAAGAAATAAAGAATGAAATATAAAAAAAAGTAAATAAAAAAATAAAATAAAAAGAAATAAAATGTAAATAAAAATAAATAAAAATTTAAATAAAATAAATATAATTGGAAAAATGATGACTGATGGCAGCCCATTATTGCATAATCAATGTTTGGCGTTTGTCAGAATTTTTTTTTTTTTTTTTTGTTTCACCTGTCTCTTGAGGATTGACCACAAGTTCTCAATGGGATTAAGGTCTGGGAAGTTTTCAGGCCATGGACCCAAAATGTTGATGTTTTGTTCCCCAAGCCACTTATTTATCGCTTTTGCCTTATGGCAAAGTGCTCCATAATGCAGGAAAAGGTATTGTTTTATCACCAAACTGTTCTTGGTTGGTTGCGAGAAGTTGCTTTTGGAGGATGTTTTTGTACCATTCTTTATTCATGGCGTGTTCTTAGGCAAAATTGTGAGCGAGCCCACTTCCTTAGCTGACAAGCAACCCCACACATGAATTGTCTCAGGATGCTTTAATGTTGGGAGGACACAGGACTGATGGTAGCACTTGACTTTTTTCTTCTCTGGACAAGGTTTTTTCTAGATGCCCCAAACAATCTCAAAGAGGATTCAGAGAAAATGACCTTACCCCAGTCCTCAGCATTCCAATCCCTGTACCTTTTGCAAAATATCAGTCTGCCCCTGATGTTTTTCCAGGAGAGAAGTGGCTTTTTTGCTGCTCTTCATGACACCAGGCCATCCTCCAAATGTCTTTGCCTCACTGTGCATGCAAATAAACTCCCAGATGCTAAATCAAGCTGTAGAAGATGGTTCTGGCACTTGCTGGACTTTCTTGGGCGCCCTGAAGCCTTCTTCCCAAATGCAATGGAAATTTATTTATGGGATTACGTTAATTTTCATGGCAAAGGTGGACTTGGCAATTAATTTCAATTCATCTGATCACTCTTCATAACATTTTGGAGTATATGCAAATTCTCTTTATAACAATTGAGGCAGCAGCCTTAGTGAAAATGAATATTTGTGTCCATCACAAATCTTTTGGCCACAGCTGTAAATGGAAACGATTTAATTTACTGCTGCATAAAAGATCAGATTTATCTTTTCTCTCCATCACCGTTTCAAATACCCAGTTTTGCCAGACGATAACAGATCAATGCTACAACAAGCAGGCAGCTAAACACCCATGGATCTTTGGATTTCAGCATGTTTTAATAAATTTAACAAAGTTGCTCAATTTAAAACCATTTTCTGGGGGCGTGGCTTCGGCATGGCGGCGAGTAGACGTAAAACACTGAGAGCTCCCGGCCAGCGGCTCCCGTGCAGTATACCTCCGCCACATTACCCTACACTGTCAGCACCTACCAGCACCTCTGATAGTCAGGAGATCGTACCGCCGCACTCAGCCCTCCTCCCGCGGCATGGATCCGCCTCTACCCCGGCGGTATCCAAGATGGCACCGGCCAGACACGCGACAGGGGAATCACAGGGAGAGGTGGCCACCACTGAAGGCTTGCAGCAGCAGGGAGAAGACTTTACGATGCCGCCCTACTCTCCGCCCTACTCTCCGATCAGTGACTTATCCCCCTGCTTGCCACGATCACTAGCAGTAGCGCCCAACCTGGAAGAGGAACTATTCAGCTCCAGACAGACATCTCCATGTCCCACCCCATCCCACGCTGCCCCTGGCCTCAGATCTGCACACATCCCAAGGCTACAGGACACAGTGAATACCTCTGCTACACCTTTCCAGCAGTCAGAGCCTGCATTTCAAGCTGACCCTACACACAAGTTATGGGTACTCTTACAGCAGCTCCCCACAAGGGAGGACTTTGAAACATTAGCCTCTAGAATGGAGATGGCTATGAGGGGAGAGATGCAAGCCATTAAGCAGGAAGTCGCAGCCCTAGACACACGCATTGCAGCAGTAGAGCAGGAACAGGGTGCAATGTCCCAGAGTATACAAGATGTGCAGTCCTCACATTCTGAAATTAATGACCAATTTCTTCAGCTACAACTGCTACTTGACGATTTAGAAAACCGGAGTCGCAGACAGAACATATGCCTAAGGGGAGTCCCGGAGTCCATCCCACAATCTGAGCTCCGTGCGAATGTAATCTCCGTCTTTAACCGATACTTAGACCGCCCGCGGGACATGGCTATTACCATAGACCGCGTCCATAAGACCCTCGGCCCTAACCCTAACCAGTCTGACAGACCAAGGGACGTCCTCTGCTGCCTGCACTCCTTTAACCTCTGGTCTAGTATGCGATCACTCCTAACTTTCTGTACCACAACACATCGGGGGGGGGGGGTTTGTTTTGCTTTTGTTCTTTTTATTTCCCTTCCTTGCCATGGGGGTTTTTTTTTTTTTTTTCTCCTACCACCAACAGAAGGGCCAACCGCCCCACAGTTGGTATTCCCGGAGCTCACTAGTTCCCCACAGTGACTTGGACCACTCCGAGACATACCTGTTTGCCCCAAACGAGCACCCCACGGGCTTCCCCAAATAAACGATGAACCCTATGGTGTCCCAGAAGCAGGGGAAAAGTCACGTGGGGGGGGGCTTGTTTTAAAGGTCTGAACGCCCCTGAGAAGCGAACCAGTTGTCTGTTCGAGCTCTGGAGACTTAGAACACACATAGTCTTCCTTCAAGAGACTCATTTTCGGGCAGACAAGGTCCCGAGGCTTTCTAACAAGCACTTTCCAGTGGCCTACCATAGTACATCTACCTCCTCTAAATCCAGAGGGACGAGCATTCTGCTATCTAAATCTCTACACTGGCAGTTCCTGGATGAAGTCCAGGGATGGGGAGGGCAGGTTCCTGCTCCTGAAGGTCAAAATCGATTCTCACACATTTACCCTTGCGAATTATTACTTACCTAATACGAACCAAGCTCAAGTCCTGGGGGCTTTCCTAGCAGCGTTGGAGCCTTTCCGCGAGAGTACTCTCGTCCTGGGGGGAGACTTTACCCTCACCTTGGATCCGTCTAAGGATTCATCTGTCCAATCGTTCTCCCTACCTCAGGGTGCAAGATGGGCTCTGAAGGACCTGTTGCATGAGCATCAATTGGTAGACATATGGAGAATTTTCCATCCCCAGGAACAAGATTTCTCCTTCTATTCTTCGACCCACAGATCCTACTCTAGGATCGATTTTTTTCTAATACAACATTCTGCGATTTCCTTAGCCTCCAAAGCAGAGATAGGTCAGATAACGCTCTCCAATCATGCTCCAGTCCTCCTAGAGCTCACCCTCCCACGCTCACACCCTAAGACATCATCCTGGCGTCTAAATGAAACACTTCTCAAGGACCCTGAAACAGCTGCAGAAATCGCTCCTATTTTAAAAACAATACTGGCTCCGTGTCTAACCCTCTCTCGATGTGGTCAGCACACAAATGTTACATTAGAGGGATCTTCATAAAACTTGGTCATGCGGCCAAGCAACGCCGCGCCAAAACTCTGATGGACCTGTTGACAAAACTTCACGTTTTGGAGAGGCAACACAAGGTTCGAACGGTCCGTACATTGCAAGCAGAATTGCTTCAGACTAGAGCGGCTATCAGAGAGCACTCTCTGTATAAGGCCAAACATGTCCTGCTTAAGGCGCGCCGCTCCTTTTACGAGTATGGAGATAAATGTGGGCGTTTGCTGGCAAATGCATTGAGAGCGAAGCGCACACAATCATACATACCAGCCCTCCTGACCCCATCAGGGTCCAAGATTCACACTTCATCAGACCTAGCAGCTGCCTTTCGGGCATTTTATTCTAAGCTTTATAATTTAGACGCGGCACAGGCCACTGGATCTTCGGCCCCCTCCCTATCAAACATACGGGAATACCTTCAAGAGGTCAAACTCCCCTCTCTCACGGAAGCCGAACGGGAATTACTTTCCCAACCACTACACGTAGATGAGCTCGCAGACGCCATAGCAGACACACAGCCGGGGAAGGCCCCTGGGCCTGATGGCTTTACCCTCCAATATTACAAGACATTTCAGACACATCTAGCACCCCACTTCATCACAGCCTTCAATGCCATACTAGAAGGGCATAAAGTCCCTCCTGACATGTTACAAGCTTCTATCTCTGTACTCCCTAGGCCCGGAAAGGACCCGTTGCTATTCTCCAGCTACAGGCCCATTTCTCTTCTAAATTGTGACATCAAGCTCCTCACGAAAATCATAGCCGCTAGATTCAATAGCCCAATGCAACACTTGGTAGCACCTGACCAGGTGGGTTTCATACGGACTCGCGAAGCGAGAGATAACACTATCCGGACGATAAACGTTATAGAGAAGGCGAAAAGTTCCAACACCCCTCTTTTACTCCTATCTACTGATGCCGAGAAGGCTTTTGATAGGGTGGACTGGGGGTTCCTCCGGGAAGCACTCTGTTCTTTTGGAATTCCGAAGCCCATCCTAGACTGGATCTCTGCCCTCTATTCTAATCCTACAGCCACGGTACGGGTGAATGGGATAGAATCTGACATCTTTGCGATCTCCAACGGGACTAGGCAGGGATGCCCGCTTTCCCCCCTGCTGTTTGTCCTTTGCCTAGAACCATTTCTTCGCCATGTGAAAGATAACCCTAATATCAGCGGGTCCATTCGGACCACTATCAACACAAAGTAGCGGCATACGCGGACAATCTTTTATTTTTCATCACCAAACCTATAATGTCCCTGCCTTCGTTGCTATAGGAATTGAAACGGTATGGCAACCTTTCCAACTTCAAAGTTAACCTCCAAAAGTCAGAAGCCCTGAATATTTCCATACCAGACAAAACACTGTCAGGTTTGCGACCCTTTTTCCCGTTTAAATGGGCCACCCGTTCTATTCAATACTTGGGTACCAGAATTCCAGCAAATCCAAAAGATATCTTTGCCCTGAATTTTCATCCCTTCCTAGCGATGCTTAATACAGACCTTAAGAAATGGGATCCCCTTGCTCTATCTTGGTTTGGCCGGTGTAATGCACCGAAGATGAACGCAATGCCTCGGCTCCTATATTCGCTACAAGCCTTACCTGCCAAATTACCGCAAACTTTCTTTCACGAGGTTCGCTCAAGGTTTATTAAGTTCCTATGGCATGGTAGACACCCACGAATGGGTAGAGCGTTACTGCTTAGGCTGAAGCTGAGGGGAGGCATTGGTTTCCCAGACCCTGCTCTTTATTATACTGCAACACACATGACCCGAGTAATTGACTGGTGCTGTCATGGGGAATGGAAACTCTGGGTAATGTTAGAGCGGGAGATGGCCCGGGTCCCATTGGCTGGTCTACCTTGGGCAGGTAAACATCTTGACCCCCACGTAACCACTCACCCGTTGATTGGCCCTTCTCTTGTAGAGATGGATAGATTTTTTCGTCTTTCCTCCTTGCCTAGTTTCCCTTCTCCCATGACCCCAATTATAGGACATCCCAAATTCCCCCCGGGCTGCTCAGACCCGGCCTTTACTTTGCAGGCCCCGAAAAGGCTCCTGCGCACGTCTTAATTCCTAGGACCCAAGAGTTGGATCCCCACAGGGTCCGTGATATCAGGACAGGCACCCATCACAATGGACAGTTGGAGAATGGGGCAACTCTCCCACTTTCTTGGCTCACTACCCAAATATACGCTTTTTTCTAGACAACTTCATTCCTTTGAGGAAATATGTCTGGGTGATGGCCCAATCCAAGGTTCCCTTTCTAGATCTTACAAAACTTTGTTGGACATGCATGCTGCCACAGACCCCCCCTTGCTAGCTAAGTGGGAAAGGGACCTACAAACCATTTTTACTACTCCACAGAAGGAACGCATACTCTTCTTCGCTCATAAATCGTCACTGTGCAGCAAATATCAAGAAATCTCCTATATGTTGACCACACGCTGGTACCGCACGCCGGCCGTATTGGCCAAAATATTCCCCAACCAATCTGACCGCTGCTGGCGATGTGAGCAACAAACTGGCATATCCTACACATCTTCTGGGAGTGCCCCAAACTACAAACTTTCTGGCAACCTGTCCTCCGCTACATCCACAAATTCACAGATATTTCCTTAATCAATGACCCTGCTGCTGTGCTCCTCAACCTCACTCCCATGTCAAGAAAGTGATATCATAAATCTCTTCTTAAACACCTACTCAACGCTGCTAGAGCTTGCATCCCAAGTCAATGGAAGCAACAGTCTGCTCCGACTGTGGCCCAATGGTTCGCACGGGTCAATGATATCGAACGAATGGAAGAGCTCACTGCTACGATCCGGGACAAATCCGAGGAACATAAGACCAGGTGGTTTTATTGGACCCAGTTCCGCTTCTCAGGGGAATACCTCCAAGAGACATAGCCAGGCTACGTTGAATACCAGAGGCTCTTGTACCTATGCATGGCCGCCAGATGGCCTGGGGAGTTTAGGGCGGTGCTTGCTCTCTGGGTGGACTTCTAACTCTCCCCCCTCACTCTTCCACCATACCACCCTCCTTCCCCCCTTCTTTCCCTCTTCTCCATTCCCCTTTCTCACTCTCTCTCTTCTTCCCTTTATTCTGCTTTATTCACTTCCTTTTATTTAATCCAAAAAAATTTGGTATGATTCGACCTAAGTTCGTCACCCAGCAGCACCCTTCCCCTATGCACAGATACTCAATTTCTCCTTGGATACTGGGGCGATTCCATAGAGCATTGTAAATGATCCATTCCACCATCAAGGCGAAGCCCTAGTCCTTTACCCCCAGGGTATCCGAGTATCTTGTATGCTTACTGATCTGTCTCTGTTATGTAATTTTGAGTTTACTTATCTTTTGCTCAGATACCACCACCTGATGTCCATGTGTAGGCTACTTTGTTTACACTAAATATTCTGTGAAGTTACCGTTTCATTGTATGTCGCATACCACTAAATAAAAAATTTAAAAAATAAATAAATAAAACCATTTTCTAATGTATACTCTATATAAACACAGAAGTTCACTCCACTTTGGAGAACAGCCAAAGCACAATTAATGTGTTATTACACCCAGACTATAAAATCACTCATTACATGCTATATAACTACCGTATTTATCGGCGTATAACACGCACCCCAAGTTTAGGAGGGAATTTTAAGGAAAAAAATGTTTTATGGAAAAAAACTTACATTTAAATGCCCATCAATGCAGCCTTGCACAGCGTCCATCTGCATGCTTGTCCAGTGCATTTGCAGCCTTGCAGTCATTTGCAGCCAGCAGCCTTGGTGTCATTTGCAGCCTTGCAGTCATTTGCAGCCTTGCAGTCAGCAGCCTTGGTGTCATTTGCAGACTTATCAGTGTCCATTTGCAACCTTGCAGCTTTGCCAGTGCCGATCTGCAGCTTTGTTTGTGTCCTTTTGCAGCCTTGCCCAGGCTGCAGTTAAACTGCAGTGACATGTCAGTGTCACTGCAATTCTGAAAATGGCGCCGCCGGCACCGAAATACACAGAGCCAGTCCTTGGCTCTTCTCGGCGGCTCTCGTTCACTTTCGGCCACTTTCGGCTCCACTCATAGTCCCGCCCGGGATGGGTGTGACTGTGAGCGGAGCTAGCCGAGTACACTCGGCTAGGTTCGGGCGGCACTCGAGTGAAGCCGAAAGTGGCCGAGAAGAGCCGAGGACCGGCTCTGTGTATTTCGGCGCCATTTTCAAATCGCGGTCGGCGATCGCTCCGCTCAGTCAGCGGAGGATCGCAGGGGATCGGCGTATATCACGCACCCGTGATTTTCCCCTGATTTTAAGGGGAAAAAAGTGCGTGTTATACGCCGATAAATACGGTATATAACAGAGTATTCCTACTTACAAAGCCATTAAAGCATTTATATGTAGAGTGAAATATACCTGGTTGATCCAGCCTTCAGCTGTCCCAACCATCTTCACTGTGTCCCCCATTGCAGTGTGAGATTGTGTAGACCAGCTATTGTCATCTACTGAGCATGCTCCAGTTTCAGTTCTTTTCTAAGCTCTCTATTTCTTATCTGTGCAGCCCAGGTGACTATAGAGTCACACATGTGGGTTGTATACACAGTGGTAAATTAAACTCCCACCCCTCCTTCTCCATATCCACTATGGAAGCAGGATATAGTATGCGGATTGATTACATCCACTAAGAAACTTACAAAAAGCTTAGTTTTAATATAAATCAGTATTAGATATATCAAATGTAATTGATAATACCTGTAAAGTTAAAAAAGAGCCTTGGATGCAAAGGCCATCTGAACAAAATGAAAGCTAGTGACAATCATCTTTGACTCCGCCTACACCATATTACTGCACAAAGAATACACATTTGATGTTTAATACAGATGTATAGGGATCTGTAAAACAGTTTTTGGTTATTTATAATTTAATTTGAATTGCTTTTTTTTTTGTCATGTGATGGACACAACACCATTTAGGGCTGGCCAGACACAGACTCACACTGTAGAGAGCGTACACCAGCAGAGTAACAGAAGCCTCTTCCAAAAAATAGGGAAAGATCCTGTGACCACACAACAGTCCTGCAAGAATAAGAGGATTTTATTTTTTGAAACAAAATACATTGGAATGAGATTTATGATTTATATGAATGTATTATGGCTAATAACTTTGTGGCTCGGTTCACACTGGAAACGGCCACGAATCGGACAGGAATGCGCTGGGTCCCTGTTCTCCATTTCAGGGAGGAATCAGGGCTGAATCTTTGCCTGAATTCTACCCCGAAACGGAGCCAGAGACGCACATGCATTTCTGTACAAGCCGCTCTGCAGCCTCCCCGGATATATGTGAACCGGCTCCATAGAAAGCTGGTCACATTCTCCTGCTATGCTAATTGGATGCAGAGAAACCTGCTTCCAATTTGCATAGGTGTGAACCCAGCCTAAAGTGGAACTAAATCTATCAACACATGTCAGGAATGTACCTGTCCCATTTGCTCTCAACCAAATTGTCAAACCATCTAATAGCTGGAGTCATAACTGATCACATATGCAGCATTATGGCAGTTGAAGATCAAACAGAGGCACATACGCAGCTTCCATGGCTGAAAAGGATAGGAGGGTTGTGATGAAACACCTTGGCACCCCGCTTGGGTGCTTCCACCAAACAGTGCTTCCTGCTCTCCAAACCCTTACAGCATACCAAAAGCCAATACCAGCCCTTTTACAAGCATCGTACACAGACAAGGTGTTGGTGTAAAACCAAAGAAAATGACTGTTTTATGAACAGAACTACAGGTTTTTATACACTTCAAAAATAGGTCAGTCACCCCATGAACAATAAAACCAAATATTAACCAAAACATCACACAAAGGTTAGGTAACATGGTAGAATTGACACTAGACTAATCCCATCATGTAGGAACCTCCAAAGGTTAGCCAAATTAGCCAACAGACAGAAACAACAGGTGTCTCAATAAACTCAATTAACAATGGAAATTCACACCTAGGAGGCACACAATGGGAGGGACACACATAACAAACAGTGAACCCACCGCACCTCAGACTGGCCGGCAACAGCCTACAACAGTCTATGAGACAAACTCATACAATATTCCAGTAGTCTGAAAAGGCAGAATTAATAGATCTCTTGAGTGATACTGTTGATAAATATTTCTGTTCCAAGTGAAGGAGCCTCTCCAACCCAGTCTGTAGGAGGGCTACCATATTCCCTTTGACCATTAATCTGTATAAGATTATTATTACACCTTTTCATCCACTCCAGAAGGGAAGCTTTATTGTCCTTATTCAGAGAAGTAATTCCAAGCCTCACTCTCAGCATCCATTACGTTGTTGTCTATCATTAGCAAATGATCTTCTCTCTATGGGCCATAATCAGTGGGTAGGAGGCAAGTCCCTAGTCCCGGTTGGGTCTGTCACAATGGTTTACTTCTGCTTTAACTTCTTTGTTTAGTATCACTTTAAATATTTCTAAACATTCTGCTGTCAAATAAAATGGGGAATTCAATAAATATTTGGAATCTCCTGTGCTGTCAACCTGAATATGGAGCCTTGAAGCGGAAAATGATTTTGACTGTGGTTCACTGACTATCATGATAAAAAATTTATATGATAGTTTAAAAAAAAAAAAAAATACTGCAAGCCGACTTCGAATATCATTGTTACATGTTGTCAGAACAAGGGTAACAGTGGTGAGAAAAGCTCTCGACCTTGGAGAATTCCAGTTTTATGGTACCTAGAATAGCAATCTAGACACTCTTCGATAGGATTCTGATTTGAAGCCAGAAAATTATGTTTTAACTGAAACAATAAATCTTTGTTTAACACAACCAAACGTCTTTTGTGTTTTATCTCTGGCAAAGAGGATGGAAAGCTAAATGGCGTCTCACAAAACAAAAGCGTGATGTTTTATATTTACTTATCAGCACCTCGCTGTGGGGATCAGAAGTGAATGAATGTATCACTTTTATACCTGAGGTTGCCAACAGATGGACAGAGGCTATTTCGATGCTGGAATCTCTTTTGGGTACAGTATCTGGTATTAGTGTGCAGGTTTATATTTATGTACTTTCAGACGTTTGCTATAAATCCTTGGCTTTCTCTGAACTTTCATTGCCTTCCTACCCTTTTACAAATACTTTGACTTCCTGTAAAATTCTAGTACCACCTGCTTTTTTGGAATTTGCTGGCTGTCTTGTGTGGTTTGCATAAACTCTCACACACACTTCCAGCTGTGCAGGACAAAACAGCCAATGGAAATCGCCCAGGCTGATTTTCACCATTAGTCATACACAATTTACTGTACTTCAGTTGCTTCAACAGCTGTGTACACTGCACTGTACCTGGACACTGGAGATCATTATTCACAATGTCGGCACACAATAGTAATATTGTTTTTTATGGGCTACAGGATCTATTACCCCCCTGTTGCCTAACCTATGGTCTGAGAGCAGCATGTGGTCCTTTAGCTCTCATGATGTGGCCCTCAGACCCCAACAGCCACTGGTGGGAGCATGTATTTGTAAAGGAGCAGTAATGGCAATGATCTCTAACAGTCCAATGTAACAGATTCCTAGTGTCTAACTATTTACTGTGGCATACTTCCTGTCTTTAACTACATCTCACCTTTTTACCAGCTTCCGACCATCTCCAGCAACATCAGCACCACACAGGTGTAAAAATCTTCTGTATTACTACATACACCTAATATTATGTGCAGCTCCCAGGAGTTTGGGGGAGGGGGCGCCGTTATGGGCCCCTATATCTAATCAATTAGAATCCCTGTATTACACAGTAAAAACATAATGGTGCAAAAACAACTTCTAAAACTTGGTAAAGGTGTATACAAACGACTACGTAGCCGCCTGCAAACATGAGACACAGACACCTGATGTCAGAAAGCCCAGGAAGCACTAATCGCCCTGGTGGAGTGTGCTGTAACGGGGAAGGGAAGAGCTGGAACCTTAATGACATAAGCCTGGACAACAGTCCGCCTAATTCTTCATCAAAAGAAAAGGATTTACCTGCAAAAAAGGGGGACGAAGACTCCCAGCAGGAACCTTAGGTCCTTACTTCTCGGCACTAGGCAAAAAAGCTGCAGAGAGGGGGTTGACTACCAGTTATGACTGCCCATAGGCAGTCATGTGTTCTTTTTTCTGCCTAGAGTCCTACTAGGTGAAGGTGGTGCTAAAACTCAATGGTCAAGAATAAGAAAACACTTTATCCATCAATGAACGTAATAGAAACAGCAAATTCTGCAAGAAACAAGATGTTAACCTATTGTTGTGTACAGTCACTTTAGTTTGTTGTTCACAATTCTTTATCCTTTTGTGTAGATAAAAAAAAAAAAAAAACAGATTTTTTTTTTGTACTTGCCATAAAATTATTTTCGTCTTTTCTTAAAGTCTATTGAGAGACACTGGAAATTATACGGTTTCCTACAGGTGGATTGGACACTGGCAAACAAAAATTATCTGTAAGCCAGCCTAGGGTAACCCCTCTTACTACTAGTATGCCTCAGTTTAGAAGCAAAGCAGCGAGAGCATGATCATAAACACAGAGAAGCAGACTCAATGGTGTCCAAGAAAAGCATTTTCTTTCTTTCATTGAAGGACACAGGAAGTTTTTTTAGCTCCGGGACATCCAAGAGCAGTCCATCCGAGGGGTGGGCAACAGACCAATCACACACACAAACAGACCCAAGAAAAAAAAGCAGAACTGGAGACTGCCTGCATTCAAAAAGCCACCTGAAGGACTTAAGGCCTGGACCGGACATCAGATGGGACCTCAACATTCACCTGATAGAACTTAGAGATGGTGTGAACAGAAGACCAGGTAGCAGCACTGCAAATATGATAAACAGTTGCTTGATGCTGAAGACTAAGAAGCACTCAAGATCTAGTAGAGTGCACCTTGACAAGAAAAGGGAGGAACCCAGGACCTTGAGCTAGGATGGTCTGCTGAGCCACCTAGAAATAGTGGAATGAGAAGCAGGCACACCAGTTTATCTAGGATAATAATAATAAATTAAAAAAAAAAAGATCAGTCTTTTGGGGGAACAAAAAAAAAAAAAAAAAAAAACACCTTTCCTTTGGGTTAGCCAGACCGAGAAATGGAAGAATGATGTCCAAGTCGAGGCAAAAGGCAGAAACTACGTAAAGAAGATGTCCTAGGTCTCAATGCCACCTTGTTCCTTTTCAAAACCTGAAAAGGGGTTGTTTGTAGGATATGGATGCCAGTTCAGATACTCATCTTGCAGAGGTAAGGGCAACAAATAACACCAACTTGTAGATGTATTTATAAGAATATAAAGAGGAATGTCTCTGATGGGTTCAAACGGCAGTTTCTAATCGCAGAGTGTACCCGATTTAAGCCTTACTGAGGGGAACAAACAGAGGGAGCTACAGGGCTCCCTGTTCAAAATTCTTAAAAGTGAAACACCATCAGTCTCTGAAACAAAATGAAACCTAACCCTTGAAAGTACTGATTGCCCAACACTAGTCCAGACCAAGCTCCATGAAAAAGATTTATCCCGCAGAAAAACTGAACTTCACGCCAAGTGAAGTATGTCTTCCACAACCTTTAATAGACCATGGAGAAAGTCGCATTTCTAGTTTTTATCATTGTAGGAATCACAAATTCAGAAATCACTCTGTCTTTCATAATCTGGACTTCAACAGCTTTGCCATGAAAGCCAGTAATCACAAAGCAGTATGGCAAACAAGTCCTTAAGACAGAAGATCCTGAAGATCTGGCTGAGCGCAAAGAGGTTCTGCAACGAGTCTTACCAGGCTGGCATACCACTTCCCTGGGGCCAGTCTGGAGAAATAAGAATCACCTGAATGCCCTTCATCCTAACCCTGCAAAGCAGACAAGGAAGAAATGTCAAAAGAAGAAAGGCATAGATCAGGGTGTACTGATCCGATGGAGCCATCATTTTAGTGCAAGGTTAGTCTTAATTTTCTAAGTCTAACATACTTGCATTATTTGTTGGAGCACTAGTCACCAGTTACAGATTTAACCCCAAATGTTAATGACCAAGCACAATTTTGCAACTTTAACATGTGTTAGTAAAACCGTACATATCGTCACAACTATTTGTGCATCCAGGTGGATTATATTTTGTACTTTTCAGGACAAATTGGGCTTTCATTTGATGGTAAATGGTTAAGGATATCTCCTGTTTTTTTTTTTTTTTATTATCGAAAGAAAACTGGCCCAAACTAGCAAAAAAAAAATTGTTTTTTTAATTTTAGCTGTATATTTCTTGTTGCTACCAGAACCTACCACCAAAGAACAACCCAAAATAAATGTTCCTGTTCCTGATGATCATAGCGATACCACATATGTGTGTTAGTTGTTGCTTGTACTTGCAGTACAGCCCAGAAACAATAGTGAGCATTTTGCAGTTTTTTTCCCTACCCAAAATATTTGACCCCTACTTGACCCAAACACTAACCCTGGCACTGACCTAGATGAAACCTTGATCTACGTATTTGTTCTTAATTTTTTTTATTATTATTATTTTTTATTTATTTTTACACACAGTTGTTTGTTTCTCTTATTCTACAAACAGAGAGAGAGATACAAAGTATCCTTCCTCCATAATCACAGAGAGAGAAACACAGGGGTGGGCTTCACAGTGACTGATCACTATGATAGCCAACCAGAGGTTATCACAGCGATCACGTGACCCAGAACCGGGGCCCGATCGTTCGTATGGGACACGGAGCTCCTAGTGAGTCCCCAGTCTCTGTGATGAGAGTGCGCTGTGCGGCATGCTCCCAACACAAAGACAGATATTTATATATATGGAGCCCCATGGAAAAAAGCCCAGCCCTGAAAGGCCGCATGTACGTTTACTGTCAGCGTGAATGGGGTAAATATGGTGAAAAGTTACTTTTGAAATTAAGTTAACATAATAAAACTTATATGAGTTTCTATGATTGAGTTTACATATACTCCAGGCTTATATAAATTCCTTCTATGGAAAAAGTAGCTCGTCTTTTTCTAGCTGCTCTTACATTTATTCAGAAAATACCTTTGACGAAACACATAATTTCAGTTTTTATTAGGAAAAAAAAACAAAGGGGAGGACATGGGCTCTCTTGCATATTGGATTAAAGAGACCCAGCTCTTTTATTCACATTAAATAAACCATGCACAGCTTGCTCAGTTACCTGTATGTAGAATGGAATTCCAGCACTGCGCCTGGTTGCACAGAGCCTAGAAGATGGATCGCTAGATTTAATTTCCTCCAAGACGTTGCATAACCATTGGCGTGGTAAGCCGCGCAGGCTCTCTTCCTTGCATCTGAAAGAATCAAACAAGCGAGGGAGGTCACGGGGGGCAGTACGTTTTATTAAAACCATGCCACACCACTTCAAACACGCACTGACTACTCACACAATCAAACCATTCACAGCCATCTATTTTTGGTTCTACAGGCATTCCGATTTTTTCAGAAATACTGGCTGTATCTGATCAAAATACAATCCGATTCCCTGTGAAGCAAGCAGGACTGCAGATTTTTATCACAAATATCAATGCTGCCAAATCCACCCAGTGTAAACCCAATATGAACAACTGCCTGAAATCAAATGACAAAGACTAAATTATTCAAATAGGAGTATTAAAACTCCAGGCTACAAGGTACATAAATAAATACAAAATTAAAATAAACGTGTGAACTGTCTAATCTACCAAAGGATTTGCAATTCTGTCCTGTCACATCGAGATTCCTACACCTCTGTCAGCTAGCACAGCCGGGGGGGGGGGGGACGACGACACTACTGTCTTTATTTGCGTTAATGCTCAACTTCACTCTTTCAATCAACATTGGCTATTTCTAATCCTTATGTGGCTAGCATTAGTAAATAGATAGCAAATTATATGATATTTACTTGCTTTAAACTTTTTTTTTTCTTTATGTTTCTTCAGTTACTTCCTGGCCTGGGCCAAAACAATATCATACATCCCAGGAGTCTTCAGGAAAAAAGGGGTTTGCTCAGCTAAGCACATCCTCCTGCCTGTATGCCTGCACTAAGAGTAAGTGGATTCCAGGAAGTAAATGCTACACGATTCATCTGCCCTTTCTCAAGATGGCCACAGCCAGAAATGCTAGGGGGTTGTTTTTCAAAGTGATTTCTCAGCAAAAAAATGCATGGAGACATGGATGGATGGGGGAGTTTGCTTTGAATATTAAAAATGAATTAAATTGCGTTTTTTGTTAGTGGTGCTCAGATAAAGAGTAGTTCTGTTTTAAAAGGATCCCGTCAGGTCGCTAAATAAATAATGAAGGGCCTTCATGGCAGAATCATCGGGTGTTTTTTTAAAGAACGCTACACATTAACAAGTGTTTTTAAAAAAGGTTTGAAATTAAAGAGGTCGAAGTTCTGATCCAGGGTTTTCGGCTTGCTCCAGACCCTCTTCCAAATAACAGTCCACAGGGATGCAAAGTTGGCCCTATTGCATTGCTCAATTCCTGGCTTATAAACATCCCAGCAGAAGCTGGCTACTTATCTTTTTATATCTGCTAAACGGACCAAAGCCAAGGCCTGGAAGACCCCGTGCATTGACTTTTAAGGGGTGAAGTCACGTATGACTGCCTTGATGCTTCATGAGAAGACATCTAGCATAGTGAACTACTCACACCCCAAATATCTCAAAGTCTGGGAACCTTGGATTTCCTACGAGTTTCCTCACTCCAACCGGCTTGTTCGGGCCTCCTCTGACTGCTTACGGCGGCGTATCTGAGTGAGTTCTTTTCCTTCCTTTTTCTCCTTCCTTCTCTAGACTCTTTCTTCTTGTTTTTACAGACTCCATCCTTTGGGGTTGATCTCAGGAATGGGACTACCCCTAGGAGTAGGCAGGCCGCTATGACTGTTATGTTTGTATCCCTCTTGGATTCTTCTGTAATACCTGATCATTCTTTAGCCCCTGTGAGGGCGACCTATATGCTTGCTTTTGATTTCTTACCTTGTGGCTTAAAACCAATACACTGAAACAGAAATTAAAGAGGTTGTCCAGGCTCCTTCAGAAAAAATTAAAAGTCAGCAGCTACAAATACTACTACTAAAATATATAATGTGGTCCTCATTCTGAAAAGTTTGGAGACCCCTGGGTTAAAGGCTCGCTTGGATTCTAACTGCTGTGTTTGCCTTCACTTCTTATTCCAGTGACAGCCTCTGAATTAGAGATTGACGGAAATGGAGAGTGAAAATAAAAATTTTGGAAAAAAAACAGGTACACAAAGAGTAAAAAAAAAAAAAAAAATTAAGACAGCATGGAAGGGATAGGACCTCCATCACCACACCAGTTACCCAGCTGGGAAGAATTCCTCTAATTTCCTGTGATAGTAACAGGAATAAATGCATAAGGCCTCTTTCACACGGGGCAGATCAGTCATGATCCGCCCCGTGAACATCCGCTTGCTCAGCGGGGATAGCTCCGCCGATCCCCGCTGAGCAGGAAGATGACAGGTGCATCGCTGCACACTGTGCAGCGACGGACCTGTCAGAGCGCCGCTCTCCCCTATGGGGGGATCGGATGATGACGGTCCGTAGTGTCCGTCGTCATCCGATCCGATCCGAAAACGGAGGAAAAAGTAGGTTTTTCCTCCGTTACACTTTTCGGATCGGAGCGGGTCGGATGTCAGCAGGCATGTCACCGCTGACATCCGACGCTCCATAGGGATGACTGTATGTCCGTTTTTCATCCGAAAACGGACATACGGATCATCCGTGTGAAAGAGGCCTTAGGAAAAGGAAAATCTCCTTAACAGGACAAGAAAGTAGAGTAAACTAGACAGATGTTGCAACACTTCCCCACAATCTAAAACAAAGTTTTGTCAGTCTGTTTTTAAAATAATTACCTCCAAACACCATCAGTTTATTTAAAGGACTTTGCTTTACCACCAGCGACATGATGGTAATGTAATGTAGGAGTAATGCTCAGCCCAACACAAATGTTGTCCAAAGGTTGAATGCTACGTGAAATATATTTAAATTCAATTCCAAAACTGCCAAATTAAATTCCCGCTTGTGAAATTGACTTAAAATATGTTTCAAATGTCTTAGTAATTGAAAACAAGTTTTCACTCATTGAAAGGAAATCTGCATGATTACACTTGTTCTAAGAAATGGGACTGAAAAGCGCAGGGCGGGTCGGAGAATTCGCATAATGATATTCATTATAAAATGGCCTAGCGGAATGACTGCATTAAAAGACTGTCTCGTATAACACTATCTTGGATCACATCTTCCAATAGGTAACCAGAGTTGCACACATTGCCTCCAAAATCCACAACTCTTTTCCATATATACATATTTACTACATTCTAATCAAGTACACCTTGCTTGCAGGATGTAATCTAATACAATGTAACAGAGCCCAATACTGAGGGGGGTATGCCAAAACCATTTAGGGATTGCATAGCCGGAAACATATGGGGATAGTTTGGTAGATTAGATCTTTGCATGTATATAACATAAATGTGTAGACACAAGGAAACATCAGCTAGCCCAAAGTCATCCTTAGCTATGGTCAGGAGCTAAATACAAGGATAAGAAAAACAATTGGGCACACCTATAACCTGGATTTCTCTCCAGTAGTCCTACAGTTGTGCTAAATAAATAGCACATTCTGTAAGTATTCCCCACTTCCTTTCCTAGGGCCTTTACTATATTTTATAGTGCTACAGCCTGGAAATAAAATGGATTCAACTGGGATTTTTGTAATTTTATTTAAAAATTATACTCAACACTTCATGGTACAAAATATTTTTATCATGAAAGAAAAGGTAAAGTGATTGTAAATATTAAAAAAATGATTAAAAAAAAAAAAAAAAAATCAGCATCAGTGCTTCAGGCCCATCCTCTTCATTGGGTGCGCCCATGGAATGCCGCTTTCCATGGGGGCACCCATGCAGGCTTGCTCCCGAGTCCCGCTGCTGGGCCCATTGACACAGACAGCGGAACTCGGCCCTGCCCCCCTGCTCCTGTGTTAAAGCTTTTGATTGACAGAAGCGCAAGCCAATGGAGAGTGGGAGCCAACTAGGAGAGCAAATGCGGCTGGAGCCGCTGCGCCCCTGCTCATCACCGGATCGGATCGGGCTCAGGTAAGAAAAAGGGGAGGTATGTGGGGGAGCTGCAGCACAGGTTTTTCACCTTAATGCAAAGAATGCATTAGGGTGAAAAGCCTTAAGGCTTTACAACCACTTTAAAGGAGAAGTTCACCTTCGGGAACATGTTACATGCTCCGCCCATTTTTAGGGTGAAACATGTAACATGTTCCGGATCCTGCAGCCGCACCCCAATCCCCGCACTTCCTGTGACAACGGGCCGGGATTTTCTCCCCGTACCTGCAGTCACTATTTGAAAAGAGCATGTCCATGCGGGGCTCCGCCCACATGGACGTGTCACTCATTCACAGGGTTCTGTGAATGAATGAACTACAAGTACCGACAGCCTTTGTAGTTCTCAATCAAGAGCGATGTACGAGCAGACAGATTCCACTGTCTGTAGGAGTCCCGCATAGCACACACGACCTGATGATTGCAGGTCCATGCTCCTACAAATAAAAAATAGTAAACGCACATTTTTTTTTTTACCTGCTAAAAAATGTGCATTTATATTTTTATATTTATTTTAACTTATCCTTTAATGAAAAAAAAAAAGAACAAACACACCTCCTCCAAATTAGTAAATGGTCTTGGGGTTAGTCTTTTGGGGTAAGTGTCTATCAGCTCTGAATATCTGAATTATACAGTTTGTGCCTGTTCTTTTAGAAAGATTACTCTAGCATCGTCAGGCTGGATAGAAACCACTGGATAACAGCAATTTTCAAGTCATCTTACGCATTTACTGAAACAGGGTTTCCTCTAGAATTGTCTTGCATTTGGCTCCTTCCACCTCACCCTCAATCCTGTCCAGTTCTCCAGGCCCTGCAGATGAAACCCATCCACTACCACCACCATGCTCCATTGTGTTCTCAATGTATTAAGCATTGTAGGCTTTATGACATTTAGCATTTTATTACAAAGACATGACTTTCAGTTTTGGGCTGAGGAGGTAGAAAAACCTACATACTTGCTGTGCTCCCCATATCAGTGGCGGGTGGTAGTAATTTTTAGTTTTTGAGGGGGGGTGGCAAACAGTGCATCTGCAGCCGCCCCCCCAGGTCAGGTTGGTCGGTGCACCTACCCCATCTGTGATGGGCAATCATGGGCGGCTTCCCCTGCTTTCCTCCACGGGCAATCACGGGCAGCTTCCCCTGCTTTCCTCCCTGGGCATCACGAGCAGCTTCTCCTTCACCTGCTTGGCAGCTTCTGTCTCCTCCCTCCTCCTCAGCACCCAATCACAATGCTTCTCTTTTCGGCCAATCAGGAAATGGGTCTCAGATGCGCTTCCTTATTGGCAGAGAGGAGATTCGGTGTGAGAATAGAATAGTGTGGGTGGGCTCAGAGCGCATTCTCTGCACCCCGAGCTCACCCTATTTTAAAGCCTATTAGAGCCTCTGGCTCTAATAGGTGCTTCAACCCCCCCCCCCCCGTATTGGAATTCATGCAGCGGCGTCCTGACACCTGAAAGGGGCCAGACGGCGCCCGTGCACCCTTAATGGACGGGCCGCCGCCTGCCCCATATGCATCTTGGAGAACTATGTATGGAGTCAATGGTTGTTTTTACCAATGGCTTTCTACATACTGCTATTCCATAAAATCTTTCCTGGCTGTCTCGGAGTATAAATGGATATCCTTCACCAGATAGAGTGAGTGCGCCATATTCTTTGCATTTTTAAAAAGGGATTTAATAAAGCTCTAGGGATTATTTTTTATAACCCAATCCTGACCGGTAATGTGGCAATCTCCATGGTATTTATGGTGCCGTTTCTGAGAAATGGGTGTTTGTATTTTGAGACCATGTGACACTTTTTAAATCACATACAGATGGTCCCATCCAATATATTATGTGACATCTGAAGGCAACTAGTTGAACAAAAGTTGATTTAGGGATTTCAGAGCAAAGAGGGCAAATATTTACAAAGTCATAGTTTTTAATTTTGTTTTTTTTATTTGTAAAGAAATTGGGAACCCATGTAGATTTTTTTCTATTTAGGGCCTTTTCACACTGATCAGTTTTTCAGTTAAAAAAAAAAAGAAAAGCGGAAGAAAAATGTATCTATTTAAATCATATGGGACTCTTCACACTGGTCAGTTGAGTTTCAGTTGCATTTTCGGCTGCTTTCACACTGCATTATTGCGAAAACGCGGCAAAAACGCATACTCTTGCACTTTTTTTTTTTAGATTTTTTTTAAAAGGAGCTGTAAAGGCAGAAGGTTTTTCATCTTAATGCATTCTATGCATTAAGATAAAAAGCCTTCTGTGTGCAGCAGCCGCCCCCCCCAGCACCCCTAATACTTACCCAAGCCCCATCTCTATCCAGCGATGTCCACGAGTCCCTCGGCCATCCCAGAAACTCTTCCTCCTGATTGGCTGAGACAAAGCCAGTTAGCCAATCAGGAGAGAGAGGGGGGGCTAAACTGCAGCTCTGTGTCTGAATGGACACTCAAAGCTGCAGCTCGGCTCTGGTGTCCCCATAGCAAGCTGCGTGCTTTGGGGGCACTCGACAGGAGGGAGGGGCCAGAAGCAGCGAAGAGGGGCCCTGAGAAGAGGAGGATCCGGGCTGCTCTGTGCAAAACCAACTGCTCAGAGGAGGTAAGTATAACATGTATGTATTTTATTTAAAAAAATAAAATAAATACGAAACTTTAAATCACTTTAACTGAAAAACTGTTTAAAAACTGATCAGTGTAAAAGGGCCCTAGCATGCACTAACTCTTGCGGTCTATTGCATATGGAAAGCCTGGTGAAGCAAAATGTCAGTACTGGGAAGTATTTCACAGTCATGAAATTGAAACTTTGAAGTTTAAATGTCATTGGTAATATATCAAGCAGAGACAAAGAAGGTTATGCAACATGACTTCAGGAAAAACACTCCCACCTCCCATACGTGGAGCTCTGTGAACTCTGGCTGCAGAATACTGATTTCGAGAAATGCAATTACCTGAAAACGAATTGCATACTTGGAATTCAGGATCCCATGGTGCACAATAGCGGAATTTTCAGAAAGGATGGATACAATGGCTGCGAATACCTATCCGACACTTCCGGATGGTGTGTCGCCGCTGGGTGCTGTGGTTCCTCCCGCCAGGGGAGGAGACATTGCCTAGTGTGAAACATGCTGACACTTCGGAAGTGTTGGATCGTACCAGTGCTCTCGGCTGTGCAAAAGTGTTGGATCGTACCAGTGCTCTCGGCTGTGCAAAAGTGTTGGATCGTACCAGTGCTCTCGGCTGTGCAAAAGTGTTGGATCGTACCAGTGCTCTCGGCTGTGCAAAAGTTTTGGATCATACCAGTGCTCTCGGCTGTGCAAAAGAGCAAAGGTTTCACTTTGTCTAGCTTTTCTATTACATGAGCTGCTGGCTAGATTTTTTTTTTTTTTTTTTTTTTTTTTAGACAGCAGGGTCACTTTAGGCAGAGCTAAAAAAAATGGTTAATAAATTAAAACCAAAATCATTTTTAGACTACAAAAAAAAAAAAAAAAAAAAAAAAGAAAAAAAAAAAAAAAAAACCACACTGATTGCCTTATTCTGACCTTCCTTAGCTTGGCAGCACCCTGTGCGGACAAGAATTAAAAAAAAAAAAAAAAAGCCCCACACCCAACCCAACAAACACCAAGTGAAGTGCCAGCAAATCATTAAATATCCAAACATCTTCAGTAGAACAATGAAAGTGAAGGTTCATACAGAGCATTCATTAGTCCGCTTTCCCTAGGACACGTCAGGCTTTTCCCTTAATGGCGTTGACGCTGAGGGCTTATGACAACAAGTCGGTCTGGTACATGCCAAGTGGAAACAGACAAAGGAGAAAGTTTGGACTATGTCACAGCCGCCAGATTCCACTGGAGTTTGCTGCAGGCTGAAATGTTACTATGAAATCGTCTTTTGTAAAAACCACAATACAGTAAAAACAAATTAGTGATTACATAAGGAACTTGATGAAAGAATCTCCCCTGTGTGCGAGATGAGACAGCAATTTCTACGCACAAAGCTGGCAATTTAACTATTGTGTGTGCAGGAAAACCCGATGACGGGCGCACGCCGAGGCCTGGCCGCTGCTTTTCTTTACACAGTTAAAACCACAGAACCGAGTCTGTGTATTTAGACAGCTTTGTACTTAAGCCCTACCCTGCCAGTGCAAGTCAGTGCTTGAAGTCTTCTCTCCAATATAAATCAGTTTTCCTTAGCTCCTTCTTTATTTTAATATTTGGACTCGTCTTTCCAGAACGTGCTTAAACTCTGCGCTTATTCATTGAAAGCTTAGCTGGAGCACCTTCTGAGTGACTGCGGCAACAGGGGATGTGGCAGATAGAGCGTTTCACAATTCATTAGCTGGAATAAAGCTGTTCCAACCACACCTGTATAATATAAAGCGTGATAATCTTCTAAACAGTGGAGAGGAAGGAGTGTGAAATATCACAGAGAACATTTTCAGCAATGTAAGCAGATTTGGTTAAGAAAAGTGGCTTGGTTCCAAGCATTTTCCTTTCATGGATGAGCACACTAAAATCTCAAATAAAAGTTGAATTCTGGGTTATAAAATGTTGTGCTCAAAAAACTTACCAAGTGGCAAAACTACTATTATATTACAAAAGCAATTGTTCTTAAAAGGGGAAGAAAAGTCCAAGGCTCCATTCACGCTTGTGCAAATTGTCATGCAACTTTGGACATCAAAGTTGCATGACAAGTCGTTCCCCATTTTTTTCAATGATAACCATTCATATATGCACGACTTAAAGTTGCAGTGACTTCAAAGTAGTTCATGCACTACTTTGGTCCGACTTTGATGCAACTCGAGGGCCATAGACTTCAATGTTAACCACTTCAGCCCTGGAAGATTTGGCTGCTGAATGACCAGGCCATTTTTTGCGATTTGGCACTGCGTCGCTTTTACTGACGATTGCGCGGTCGTGCGATGTTGTACCCAAACAAAATTGACGTCCTTTTGTCCCCACAAATAGAGCTTTCTTTTGGTGGTATTTGATCATCTCTCCGGTTTTTATTTTTTGCGCTATAAACAAAAAAAGAGCGACAATTTTGAAAAAAAAACACAATATTTTGTACTTTTTGCTATAATAAATATCCCCTTTTTTTTTTTTTTTTAAAGCTAATTTTTCCTCAGTTTAGGCCGATATATATTCTTCTACATATTTTTGATAATAAAAATCGCAATAAGCCTATATTGATTGGTTTGCGCAAAAGTTATAGCGTCTATAAAATAGGGGATAGATTTATAGCATTTTTATTATTTTATTTTTTTTACTAGTAATGGTGGCGATCTGCCATTTTTATTGTGACTGCGACATTATGGCGGACACATCAGACAATTTTGACATCACTGGCATTTATACAGCGATCAGTGCTATAAAATGCATTGATTACTGTAAAAATGTTATTGGCAGTGAAGGGGTTAACACTAGGGGGCAATCAAGGGGTTAACTGTGTTCCCTGCTACGTGTTCTAACTGAAGAGGGAATGGGACTTGCTAGGGGAAGAGATAGATCGGTGTTTGTATGAACACACAATCAGTCTCTTCTCCCCTCAGAGAACCGGGATGTCTGTGTTTACACACAGACATCCTGATTCTCGCTGTGTCATGAGCGATCGCAGGAGCGAGCAGCGGGCCCCTAGTGGCCACAATTGGAAGCGACGTAAAATGACGGCGATTCGCGCAGCTGAGCCATGTTGCCACAGTACAATTGCAGCAGCTGGTCGGCAAGCGGTTAACCCTTGCCAAAAAAAAAGGGGGGGGGACCACCCGCCAGTCACTCCATCCAGGCCCGAGGAGCCTTCATATTTACCTCCACTCCAAGGGGGATTAGGTGACCAAATCTGCATGTTCCTCAAAATAAACAAAAACTTGTGCCAATAAAACAATATTTTGAGAAAATTCTCTCGAAGGCCCTTCTCCGTGGCCACCAAGTCCTCCATTGCATTAATTTCGGCTACTTTTTTTAACCAGACGGCCACCGACGGCGGCTGTGCCTGCTTCCAAAACAGCGGGATGCAGTTCTTCGCAGCTGTGATCAGGAGAGGCAAAATAGATCTCCTATAGATCGTACTTGGGATCCCGTGGTGGTGCAGGAGGAAGAATGTGGGGGTCCACGGTAACTCACGGGGGATTAGGTGACCAACTCTGCATGTTCCTCAAAATAAAGAAAATTGAGTACTGTCCGTGATACTTTTTTTATTATTTGCACTAACATACAATTTTTCAGGACAAGCTGCTTGGACCTTGAAGAAGGGGACATACCTCAAAATAAACAAACTTGTGCCAATAAAACAATATTTTGAGAAAATTCTCTCGAAGGCCCTTCTCCGTGGCCACCAAGTCCTCCATTGCATTAATTTCGGCTACTTTTTTTAACCAGACGGCCACCGACGACGGCTGTGCCTGCTTCCAAAAACAGCGGGATGCAGTTCTTCGCAGCTGTGATCAGGAGAGGCAAAATAGATCTCCTATAGATCGTACTTAGGATCCCGGTGGTGCAGGAGGAAGAATGTGGGGGTCCACGGTAACTCACGGTCTGAATTTCTGGACAATGTGGTGGACCTCAGTCAGATGTACTTGGTTTTTACAGTTACCCGCTCTCATTTTAGGTCAGATCACCGTGGCAATCTGTATGGAAATTCAGCCCCTCGCCTCTTTTCCCGCAGCCTTCTGGGACACATCACATCACATTCACAAAGCACTCGCGTATGCGCAGTAGGAAACCCTCTGTGAAGCCAGAAGGCTTTACTGCTGGTTTCCCTTAACTAAGATGCCGGTGCCTGCATCGGAAGTGGGTTTAAGAATCGGCTCGGGTGAGGACATCACTTGGTTCCTGGACAGGTAAGTGTCCTTATGTTAAAAGTCAGCAGCTACAGTATTTGCTATGGACGCAGAATGCTGGACTCGGGAGCGTGCCTGCAAGGTAACCCCTGGTAAAGCGCTTCTCCTAGGGTGTTATCTGATGCGGGGAGGAGCTGAGAGAGCCACAGGGGGACCCCAGAAGAGCAGGTTCATGGCCACTCTGTGCAAAACGAGCTGCACAGTGTAGGTAAGTATGATATGTTTGTTATTAAAAAAGAAACCCTTACAATCGCTTGAAGATCCTCTTTAATGATTACACAGCTGTGTCAATTTGTGCATTTTATATTTAGCTAGAGTTCAGCTTTAACCGCGAACAGGGAAAAAGGATAGCTTTGCTCACAGTCATGCAATGTGTGCACTTTGGCACCCCCAATACAGTTGAGAAATAAAAGCCTGGCAGCTGGAAAATATAGCTTAAGTTTTGCATTTCCAGGCTACATTGCAAGCCTCAGTCATATTCCTTAGGTTACTGCTTCCTTTAATCACAGTATTTAAACCTTACAAAGGAAACTTATGAAAAAAATGTGTCCCAGTAGATCACAAAACAAGGAGCTTTTTCATTGCCTATAGCCTGACTTACTTTAGAATCTGATGTCTTGCCAAAATGTATTTTTCTGCAATGTTGAAAAAAAAAAAAAAAGTATATAGGCATAAATTCAACAGCAAAGGCCTTTTATAAGATGGCCAACCGCCATAAAAAAAAAAAAAAAAAAGACAGAAAATAAATGCACAGTACTAAAATTAGTGTATGGCAGGGCCAATAAAGACGGATTTTCAAGAGAAGAGATGTTTAATGTTCCATTTGCTAATGACAAACATGAAGTGTCTTGGAAACATTCCCATGTTGCACAGCAATGGACTGGGCTACATAGTGTACTTGACCGATGATTGTCAGAGTGACATTTAAAGCCCAATTGAAGCCACAGAATCTGATATTGATTCAGACAAGCATTGCACTATCTCCACTTTCATCGTTTTATCTCCTATAGCGTTTGTGTGTTTTGTCTAAATAGGACTATAGTCTAAAAAGCACCAGAAAATGACCGCACTGCCCAATGCACTCTGTAACCAACAGACCTGGTCAGAACCCTCCACGTTCTTCTGTACTCTTTCACACATAGGAGTCAATTTACTAAAACTGGAGTGTGCAAAATCTGGTGCAGAAACCAATCAGCTTCCAGGTTTTTTTTGTCAAAGCTTAAAGCGTTTGTTACCCCAACAGTTCATATTCCTGATACGTGGCTGCTGTACCATGTAGTTGTATGAGAAAGTCTCCTGTTCTCTTTGTATTGCTTCCTTTATGTAAAAACCCTGGTGTTCCTGCCAGTCCCTCTGCTTTCCTATGAAAAACTGACCACATTAAGCAGAAGTACACACCATGGTCAGTTCTCTAGCTATGCTGGAAACTCTGTGTGCTCTCCTCCAATGATCAGACTTCTCCTGACACGCTCCCACTGCACAGCCATTCACTGGGAAGCTCCGTGTACTGTTGCTTCTCCTCCCCCCAGCTCTTATGCAGCTGAGAACAGAGGGAATGTGATCACTTATAAAAAAGGGAAAAAAGGTATTTATAATGTTTTTTTTTTATATATCTATACAAAAATGTTTTGCATTTTATTTCTATTTTAAAACTAAATGGGTTGTTTTTAAGGTGTTCATTTACAAATCACTTTAATTGAACAAGCTGAAGTTAGAAGCGGATTGGCTACCATGCACAGTTGCACCAGATTTTGCACTCTCCAGTTCTAGTAAATCAAGTCCACAGTGCATTGACTGGCAGTTTTCCGAACTGGATTAACCACTTGCCGCCCGCCCAACGTCATATGATGTCGTCGGGTTTGAGCGGCGATATCTGAATGGTGTCTGCAGCTACAGACATCATTCAGATATCTTCTTTTCCCTACACCATAAGAATGATCATAGTGGCTGTTCAGCCGCTTGATCATTTTATGGACGGAGAGAGGGGACACACCCCCCTCCCGTGTTTCTACCAACTCACCCAATCGGTGAGCTGGAAAAAATGATCCGCTGACGATAGAGATTTCCAGCGGGTCAGATGGTCCCCGGAGTCTCTATGGTCGTTCAGAGGCCAGGTGCAAACTGTACTTTGGCTCAGGAAATGTCATCAAACCTAGCTGTAAGAAGTCTAGTATGCTAAGAACTATGCTAGTAGTATGCTAAGAATAAAACTGTACTTATTAGGAAGTGACTAAAAATGTGGAGCTCAGCAAAATGGCAGAACATATCCATGTATACATCCACATGATGTAAACTACTGTCTGCTCCATACAACAATAAAGTTGGCAACCAGGTGCAATTGCAGTGAAAAAAAAAATATTCTCTTTATTTCTTCATATGGGGTAAAATGTTCCAATACAAGACAAACACTAACATGTTTCATCCTCCAAAAGCCTTATGGTCCGTACACACGATCCTAAAATCGGACGAAAAATACCACTTTCGATGCAATCGTACGATAATCGGATCATTAGTACAGAGCTTTCGAGAGGCGATCACGACAGTTCATCCAATATTATCCGATCGGACATGCACGAAAATTATTCTAATATGATACCAGATCGTACGATTTTCGTTTAATCAGTACAGCTGCCATCCGAAAATAATGCAAATACACTACAACACATGACATCACTTCTGATTTTTTACATGCAAGAATTTTCGTAATTCTAGTAAACTCTTCTAGTTTTATATGCAACTAGCATGCAGAAAAAAAAGGGACGATCTGTTGTCCGATTTTCCGATTGTGTGTACGGGGCATTAGTCATAGCAATGACTACTTAATGCTTGCGATAAACACTACTGCCTTCTGATTATTACTGGTTTTGATGGTATGCACATTAGAAAACACCCCAATAATTTAGTCCCCGAATGTCTTCTCTAGGAGCAATGCTAGTGTGGCCTCGGAAAGAAAGAAAAGACCAGGGCTATCAATTTGGTACCAAGATTTTGTACCAACAAGCCAAGAGTCAGTCTCGACGAATGTCCAAGAAACTATGCAAAAAAAAAAAAAAAAAAGAATTGCTGCATATAAGGCCACAAAGTTCAATATTCCTTGTTGGTGGAACAGTTGCCAAATCTTTTTTTTTTTTTTTTTGACTAACTAGAATATCACAACACTGTAACCAATCAAAAAGAAAATCAATCAGAAGAATCTGTGATCAATTATGATAAAATACCTCACTTATCTTGAAGCAGAGTGTTTGGTAGTGGAATGAGTCACCAAAGTATTTTTTTTCCAAGTTGATAAGTAGTTATGCGAGATATTTATTGCCAACAATGTTACCATTGGGGAGATACCTCCTCCTTTCCTGTCCAGTTGATAAAAGGTCACCAGTAAATCAAATTTAAAAAAGTTGCTTGGCATGCTGCTCCACTGCACTACATGACTTGGCTACTCTCTGCAGTTTAGAGAAAGTATATTGCATAATGAAAAATGTGACTGCAAACAGCATTTCAGCCACTTTCTAACATCTTCTGGCTTACTATTGGTTAAGTCCAATGAGGTGCATGTCACTTCCTGACCCCATCTCTTTAGTTTACATCTGATAGTTTTACTGAGCTCCGGCAGTACAGATATCGATACACTCCTGGTGATCTGAGAGGACAGACGCTGTCTTCTCTCACACAGCAGCTGCTCTGCCCTTCCCCTCTGCTGTTCATTCACAAAAGGCTTTGTATTTTGTGAATGGGTTCACATAATACAAAATGCTCTGTGATTGGGCAGGAAGAGGGGAGGGGCAGGCACAGCAGCTGCATGCGACTCCGCAGCTGCAGGAGCTGAGACCAGAAGGCCCAGAGTCCAAGCACCAGACATATAGAGATAGCTATACTCGCGGAGCTCAGTAAAAATTTAAATTGTACATCTAAGATACGTCCACGAGATGGTATGCCCCTTATTGGGCTTAACCCCTAGTAATCCAGAACATTTTATCCCTGTGAGTACGGTGCAAGTAATGTGGGATATAGTTGTCAGTTAGATGGGAAGGTTCAAACAGGCATAAAGTGATTATCAAAAGTTCCAACCCTTCCTCACTCTTGTCCTGCCAGGTAATCTATCCTATAGGGACACATATGGCTATAAAGTGTCAGAATCACCTGCTTCATGCTCCAGGTCACTATCTCTCTCTCTGTGGCCGCCAGCTTCTGAGTTTCACTGTTGCCACAGCCAATTACAGAGGAGGTGGTGTCTTTAAGGTCTAGATGATGTGTTGCTTGGTATTCAAGCAACATGTCCACACAATAGCAGCGGGAAACACCCGTGTCTCCTGGAACTTTCTAAGTGATGTCCATGTCCCCTGTGCTTGTATAACCACATGCACCCCAGCCTGTATCTTGTGCTCCTATAACCTCCTGCACTCCAGTTAGCATCCTGTGTTCCTGTTTGACCCTATACACTCAGTCTGCATACATTTTTCCAGAGTGACCCCCTCCCCGAATACCCCAGTCTGGTGTGTTACGGATATCTGGGCATCCCTGCCTGCCTAAGACTGCTGTGTCTCCTACTCCTGTGATCCCAGCACCCTCTCTCTAGGGTATCTGTGCCCTGTTATCTGTAGCTGCCTGTTCAGATAAGTCAGAGGACCACAACCTGGGAGCCATCAGCAGCAAAACCCATCACCCCTTGTGGGGCACTCTGGTGAATACCAGCTCTGTTTCCCCTTCTTTCTGTGGTACCAGTATATTAACTACTGACTCTCTGGGGTTGATTTACTAAAGGCGAATAGATTGTGCAGTCTGCAAGTGCAGTTGCTCCAGAGCTTAGTAAATGAACAGAAGCTTCACTTTGCAAAGAATACCCAATTACATTTTTGCTTGCACCTAATTGGATGATGGAAGCCAGCAGAGCAGACCAAAAGTAGTGCAGGAATTTTTTTTTTTTTTTTTTTCAAGTCACACTGAATAGAATGGTTCCATTGCACAGAATGGGGTTCAACTGGGGTCCGAAATCTGATGCGACAAGTGTTCCAAAGTTGGAGTTGAACGGGGCCTAACACTTACTGAATAATTTACAGTGGTGGGGCACATGTATCAATTTCAGCCAAACAAGGTAACCAGTATGGAGCGGGTCTCCATAGTAATCCATTGAACAAAATGCTTTTTTTGGAACAACCCACCCAACTGATTGCTATGGGCAACTGACAACATTTTATCTTAATATGATAAAGTGTAGCGCAACCAAAAACTCATAAATCAAGTCCAAATATTGACAAAATTCCAACTTTCAGTGACCTCCCAATGTTGACCCCACTACAGAGTCACACGCCTGTAGTAATAGCTCTCAGGATGCCTCGGGGAAACCCTTCCTCCTCCTGGTGTTCCTGGAAAAGACAGGATCTCCTCCCGGGTTCTCACGATATGGACCCCACTACAGAGTCACACACATCTGGTGAAATATCTCTCAGGATACCTTGGAAACAGGAATCTTCATCACAGTGCACCTAGACAGCTCAGACCTCCTCCTGGGATCTCATTTAGTCATAGTGTAGCCATATAAAACAAAGGCAAACCATAGTGCTCTCTGCTAATAACATTTCATAAAACGTAACTCTATAGCGGGGTCCATATCGTGAGAACCCGGGAGGAGGTCTGTCTTGTCCAGGGACACCAGGAGGAGGAAGGTTTTCCCAGAGGCAACCTGAGAGTCACTGGATTTCAATGAATCGTCACAAAGTTGCACTACGGTGGAATTTTGTCAATATTTGGACTTGCTTTATGAGTTTTTGGTTGCGCTACACTATATTTATAAATTTTTATTACCTATTGAGAGTAACAAGTGGATACACTCTAATGCCGCGTACACTCGGTTGGACTTTCCGGCAGGAAAAGTCCGACGGAATCATTTCATCGGACATTCCGATCGTGTGTGGGCCTCATCGGACTTATTCTTTTCGAAAATTCTGACGGACCTAGAAATACAACATGTTTTCAATCTTTCCGCCGGAACTAGTTCCCATTGGGAAAACCGCTGGTCTGTATGCTGTTCTGGACAAAAAATGACGCATGCTCTGAAGCAAGTACGAGATGGCAGCTATTGGCTACTCACTATTGAACTTCCTTTTTCTAGTCCCGTCGTACGTCACCGCGTTCTAGACGGTCAGACTTTGGTGTGATCGTGTGTATGCAAGACAGTTTCAGCGGAACTCAGTCAGAAAAACCTTGAGAGTTCATTCCGACGGGAAAACCGGTCGTGTGTACGTGGCATAAGTCTAAGTGGTGTGGGCAGCAATTACGTTAAGCCTATTAGTAGGCTATATTATTTTTATTTTCATAATCACATTGTTTATTGCTCTGATTATACATATTTTTTTCAACATTTTATCTTAGCTTTGTTAGGGCCAGCATTGGCGAGCTTTGGTCTTTTGTAAATGGCATCAACTTTAAGACATTTTAAGACTCCAAAGACATGCTGGTAGGTTAACTGGCTTTTGTCTAAATTGGCCCTAGTATATGAATGTGAGTTAGGGACCTTAGATTGTAAGCTCCTTGAGGGTAGGGACCGATGTGAATGTACAATGTATATGTAAATCGCTGCCTAAATTGACGGCGCTATATAAGTACCTTAAATAATAATTTTGGAGATCATTTACATTTGATTGACAGGTGCATTTGACCTACAGTTGACCACCTCCTCACCTGCATTACGCAGGTTTTGCATTCCTATAGACTTAGATGGAAACGTAAAACCCACTTGAAGCATACAAAAGCCTGCCGATGCAGACCTTCAACATGCCCCGGCGTTTACAAAGGGCCTGCCTGACATCGTTTTTTATGAAGAGAAACAGGCACACTTGTTATGCAGCCCTTTTCACCCTTACTATATTTCCCTTTTTGTATGGTTATTGGCCAATAAAATTATTGCAAATGGCCTTTCATGTCGTTAAGACTCAGCTTGTAGACTATTGGAAAATATTTTTCCTCTCGGCCTTGTTTTTATTTGGTTAAATTTGGAGCGTCCCGAAGCAGGAATGTTTTGTTTAAACTTTAGGCCTGCTCATTAGCGAGCTTTGACTTCTGAAGGGAGAGAGAGAGAGAGAGAGAGAGAGGTGGGCGGCTGCTATGACTGAAGGGAATTAAAGAACCCCCAGCTGTAGCAGCTTTATTTTCAAATAACCCTCAGATATTTCTCGCTCAGAACTGCCTACGCAGAGGGTAGGATGTTCTCTCTGGAAACTATTTGGCTCTTTCCTGAAGTATTGGATGTTTAATAAAATTCGAGAAAGGCTGGGCTCTTAGAATACCAGAGCTGTACTTATGAGGCCAGGATATGCAGTTGTGCCACAGGCCGCAGCCTGTTTCAAAATAAAGTCATCAAAGAACAGCTAGGCTCTTAACAGGAGGGAAAAAAAAAAAAAAAAACTTTCCGTTAACCTACACATTCTATTGAGATGTATAAAACAAAATTTAGCTCATTTAACTCTTTAACTACTTCAGCTCTGGAAGGTTTTACCCTCCTAAAGGTCCAGGCCATTTGTTGCAATACAGCACTGCGTTTCTTTAACTGACAACTGCCCGGACGTGCGACGCTGTACCCAAAAAAAAAGAAACTGTATGTATTTTTTTCCCCACAAATAGAGCTTTCTTTTGGTGGTATTTGATCACCTCTGCACCCACTAATTTTGAAAAAAAAAACAATATTTTTTTACTTTCTGCTATAAAACATATCCAATAAAAAAATGTAAAAAAATCGAATTTCTTCATCAATTTAGACCAATTTGTATTCTGCTACATAATTTTTGGTAAAAAGAAATCCCAAAAAGCGTATATTGATTGGTTTGCGCAAAAGTTTACAAACTATGGGATATATTTATGGAATTAAAATTTTTTTTTTAATTGTTTTTACTAGTAACGGTGGCGATCAGCGATTTTTTAGCGGGACTGTGACATTGTGGCACAAATCTCACACTAAGTGACCAGCGACACTAATACAGTGAAAATGCACTGTCACTGTATAAATGACATGGGCAGGGAAGGGGTTAACGTCAGGGGCCATCAAAGGATTAACTGTGCTCCTAGGGAGTGATTTCTAACTGTGTTGGGGATGGACTGACTGGAGGAAGAGAGACATCTGTGTTCCTGATTAGCAGGAATACAAGATCTCTCTCTCCCTCTCTGACAGAACAGCAGTCTGATCAGTAGGGCTGGGCGATTTTCTAAAAAAAAAAAAAGCTGCGATTATCTTTAAAAAAAAAACTCGATTCACGATTCGAATCGAGGTTTTTTTTTTTTTTGAACACCACGCCGGTCCTGAGGAGCTGCGGGCAGGAGTTTTTAGGCGAGGCCACGGCTTCAGCGTAGTCCGCGGTGTCTGGCCTCGCGGACTAGGCCGAAGCCGCGGCCTCGCCTAAAACTCCTGCCTGCAGCTCCTCAGGACCGGCGCGGTGAAAAAAAAAAAAAAAAAAATCAAAAAAATCGATTTTCTTAAATTTTGAATCGATTTGACCTCTCAACTCGATTCAAGATTTCAATTGATTTTTCCCCAGCCCTACAGATCAGCACATTCCCCTCTCAGAGAACGGCGGTCTTCCTTGTTTTCATAGGCAGACCGACGTTCTGCCTCTCCTACGAACGATCGGAGGGTACCGGTGGACATCACGGCCACCGGACCTGCCGATTGGCTCCTGCTGTGTCCAATCACAGTGGGAGTGTGGCCCCGGTGGCGTGCGCGCACGCGCCAGAACTGGTCTGATGGAGTCACGTACAGGTATGTGATTTTGCACTTAAGGGCTGCACTGCCGCAGTATATGTACGTGGGGCGGTCCTTAAGTGGTTAAATGACTCTGGATATGCACCTTTCTCTGTCGTCACTCTCCCTGTGTTGCCAGGGGCAACGCACAAAACAGGCAAGACAGATGCTAGAGTGGTGTATGTCCTCAGTCACAGCAAATAATATAGAGTAGCAGAATAAGAAAACGTATTCTTATGTGGTCGTGCAGCGTTAATTTTGACATCAAATTTCGATTTAGTTTAAGTCATAGTCTTTTGACTAAAATGGCATTTTAGTTTTAGTCGTATTTTAGTCTTCTGATTTGTTTTTGTTTCAACTTAAATCCAGTTAATTTCATATACGAAAATATTTTCATCGACAAAATGAACACTGCTGGCCAGGCATAGATAGTCCCAGACAGGTAAATGGAGCAATGATGGACCACAACAAGCTGATGATCAGGATAAGCACTTGCAAAATGTGTCCAAATAATTCAGAAAAAACAATCTAAGGCATGTACAAAAACGAGACATACATTTAGTCTATGTTCACACCTAAGCGCTTTGCGGTGCATTTTGCAGAAATGCACTACAGTTCATTTTAACATTATTTGCTATGGGTCACCTTCACACCTCCGCGTTTTTTGGTTCCACAGACTTCAATGGAAATGCACCAGAAACGCAAGTACTTCAGTTTTTTTTTTTTACACATTTCCGCAGCGTTTTTAACCTGCATGCCAACAATTCCCCTAACAGACTTCCCAGGCTGCCCAGAAAACCAGGACGTGGATTCATGCAAGCAGCATGGTGAAGACAGAGGAACTTATCAGGCTGGTGAGGCCAAGAGGCTACCTATGCAATACTGCAGACTCAGCACATAAGGACCGGTCCAAAAGAGATAAGGAATGGATGGAGATAAGTCCTGGAAATATATCCAAGATGGGACTCATTCTCCCCAAAACAGAAAGAAAATAAATGTAAGTATTGGCTGCACCTACTGTATGTAAGTTCAAGTTAAAAATGTATTTTTTTTTTTACATTTTACTGTGCAATGATGGTCCACTATTCTTCCCACTAATACCTATAATGGGACACTATTTTGCCCACTGACACCAATGATGGGAAACAGTTTCTGCCACTGACACCAATGACAGCTTACTTCCTGTGACATCAAAGCTTTCATATTTTTTGGGCAAAAAACAAACGCAAAACGTGTCATAAACACACCAAACTGAGCGTTCAAAAACGCAAAACACACCTAAAAAACAGCAAACCGCATACTGCATAAATGTGAACATAGCCTTAGACAGAAAGCAGAGATGAACCTCAATCCAGGGCACAAGTAAACAGACAAACCTGTTACTCAAACACAGGCTTGAAATTTGGGTTTTGCATTTAAGACCAGATGAGGTCAGGTATACATGGCAGAGACCGGAGCTGTGGAGCAGTGTAATTAAAGAGGTTAGTTAGTTCTACAACTTTTAATAAACAGACAATCACCTGTCCAAGGACCCAGCACCGTTCTCACCCAAACCGGTTCTTCACTAGTCTTCAGGTCCCTGTTGCTGGCATGGTAAAGTGGTTGTTAACCCACTCTACTACAAAATCCTCTTATCCCCTCTGTAACATAATAAGTGTCCCTGTGCCTGTGTTATGTAGAAAAATATGCCCATCGGTACCTATATGAGAGCGGCTCCCAGTGCTCAGGTGCCTCCTCTCCTCTCTCCGGCTGACAGCTCCAGTGGGCAGTGCACTCCCAATGATGTCAGCCGGAGAGAGAGAGCCGAGGAGCCGCTCTCATATAGGTACAGATTGGCATATTTTTTTTACAGAACACAAGCACAGGGACCCTTATTATGTTACAGAGTGGATGAGACGATTTATTAGTAGGTATGAGAGCATTAGGAGCGGGCGGGGGGGGGGGGGGCACTGCCAGGAGCAGACAGGCAGGGAGGGAGGGAGGAGGAGAGGACAGAGGAGACAGAGAGCAGGCTGCGGATGACGGAGGCAAGTAAACTGACCACGGTGTCGGGGCTCAGAAGCCATGATGCACCGTGGTTAGTTCACAATGGGGAGGGCATAGCCAGGCAGGATATCAGGGATCAGCCAGGTTTTTTTAGCTGTTATAGGGGGCCACATTACACAGCACAAACACTGTGCTGTTATTTATGCCTTTAAAGAAACAGGATCTGTTTTTGTTTTTTTTTGGGTTAACAAATGCTTATACTGTGGGCATCCAGCTGTGACCCCTTGCGGCTTCACAGGGCTGCCCACTGCGCATGTGAGGGCTTTGCTGCGAATGGTCCTTCTGGGACTTGTGACATATCACAGAATGTTGCAGGCAGGGAGAGGGGGGGAGGGAGAACTTCAGGTGGATTTGCTGCGGCTATCTGACAGGATGCGGGTGCAGATACCTGTCAAAACAAAGTACCCACCCCCTTCCTAAAAAAAATTTACTCCAACTGTAGCAGGGGGGTGTCAGGGGAGATTGCGGAGGAGGCAGAGCAGAATTTCCCCTTTTGGGTGAAGTTCAGCTTTAACAATGACAGTGTAGAAGTTGAGTCTTTTTTGGCAAGGGAAGACCATGCGTTTATTTTTATAATGAAAGGCTTTAGAAAATAAAACGACTAACTGATTTACATAAATGTAACTAGCAATTGCTATACAGGTAAGGGGTCAAAAGGCAGTTCATGAATAGCCTGATGTTAGGAGAATACGGGGTAGATTTACTAAATGCACACAGACCATGCACTTTGCAAGTGCAGTTGCACTCATTTTCCCCAGAGCTTAATGGATGTGGTAAAGGGCTGCTGTTTTCCATGACCCAATCATGGGCAGGCAAAGATGCTGTTTTTTTCCCCTTGCCCCTGATTGTGTATTCTTTACACAGTGAAGCTTCACCATAATCTCTAAGCTCCGGGGAAAATTAGTGCAACTGCACTTGCAAAGTGCACAATATACTTGACTTTAGTAAATCAACTCAAGGTTTTTCATTTTTTATTTAAATCTTCCGCTTCCATTAAACTTCTGGTGCTGGAGGGAATGTGAGCTGATATTACTATGATGGAGCGTTTGTATGCTTTCATCAGAGCTGGTATCAGTGTCATTGCACCCATTGTTAAAAGCGTATTCGCACTTGACCATTTTGAAACAAACAGCAAAACTCGCACATTATGCTACATGAAAATGCATGTCAAGTAGAAATCCCATTCTTATATAGCTGCTTTCCATTTATATTCTGTAGTTTATTGTGAAAGACAAAGGGTTTCTCTATGGGTCCATCCCTACTCTATGGGTCCATCCCTACTCTATGGGTCACACCTACATGTGTGCGTTACAGTTTGAGACGCTTGTGAGATGATTCAGAATTCACTGACTGTGCATATGACCTGCAGAGGACTTCCTTCTGACCTGCTTCAAGCAGGTTTTGCTTTACCATAGACTTGTATGTGAATGCAAAACCCATTTGAAGAAAAAAAAAAAAGTCTATTGACATAAGCTTTTAGACCAGGGGTCTCCAAACTTTCTAAACAAAGGGCCAGTTTACTGTCCTCCAGACTTTAGGAGGGCAAGACTGTGGTCAGTGGGAAAAAATAATGCTCCATTGTTTCTTTCAGAGAGAACAATTGAGCCCCATTATTGGTGTAAGTGGGAGAAATTGCGTCCCATCGATGATGTCATTGGGCTCCACCATAGGTGTAATTGAGAGGAATTGTGCTCCATCACTGAGGTCATTGGGCCCCGTTGTTGGTGTTATTGGGAGGAATTGTGCCCCATTGTTGGTGTCTGTGGGAGGAATTTTGCCCCATTGTTGGGTCATTGGGAGGAAATGTGCCCCCTTTATTGGTGTCAGTGGGGGGAATAATGCCCCATTGTTGGCATCAGTGGATGAAATACTGCCCCAAGGGCCATATAAAAGCAAGCAAAGGGTTGTAGTTTGGAGACCACTACTTTAGACTGTGGAGGGGGAGTTGCTCTGGACTAAAGGCACACTTATGATCTAATGAAAAATAAATAACCACCCCTAATTTAGAGTGATAAGGAAAAAAGTATAAATTTTTAATGTTATAACAAAGAATGTTCTGCTCACTTTTATAAATTGGTCAAAGTCTACTATAAAATGGATCAGACTGCACAATCAACTTTTGCTTTAAAAAAACTATGTAATATTAGAACCTAAATCTAAATTATCCAATGAAGCTATAACCAGGTAAGCATCAGGTAAGCCCTTGTACAAAAAAGTTAAAGTGCTTCTTAACCTAAAAAAAAACAAAAAAAAACAAAAAACAAAAAAAAAAAAAACATATCCTGTTCCCCTAAAGAGCCATGGGATGGAACAGATCCTGTTCCATCCTATGCATTAAGGTGAAAAAACTTCTGTCACTCAGCAGCCCCCCAGCTCCCGTTAAAATCAATGGGCAGCGGCGCGGAATCACTTTGCGGGCGTTTTTAACCCTTTTTCTGACGTTAACGGGGGTTAAAAGTGCCCGCTAACATCCGAAAAGCGCCGCAAAAACGTCAGTAAATCGCCGCTAAAAATAGACGACATCCCCGCGCTGTGAGTGTGAAAGTGCCCTTATTATAGGCTTACTTATAGGTAAAAACCAACATAATGACTTTACTACCACTTTAACCACTTCCGGACCGCTGCACGCCGATATACATCCTCTCTTTGAAGAGGGATATCTTTGTTATGGCAGCAGCTAGCTGCCATAACCCCGGTATCCTCTTCTTCAGCAGGCGGTTCCTGATAATAGTGGTCTCTGCAGCGGATTCGCCACGAGATCACTTTTATCTGGGCCAGGAGAGGGCACCCCCCCACTGCTTTCCGGTGCTCTCCGTCGCTTACAGGAGCCGTCGGTAGCAGTGGAGGTGATTGGATCCTTCTCCTTCCTGGGTATGGAGACGAGTGAGGGGAAGATGGCCCCCACCCATCTCCATAGCATTGCAGGGCGGAAGTGACGTCAAAACGTCACTTCCGCCCATAGCTCTTAAAGGAACATTTTTTTTTTAAATGACAAGGCTTTTTTTTCCTATTTTTTTTTTGCACTTAAGTGTAAATATGAGATCTGAGGTCTTTTTGACCCCAGATCTCATATTTAAGAGGTCCTGTCATGCTTTTTTCTATTACAAGGGATGTTTACATATATAAAAGTGACACAATTTATTTATTTTTAAAACAACAGTGTAAAAATAAAAGGTAAAATAAATAAGAAAAAAAATAAATTTTTTAAATGTGCCCCGTCCCGTCGAGCTTGCATGCAGAAGCGAACGCATATGTGAGTAGCGCCCACATATGAAAACAGTGTTCAAACCACACAGGAATCGCCGCGATCAGTAGAGCGAGAGCAATATTTCTAGTCCTAGACCTCCTCTGTAACTCAAAACATGCAACCTGTAGAATTTTTTAAACGTCGCCTATGGAGATTTTTAAGGGGAAAAGTTTGTCGCCATTCCACGAGCGGGCGCAATTTTGAAGCGTGACATGTTAGGTATCAATTTACTCGGCGTAACATTATCTTTCACAATATAAAAAAAAATTGGTCTAACTTTACCGTTGTCTTATTTTTTTAATTCAAAAAAGTGTATTTTTTCAAAAAAAAGTGTGCTTGAAAGCGCGCTGCACAAATACGATGTGATAGAAAGTATTGCAACAACCGCCATTTTATTCCCTAGGGTGTTAAAAAAAAAATTAATACTGTTTGGGGGTTTTAAGTAATCTTCTAGCAAAAAAAAAAAAAAAAAAACTGTTTAACTGTAAACAACAAATCTGAGAAAGAGGCTCGGTCCTTAAGTGGTTAAGTGCAGACAATAAAAATTTGGTCAAAAGCCAGTATTATATGTAAATTACATGACGTGAACAAAATTACAAAATCTTTAAGCAATATTTGTATTTTGAATGTATTTTTATTGGTCTAACCTGGAGTTGAGCTTTTTTCGAAGATCATCAGTGAGATTTGTGTTTTGCCATTTATCCCATTCTGGGTATACTAAATTTAGAGTCTCTTGTTTTCTTGGAGACATAATGTTTCAATCAGATATTTTGGCAGTGGCTGGATTGTTGGATTTTGCACAGGTGGTGGTGGAATCCTTCCAGTGACCAATCTCTGCATCTCTTGTGGCTGTAATGTAGCATTTTCTTGGCACATTGAGGCTTACATGTGACTTCTTTTCTTTTTATCCCAACAAAAACATTTGTTTCTACTGATAAGACCGCAGTTCCTTTTGCACTTGGCAAAAGCAGAGGGAACTGATGTCTTATTGGAAGATTTACTTATTTATATTTTGAGAGCATCTGTCTTATCTCCCAGGATATTTACTGTATGTGTATGTAAGAGGTACTTAAAATATTTTGAAAGCTAATCCCTTTGTCATAAGGCTTCTTTTCAATAAAATTATTTTTTTGGTTGCTGCTGCAAGGAATCTAAGGTGGTCAAAAATGGCCGCAATCTGAGAGGTGGATGTAAGCAAGTGAAGACCAAGAAAGACCACTTAGGGATGCTTCTAGAGGACGACGACAATTACTTCTGCTATCCAGCACAATGACTTTGCACAGAAAAGCTGTGTTGTCAGCTCTGTCCAGTTCCCTTTGGTTGGACTACAAAACACCCTCTCCCTATCCTCATCTCTATACCAGGAGTGTTCTGTTGTCTAGCAGAAGAGAACTCTGGCATTGTTAATGTTTGTATTATAGCAGTTTTTCAGTTCATTAAGATTGGGTATACTAACTAAATTTAGTCTCTTCTATTCCTGGAGATTAGAATGCTCTGTGCAGTGCATTTGCACAGAGCAGCCCTGAACCTCCTCTTCTCGGGCAACCCCCCCCCCCCCCCCGCCGGAACTCCTGGCCCCTCCCTCCTGGCCCCAGAGCAAGCAACTGGCAATGAGGGCACCCAAGCAGGCTCGTTCCTGAGCCATGCATCTGTGTGTCCATTCACACACAGTACTGCAGCTAGGCCCCGCCCTCTCTCACTCAATTGGCTCACTGGCTGTGATTGACAGCAGCGAGAGTCAATTGCTCCAGCTGCTGTCTCAGCCAATGAGGAGGGAGAGTCCCCAGAGAGCCGAGAGTCTCGTGCACATCGCTGGATCGAGATTGGGCTCAGGGAAGTATTGGGGGGGGGGGGGCAGCTGCACAGAGGTGTTTCTTTTTACCTTCATGCATAGAAAAAAAAAAAACTTGAGCCTTTAGAACCACTTTAAATATAATAACGTGTTAACGTGTTACTTATATTTTGGTAGTCACTAGACTGTTGGGTTTTGCACAAGTTGTGGTAAAGGTGGTATGCTTCCAGTGATCAATCTTTGAATCTCTTGTGGCTGGAATTGTCAGGGCTGGGCTCAGCCCTTCCATCCCTGAGCTGGCCGCTCAGCTGTCGGCTAATTGCCAGCTCCCATCTCTCTCCAGTTACTCAGCTGTTGTTCATATCCTACTCGTCAGTCCTGCCTACTTAAGCCGTCCAGTCCAAAGGGTCTCTGCCTTCGCCTTGGTCAACATCACAAGAAACATCTCCTGCATTCCTGTTTAAAGACTGGCTTTGCTGACATCCCTTCTGGCTCCAGATCCTGCTTGCTGTTCCACTACACTGATCCCTGACTTCTGACTTGGATGACTATCCATTCCGGTTACTAAACTCTGGCTATGTTTCGAGTATGTTTGTTCTTTTTACTTTTATTATTAAACAAGTGTGATTTAACTGTACTTCTGTCTCGGTCTGATTTCATGGTTTCTGACAGTAATGTAGGCATAAGAGATGCAAAGAGAACACTGCTTGAGATATCAATGCAGCAGAGTTACTGAGTTGACACTTCAAAAATAAATTGAGGAGCTCACTGTATTTCTTGCAGGCTTAACTGGTGTTCTTCTCTATACTACTGAAGAGACAAGACATGTGGAAATGTGCATGTATTGGAGATATTTTCAGATTCATTTTTATTTATTTTTTTCACCCAGACATACACATTACCTTCTCCTTGGCCTACCTTAACACAGGCTCTTTCAGTCCATCATAAATGCTGCTGTCAGACTTATCCATCTTACCAAAAATTCAGTGGTCCCACAGCCCCTCCTTGCCAATCCCTCCACCGGCTTCTGCTCCCCAACAAAAAGTCAGTAACACCAACAACATACAAAACCACCCAAAGCTCTGCCCCAAGTTATATCACCAACCTTATCTCAAACAATTACCCAAACTGTCTATTCTGCTCCTCCCATGCAAGACTCAAGGATTTCTCCAGAGCCTTTCCCTTCCTTTGGAACCCTTCACCTTAATCTGTCCAGCTAACACCTACTCTGTCTGCCATTAAGGAGTCCTGAAAATTAATCTCTTCAGGAAGCCTATCCTTCCTTCACCTAAAGACCATACCTTTACTTTCCCCATCACTTGCCCCTTCCTTTTAGATTGTTAGCTCTTACAGGAAAGGCCCACCTAACTCTTTTGTATTAGACTATATTGTAACTCTACTGCCTCCCTTTTTTTTTTTTTTTTTTTTTGGTAAAGTGCTGAACAAGCTGTTGGCGCCATATAAATCCTGTATAATAATAATAACCACATGTGCTCTGCTTATGTCTGTTGGGTCAGTTGCATGAGAAACATTAGCTAGTTTTGGCACTACAGATGATGGGCAGATGTCTCCTTCTTTGTTCATTTTTTAGGTTTTTTTCGACGTAGAACAGGGAAGGATTAGAACCTCTGTCATTGTTTTTAATGTGGTCTGTGTTCTTGCCACCGAACCAGAAAGCGATAGGAAATGTAAAACATTCTGAACATTCAGGCTGGGTTCACACATGGTACGGCCGCGGCTCACAGCCCGGGGTCTAATGCGTCCCTTTCACTGATTCAGAAATTTTTGCCTGAATTTGCACCTGAATCGGAAACAAAGATGCACAGGATCCTCTCCAAATGTGGACCGCGTCCACCCCGGAGGTGTGTGAACTGGCTCCATTGCGAGCCGGGCACACTCTCCTGTCATGTGAATTAGGTGCGGGGAAACCCGCATCCAATTTGCATAAGTGTGAACCCAGCCTTACAGTTGCCACCGAAACAAGACGTGAAGGGGAACATTCCATAAGGGACACCTGTTGCAGTAAAAACTGTTAAAGAGGAGAATTCTTGTAATGTGAACTTCATTTCATAAATAATTAAAGTAAGCTCTGTAGGGTACCTGTGGAAATAGAGGATTGCTTTAGATGGCTGCACAGATGGTTGAGCATACAGTAGTTAGTCGTTTTAATATATATATATATATATATATATATATATATATATATATATATATATATATATATATATATTTTTTTATATTTAGTTTTGTAGTTTTGTGTGTGACGGAGCCTGGGTATGCCCAATAGGCTCTGTATTTTACCGTTAAATTACAATAAAAACAACTTAAAATAAAAATAAAAAAAGAAAATTCTCAATACTTTTTAAAGACCTTCTCTCATTTCCTGTTACATCTTCAGGACAGGAAGTAAAATCTTTGGAACAAGACGCAGACAACAAAAAAAAAAAATCTTACAAGGGTTATTAACCCTTACAAAATGAAAAAAAATATAAAAAATTGTTTTGGTACTTTAAACTCTGCCTTCTATTACATGAACTCCGTTTCAACTTTTATGTGCTGTCGAAACACCTGCAGCCTCACCCAGCATAAGTCTCTCTGCAGGATAGACCGCATATATAATTAATGTCAATCACTCTTCCTTTGTCCTCTTTCTATTTCTGCAACTGTGCAAGCACTGGTGCTATCTGACCCATTTTACATTTTATCTTGTAAAATTCAGATGCTAAATATCTACCCTGACTGACCAAAACTTTCTGTTAGCAAATCCTTTGTTGCATTTATTATTAGTTAAAATGAAAACTAAATATACTGCAGTATCAGTTCTTAGATGTAAAAGCTGAGTCAGTTTTAATTTTTTTTTTTAATCAGGCTTTTCGCCATTTTCACCCAAGGCCTGCTTCATACCTATGCAGGTTGCAGTTTGCATATTCCAGGTGCATTTTGTGTTTTTCAATACATGTTTTTGAGCCACTGAAGTCTATGGAACCAAAAAACTGAAAAAAAAAGTCCCTGGTCCCTTTCCATAAAATGTACAGATGTGAACTACATAGGAAGCCATGTTAACCTCCCTGGCGGTTTTCCCGAGTGTGGCTCGGGGTTAAATTTCAGTCCCATTAGCGGTAACCCCGAGCCACACTCGGGATCGCATTGCAGGATCCTGGGGCAGCGTTACTTACCTTGTCCCTGGGATCCTGCGATGTCCCCCGCAGTGTCCGAGGGCTCTGTCCTCCTCCGAAGCCTCTCCGTGCCAGGCTCCGTTCCCTGCGAGCGGCGCGACGCACGGGGGCGGAGCCTGGCGGCAAATTCAAAAAAATGTCAAAATCATAACACATACAGTACTGTAATCTTACAGATTACAGTACTGTATGAAATGATTTCACATCCCTTTTGTCCCCAGTGCTCTGGCCCATGCCCTGCATGCAGTTTTATATTATATATACTGTTCTTTCTGCCTGGAAACTGGAGATTGTCCATAGCAACCAAAAAGTGTCCCTTTACGTCAAAAGTGGCTTTAGACCAGCTAGAAAACAGCGATAGTAAATTAAAACACTTGCAGAATTGAGCGATAGTGAATTGTGGGGAAATTTATTTTATTACTATTTTTTTTAATTTTTTTTAATTATTTATTTTTATTTATTATAATTTATGTTTTTGTGTTTCAAACTTTATCATACCCGGGATATCTACTAGACTCTGGTTTGGACAGATTTAAGTGTGTTATTGTTAAGATTTACAGACCTACAATATAAAACGCCAAATTTCCATGCAAAATAATTGTACCGCTTTCAGCACCTAAAATCCGAAATAATCATACCGCCAGGGAGGTTAAATGGACTGTAGTGTGTTTCTACAAAACTGAAAATGCACTAAAAAATGCATAGGTGTGAACCAGGCCTAAATTTTGTAAATAACATACTCCCTGTCCCTGGGTGACTACGCACACTCATTTCACTACATTTATGGAGGGTGACATGCTTCTCACCCAGGCTGCTCTCCTGATTTGGGATACCAACATATTTTCCCCTCTTTGTCTACACTACATGGGGGCAGAGGAATCAACAGTTATCAGTAAATTGCTCAGAAGGAAGTTAATACCTAAATGACAACCAAATGCAGCAGAAGTCTCACTTTCAGAAATGTAGCAAGGCAGGGGGTACAAAAAAAAAATTGGGGAGATAATTCATGCATTTTATGCTGGCAGCTCACATGACAATTATTTGGTAATTGCAACCATTTTCTGTCAGATTTGTTTGCAGAAGCAGCCAAATGGATGAATGAATTCTATCATCATTTCTACCAATAGCATAAACAAGTCAAACATTTTGGTAGTAGTGGCATTGATTGTTAACACAGCTGTTCTGTGAAGCCCTCAGAGGTTTGTTAGAGAACCTTAGTGAACAAACAGCATCATGAAGGCCAAGGAACACACTGGACAGGTCAGGGATAAAGTTGTGAAGACGTTTAATGCAGGATTAGGTTTTAAAAAACATATACCATGATTTGAACATCTCATGGAGCACTGTTCAAACCATCATCCGAAAATGGAAAGAGTATGGCACAACTGCAAACCTACCTAGACATGGCTGTCCAACTAAACTGAAAGGCCGGGCAAGGAGAGCATTAATCAAAGAAGCAGCCAAGAAGCCCATGGTAACTCTGGAGGAGCTGCAGAGATCCACAGCTCAGGTGGGAGAATCTGTCCACAGGACAACTATTAGTCGTGCACTCCACAAATCTGGCCTTTATGGAAGAGTGGCAAGAAGAAAGTCATTGTTGAAAGAAAGCCATAAGAAGTCTTGTTTGCAGTTTGAGGGAAGCTATGTGGGGGACACAGCAAACATGTGGAAGAAGGTGCTCTGGTCAGATGGGACCAAAATTTAATTTTTTGGCCTAAAAGCAAAACGCTGCGTGTGGTGGAAAACTAACACTGCACATCACCCTGAACACACCATCCCCACTGTGAAACATGGTGGTGGCAGCATCATGTTGTGGGGATGCTTTTCTTTAGCAGGGACAGGTAAGCTGGTCAGAGTTGATGGGAAGATGGATGGAGCCAAATACAGGGCAAAATTAGAAGAAAACCTGTTAGAGTCTGCAAAAGACTTGAGACTGGGATGGAGGTTCACCTTCCAGCGGGACAACGATCCTAAACATACAGCCAGAGCTACAATGGAATGGTTTAGATCAAAGCATATTCATGTATTAGAATGGCCATTTATCATTTTCCTTCCACTTCACAATTATATACCACTTTGTGTTGGTCTATCACATAAAATCCTAATAAAATACATGTATGTTTTTAGTTGTAACATGACAAAATGTGGAAAATTTCAAGGGGTATGAATACTTTTTCAAGGCACTGTACCTTAAAAATTGTCATCTGTTACCAGCATTAGGATCCCCTACCCATAAGGAATGGCTGCAATGCATGGGTGACACGCTTAGACTGCAGAAATATATCAACACAGAGGTTGCCCAAATACAATTTAAAAAGCTCTAAGGCCCATGGTTGGATACCCCATGTCTATGCCCGATTGATCTAGAGCTGGATAGGATCCTCCATCACTAATGAATACCCAGGGTTATTATGTGGTTATATATCTCTGCCTGGCCCACCAGAGCTTAAGTTAGAGGATGTCACTTCTTTTGCTGGCTCAATAACAATGTTTATTATGCTTTTTTTATATGACTGTACTGTATACTATTATGGAGTAACAGTACTTGCTTCATCTACAGTATGTTGTTGCTCTGGAACTGTCTGCTCTATGGTTTACCCACTTGTTAATATATATCTTTCTGATTAAAAAAAAAAAAAAAAAAAAAGAATCCCCCACCACTTCCCCCTCCCCAAAAGTAAAAAAAATGAAATAAAAATGTACACTCAGAAGATAATTCGAATCAAGTTTAAAAGTACGGGCCATATGACTTGATGAGCTGCATTGGACTCCCATTCAGAAAACCTCAAGGAGTGCACGTCATTTTGGCCTTGAACATTGCTCAATTTTAAGGCAGGTGAACAAGGGAGAGACATTCTTTGATGCCCTTACTTTTGTTCTCGTTTGCAGTGGTATCACTTCCTGTCTGACTGGCCCTGAGACATACAGAATGTTTCCCCCATTTGCTCTTAATGCTAGATGGACCGACAGTGAAGGGTGTGCTCGGTGTCTGACCTGGGTTGCATATTAGAAACCATGAGAGATGATACTACAAAGGCCATTCTTCATCTAGCTCTCTCTATCATAGTAAAAACATATTTGAACTTGTGCAGACGTTGAAAGGAAGGACCCAAAAATGTACTTTGATGACTATGGGATTGATTTACTAAAACTGGAGCATGCAAAATATGATGGAGCTCAGCACAGAAACCAATCAGCTTCCAGGTTTATTGTCAAAGCATAATTGAACAAGCTGAAGTTAGAAGCTGATTGGCTCCCATGCACAGCTTCACCAGATTTTGCACTCTCCAGTTTCAGTAAATCAACCCCTATATGTCAACCACTGCATAGCCAGCTGTAGAATTCATTAGCCATAGTACTTTTATCAAAACTGTTCAACACATAGGGCCAGCTAGGGTGACTAACCTGTGTAGCGCATGCACTATATTGTCAAAAGTATTGGGAAACCTGCCTTTCCATGCACATGACCTTTAATGGCATCCCAGTCTTAGTCCGTAGGGTTCAATATTGAGTTGGCCCACCCTTTGCAGCTACAAAAGCTTCAACTCTTCTGGGAAGGCTGTCCACAAGTTTCAGGAACGTGTTTGTGGGAATGTTTGACCATTCTTCCAGAAGCGCATTTGTAATGTCAGGCACTGATGTAGGATGAGAAGGCCTGGCTCTAATCCATCTCAAAGGTGTTCTATTGGGTTGAGGTCAGGCCAATCAAGTTCATCCACCCCAAACTTGTTCATTCATGTCTTTATGGACCTTGTTTTGTGCACTGGTGCGCAGTCATGTTGGAAAAGGAAGGAACATCTCCAAACTTTTCACACAAAGTTGGAAGCATGAAATTGTCCAAAATGTCTTGGTATGCTGACATCCTAATGCCGTGTACACACGACTGGACTTTTCAACCGAACTGGTAACGGAACGAATCCATCAGACATGCAGATCGTGTGTGGGCTTCATCGGACCTTTTCTGTCAAATTCCGACGGACCTAGAAATAGAACACGTTTCAAATCTTTCCAACGGACTCGAGTCCGATCGAAAAATCCGCTCGTCTGTATGCTAGTCCGACTGACAAAAAAGGACGTCAGGGCAGCTATTGGCTACTGGCTATGAACTTCCTTATTCTATTCACGTTCGAAACGATCTGACTTTGGTGTGATCGTTGGTAGGCAAGTCCGTTTCGTTGGAACTCTGTCACAACTCCGCGGAACTCAGTCGAAAAGTCCTTCGGAGTTCAGGCGGACGAGAAGTCTGCTTGTGTGTATGCGGCATAAGAGTCCACTTCACTGGACCTAAGGGGCCAAGCTCAACCCCTGAAAAGCAACCCCACACCATAACCCCCCCACCAAATGATTTGGACCGGCGCACAAAGCAAGGTCCATAAAGACATGGATGAGCGAGTACAGGGTGCGAGTCCTGACCTCAACCCGACAGAAACCTTTGGGATGAATTAGAGTGGAGACTGCGAGCCAGACTTTCTTGTCCACATCAGTGCCTGACCTCACAAATGCTCTTCTGGAAGAATGGTCAAACTTTCCTATAGACACACTCCTAAACCTTATGAACAACCTTTCCAGAAGAGTTGAAACTGTTATGCCGCGTACACACAGTCGGACTTTTCGTCTACAAAAGTCCGACGGACGCCGACGGACAAAATACGGCTGACAATCCGATCGTGTGTGGGCTTCCCCAGACTTTCAGCGGACTTTTCCAGCGGCAAATCTGACGGACTTTAGATTTGAAACATGCTTAAAATCTTTACATCGTAACTACGCCGGACCCAGAAATCCGCTCGTCTGTGTGCTAGTCCAAAGGACAAAAACCCACGCTAGGGCAGCTATTGGCTAATGGCTATCAACTTCCTTATTTTAGTCTGGTGTACGTCATCACGTACGAATCCGTCGGACTTTGGTGTGATCGTATGTAGGCAAGTCCGTTCGTTAGCAAGTCTGCCGCAAGTCCGCCAAAAGTCCGTCGAAAGTCTGTCGGACTTTTGTAGCCAAAAAGTCCGACCGTGTGTACGCGGCATTAGAGCTGCAAAGGGTGGGCCAACTCAATATTGAACCCTACGGACTAAGACTGGGATGCCATTAAAGTTCACGTGTGTGTGTGTAAAGGCAGACGTCCCAATACTTTTGGTAATATGGTGTAAATCAATAAGTGAACCCTTAGAGTCTTGTGAAAATCTAAGTTGGTCACATAAACCAGTCTACGTGTTGTAAAATTCATATAGTGCTGCAAAACAGGAATATTTGTGGCAAGAAAAAGGATCATTCAAATTAGAAGAAATCACAGCGGCACAATAACAGTTTCAAGAAAGAGCATTTATGAGATTGCCATAAGACATCTAAAATGTATACGTGCAGCCTTACGTTACACACCAGGTATGCAACTGGCTGCTATGAAGAAAGACAGGACATGTTGGGACTTGTAGTTCATCAAGCACTTTAGAGCCACAGGGGACCTTGCTGTACTGTAGAACTCTAATTCATGCAGTAACAGCCGCAGTTTTCAAGAACTGGGTGTTGGCTGTTCACACCGAGCAGACAACTCCCTCCAGTTTGGCACAGGCAGCATCTCTTGCGGTTTGGCATAGAGGTGACTTCTTTAGGCAAGTGCTCCTCCCCAAATGAATTAAAGAGCATGGAAAATGTTTAAATGTTATGAGCTTCCACACAGCTGAAATATCCATCCGTGCCCTGACCAAAGTGTTCTATTTTAAAGGAGGTCACCGAGGATGGCAATTATTTTTACTGGCAGAGTGCATGCAGTCAGTTAGCGATGAAGAGGGTGCAGCAAAATCTCTTACTCTAGGCTGTTTTCAGAGCTAATAAGATCGATAGATATGCACGATATGCACTCAAATAAAGATGACCTTCAAATAATGTAAAGAAAGACATGTTGGTCTTTGTGTTGTGTTTAAAGTCCACTACTAGTTTACATTTCTTAGAATGAAGATTGTTCACCCCTTTCTGCAAAATAATAATTAAAAAAAAAAAAGTTGCTGTAGAGGACTACTCACCCTCTCCACTCTCCATCACTGTCCTCCCTTGCCATTGGCTGTGTGGGAGTTCAGAGAGAGTAATAAAATAGTTCTCCCATATTCCACCCTCACTGTGTACTCAAAGATTGTCCTAAAATTCAGCATAAAGTCCCTGAAATCCAATTAAAAGTCCACCTCTAATTTGCCTCCAATCCTCGCCCTAAGAGTTGTGCTTCAAGTTGAATTTAACCCTTTCATGACTAAGCCTATTTTTGAAATTTGGTGTTTACAAGTTAAAATCCGTATTTTTTGCTAGAAAATTACTTAGAACCCCCAAACATTATATATATTTTTTTAGAAGAGAATCTAGAGAATAAAATGGCGATTGTTGCAATATTTTTTATCACACGGTATTTGTGCAGCGGTGTTTTAAACGCAAATTTTTGGAAAAGTGACACTTTCATGAATTTTAAAAAATCCAAACAGTAAAGTTACCCCAATTTTTTTGTATAATGTGAAAGATGATGTTACGCCGAGTAAATAAATACCAAACATGTCACCCTTTATAATTGCACGCACTCGTGGAATGGCGACGAACTACGGTACCTATGAATTTCCATAGGCGACGCTTTAAAAAATTTTTTACGGTTACCAGGTTTGAGCTACAGAGGAGGTGCGATACCTCACATGTGTGGTTTGAACACCGTTTACATATGCGGGCGCGACTTCCGTATGCATTTTCTTCGCTGCGCGAGCTCGCGGGGACAGGGGCACTTTAAAAATTTTTTTTTTTTTTTTTTATTTATTTTTTTTATGTTTGTACTTTTATAAATTGTGTTTAAAAATTTTTTTTTTTTTTTACTTTTATTGCTGTCACAAGCAATGTAAACATCCCTTGTGACAGTAATAGGTGGTGACAGGTACTCTTTATGGAGGGATGACCCCCATCCCTCCTTTACACTTCAAAGTATTCAGATCGCCGAAAACGGTGATTCTGAATACTGTGTACTTTTTTAAATTCGGCGCCACTGGCAGCCGAGTAAACGGGAAGTGACGTCATGACGTCGCTTCCGCGTTTACAACATGAAGGCTGGAACGAAGCCGCTCACAGCTTCGTTCCAGCCCGCCCCCAGCCACCGAAGATTCCCAATTGGACACCGGGCCTCCCGATCGCACGGGAGGCCCGGTAACAGCGGCGGGAGGCGGCGGGAGGGGGGGGATGTCCCCTCCCGCTCCTCCGGTATAACAACCAAGCGGCTTTTAGCCGCATCGGTTGTTATACTCGGGTAGCCGATCGCCCGCTGAAAACAACGGTACCGGGATGATGCCTGCAGCTGCGGGCATCATCCCGGTATAACCCCGGAAAGCCGAGTACGCATGTGTGCGTACGGTCGGCGGGAAGTGATATTAAAGTCTTGTTGTTTTTTTTTTAATTTAAAAATAACAAACATGTTATACTTACCTGCTCTGTGTAGTGGTTTTGCATAGAGCAGCCCAGATCCTCCTCTTCTTGGGTCACTCTCTGGTGCTCCTGGCCCCTCCCTCCTGCTGAGTGCCCCCACAGCAAGCAGCTTGCTATGGGGGCACCTTAGCCGAGCCGCTGCTCTGTGTGTCCATTCGGACTTGGAACTGCGGCTCGGCCCCAACCCCTCCCTCTCCTCATTGGCTTATTGACATTGACAACAGCAGGAGCCAATCAGGAGGGAGAGTCCCAGACAGCCGAGGCTCTCATGCAACATCGCTGGATCAAGATGGGGCTCAGGTAAGTATTAGGGGGGCTGCTTCACACTAGAATGCATTAAGATAAAAAACCTTCTGCATTTAGAACCACTTTAAGGAAAAAAGAAAAGGTGAGTTGAAGGTGGAATACATATTCTAGAAGACTAAGACCACTTTCACACTAAGGCAGTTTTCAGGCACTTTAGCACTAGAAATAGCACCTGTAAAGTGCCTGAAAACTGCCTCCCATTCCGCACCGAATGTGAAAGCCCGAGTACTTTCACACTGGGGCGGTGCGCTTGCGGGACGTTAGAAAAAGTCCTGCAAGCAGCATCTTTGCGGTGGTTTGGGAGTGATGTATACAGCGCTCCCAAAACGCCCCTGCCCATTGCAATACATGGGCAGTGCTTCTGAAGCGTCTGAAAAGCGCAGCAACACGGGCGTTTTTAACCCCTTCTTTGGCCTCTAGTGGGGGTTAAAAGCGCCCTGCCTAACGCACGGTCAGCCCCAGTATGAAAGGGGTCTTAGACAAAACTACGTTGTCTGCCAGCAGGATAGCATAGACAATTAGTGACTTCATTTTTTTCCATTGCAGTTGAGCAATACAGCATCGATACCAAACTTCTTCTGGCTTGTTAATAGGCCAGTAACGGTGGTCAGCACTGTACTTTATTCCTTTCAGAAAGCTCCCAGGGTCCGAGTAACAACTCTATGTAATGCAATACATCCTAACAGTGTTGGCGCTCCCTCTCATAATTTAGATAGAGATATGTATATATATATATATATATATATATATATATATATATATATATATATATATATATATATATATATATATATATATATATATAGGGTATTACCAGAAATTAATAAAAAGGAAGATTCAAATACTTATACTAGCTATATTTAAAATTGTATTTAAAACAGAGTTCCAACTGTGAAAATAATTTTTTTTTTGGATGAATATCTTCGTTTTTAAAGACTTATTACTAGCACTCACGTTTCTCTTTTTAATCGCTGTTCGTTTTTTTTTTGTTCCTTCTTCCTGGCACTTTCCATCTTGCTTGTGGGCATGTGAAGCCCACAAGCACCATCTTCCGGGCTCCGGTGCAGCTGAGCAACCAGCATGCACCGCCCGTTCTCGTGCATGCGCAGTATGTACGGCGCAGCACCGTACACGTCTGACGTTGCCATCACAACGGGCTGCGCCAGCGGAAGTGCCTGCCCCCGTTGTGATGGCAACGAACCCCTCGGCGCTGCCCAGGGACTACTCCTGGGAAATGATGACAGACATCTCCCAGGAGCACTAGCAAGCCGAGGAAAATGACGTCAGGCGCCAGGGAGTGGAAGAGGCAGATTACGAGGGACCCCTTAGCAACAGACATGAAAAGGTGAGTAAAAAAAGTTTTTTTTCCAAATGTTGTTAATTGTGTTTAATGCTGCTGAATAATGCAAACTTAATTTTATGAGTGGACCTCCTCTTTAAGGTTTTCCTTCTAATGACTGTATAACATTTTTATTAGCTTGCGCAGAGCTTTACAACATGAGTGCAGACAGTAGAGTTACAATACAATTCAATACAGGAGGAATCAGAGGGCCCTGCTCGTTAGAGCTTACAATCTAGAAGGGAGGGTCAAGTGATACAAAAAGGTAATAACTGTGGGGGATGAGCTGATGGAGAAAATGAAAATACACTTGTTGGATGGAAGCTTCCCTGAAGAGAAAAGTTTTCAGGGATCACCTAAAAGTGGATAGAGTTGGAGATAGTTGGACAGCTTGGGGCAGGGAATTCCAAAGGATGGGAGAGGCTCGGTAGAAGTCCTGGAGGCGAGTATGGGAGGAGGTGACGAGGAAGATAGAAAGCAGGAGGTCTTGGGAGGAATGAAGAGAACAATTTGGTTGGTATTTTGAGACAAGGTTAGTGATGTAGCTGGGGGGAGAGTTGTGAATGGCTTTGTAAGCTGTTATGCCACGTACACACGGCCGGACTTGCCAACGGGCTAAACTCCGTCGGCATTTCCGACGGAAAGATTTAGAACATGTTCTATATCTGAGTCCATCGGAAATGCCGACAGAAAAAGTCTGATGGGGCATACACACGGTCGAAATGTCCGACCAAAAACTCCCATCGGACTTTTTCTGTCGGGAAGCCCGGCCGTGTGTACGCGGCATTAGTATTTTGGGTTTAATTTTTTGGGTGAGTGGCAGCAAGTGGAGGGATTGGCAGAGAGGGGTAGCAGACACTGAGCAGTTGGTAAGGTGGATGGGCCTGGCAGCAGCATTCATGGTGGACTGAAGGGGGGACTATGTTAAGGTAAGCCAATGAGGAGGGAGTTGCAGTAATCAAGGCAAGAGATAACCAGGGAGTGAATTAGGAGCTTTGTGGTGTCCTGAAAGGACGTATTTTGGAGATGTTGGGAGGTTGAAGCGGTAAGCTTTGGAAAGTGATTGGATGTGTGGCTGAAAGGCTGGCAAGGTTTCTATGGTGCAGTAGCTGTAACTAGTGGCTACACATCAGCCCAAAATATTGGCTTATCAACCAAGAAATTATCTTGATCAGGCAATATTCTCCAAACTGTCCGACCCTTATTGTTTGGACTTGGCCTGTAAACATTAGATCTGGCCCAATGCTAATCTATTTATGAGCATCTGTCAATCCTAAAGATAGTGTAAAAATCAGGGATGGGTATTAGCTACAAGATATAAAGTTTAGAATTTTCTAAAAGCTGGGTTTCCACTCATCCATACAAGGCAGCCAACCCTAATTGTTACTGAAAACATTATTTTATTCTTCTCCTTGTTAAAAAGGTGGTAAATTATATTGCACCGTTAAAGCAATTTAATGAGCCAGAACATGTCTCTATGTGTAACATCACCACTGGGGAACATCACTTGGCACAGGGACACAGAGATGCAAATGAGAAGAAACATTTAGGAGGTTGATGTCCCAACACGCCGGGCGCTCCTTCCAATTGTTGACCCGTTTCATTTATTTTATATTCTAAATAAATCTTTGGAATTGCTAAGTAGACCGCAAGCAGGAACATGTCTAAACCATATAAATGGCTCTAAACATTCATAAAAGGCAGATTAATTTCAACAAAAGAGGACTCAAACAATGTGTTATACTGGGGTAGCGTTTACTTTAACCACTTCAGCCCCGGAAGCATTTAGCCCCTTAATGACCAGGCCATTTTTTGCGATCGCTTTAACTGACAATTGCGCAGTCATGCCTGAATAAAATTGATGTCCTTTTTTTCCCACAAATCGAGCTTTCTTTTGGTGGTATTTGATCACCTCTGCGTTTTTTTTATATTTTGCGCTATAAACAAAAAAAAAAGGAGGGACAATTATGAAAAAAAAAAAAAAAAATATATATATATATATATATATATATATATATATATATATATATATATATATATATATATATATATATATATATATATATATTCTGCTATAATACATATTCAAAAAATTAAAAAAACAAATGTATTCATCAGTTTAGGCCGATATGTATTCTTCTGCATATTTTTGGTAAAAAAAAAAAAAAAAAATCGCAATAGGCGTATAGTGATTGGTTTGCGCAAAAGTTATTGCATCTACAAACAATGTAATAGATTTAGGGACTTTTATTTCTTTTTTATTGTTTTTACTGGTAATGGTGGCGATCTGCAATTTTTAGCGGGACTGCGATATTGCGGCGGACAAATCTGACCCCAAATGACACTTTTTGGGGACAAGTGACATTATTACATTGATCAGTGCTATAAAAAAGCACTGATCAATGTATAAATGACATTGGCAGGGAAGGGGTTAACACTAGGGGGGCAATCAAGGGGTGAAATATGTTCCCTCAGCGTGTTCTAACTGTAGGGGGGATGGGCTGCCTGGGACACGACAGAGATTACTGTTTCCGATAACTGGGAACAGCAGATCTCTGAGATGTCCGCTGTCAGAACGGGAATCTGCCTTGTTTACAATGGCAGATTCCCGTTCTGCCTCTGTATACATCGATCGCGGTGGCCGGCAAACATAGAATCTCCAAATGGAACAGCTGCATATACTGTTCAAAATTATATGGGGGCAAAAGCATTACCTGATATAATGAATGTGCTATATGCACCCTTTGGATTCTCTCACTTGCTGTTGCTATGTGGCTGTTCAACATCAGGAGGGTGAAAACATCGTCAACATGTGTCTTTCTTGGACACAGGTGATGTTCACCTAAGGTCGCTCCCTCCTGTACCCCAAATACATTTCTTCATTACTCACGGAGCAGATGCATCCATTGCCTATCCAATTTACTGTACCTTAACTCTATGTAAATCACAGCTGACAGATTCCAGAGAGTGTCCTCACACGTGGGGTGATTGGGTCTGTTCCTGAATCTGATTGGTGGATGTTATGAACTCTACTCTAATTCTCTACCTAATTCAGTCCTGACACTTTCATATATTAGGCTCTCGCTAAAGTCAGTCAAACATGGATCGAAATTCAGCTGGTTTAGCAGACTCTACCGGTCAACCTTTGCACAACCAGTCTATTGGAAAATGGCTGCATGGTCAGTGCCGCCAGCTATAGCCAACTGAACTGATCAGTGTATTCTGACAGCAGGGAAGTCTCTCCATTATCAGGATACAATACCTCAGTGGTAGTGAATCAAGTCATTTTCTTTCATTCAACCTGCTGCTTTAAACCGCTTAGCGGGCACCCCACATACATTTACTGTGGCAGTGCGGCCGCTCTGTGCCAGATCATGTACCTATTATGTGATCCTACACTCCTGGGCCTGGGGCGAGCATCTGTTGGCACAGGAAACTGGAAAAGATGAACAATTCTCTATCACCTGGACCTCATAGTCCATGTTACGATATTCCTCAGAATGTACCCGTGGGCCAACGGTGATCTGGTCACCAATACAGTGTAGCCTAGGTGGAGTGTTCCTTTTACTTATTTTCTCTGCCTTAATGGAACTTCCACTTTAAGTGATGGTGACACCGACATGCCACATTTGGCATGTCATTTTTTTGGGGGGGGGAGCGGGTGCCCAGTTTTTAAGGGCACCATGCTCCCACTTCCTCCTCTGGCTCCGTGGCGCCGGAAGGAACTTCACCCCCCCCCCTGTAATCTTCCGGGACACGTCACAGGTCCCAGAAGATTGCCCGGCCATTCACAGCGTGCAGCGCGGCTCGCGCCCAGCTGTGAAGCCACAGCTGGGCACCCTTAGTTAGAATGCCGGCGTCGTGAAGAGGAGGGGGAGAGGAGCGAGGCTTCGTGCGCCCGCATCGTGGTACGGGTAAGCGTCTGTTTAATAAAAGTCAGCAGCTACACGTTTTGTAGCTGCTGACTTTTAAATGGGTGGAATTCCGCTTTAAACACCCCCCCCCCCCCCCAATATTAATATCTGCCCCTCCCGTACTCCATATGATTAGATTTTTTTCCCATACCGATAATAGGCGATTCATACAGCATATCCTTCTCTGAGAATAAAGTTGGTCAGCATGGTTTGATATGCCTTAAAGAGGTAGTAAACTCTCCCACTCTGATGCTGCTTTTCATTTAGTCCATTATAATAAGTAATTATCAAACTATAGCCACTGTAATCCAGCCCAAATCGCATATTACTTACTGTTTAAATTAACTTTAAAAAACTTGTTTCCAGGGGTAAGGCAGCGCCATCTTAAGTATTGTTTTCTGAGTCCACAGTAGAGTGTATTTTCGCCCTTACATTGAACACTTCCTGTACTGTTAACCAAGCCTCCTTCTCAATCCAACATTTCTATGGCAACCCTGATTCACTGCTCATAGATGACTTGTTTTATTTCATAGTATTTACTTGTGCCTATTATCTAGTGTTTGCCTGTGTCAGTCTTATCAGCTTCAGCTGATAAGGCTGCAGTAATCCTGTCCAATGCCCAAGTTTACACTGCATGTGCTGTCACATAGTCACATGGGGTGTAGTATGAAGCTGTGAGTGATTATGCAGTCTCTGGGGATTTCAGAGTTGTGCCGTAGGAAGATCAGATAATAGACAGACAGGTACACAGAGTGTGCCATAAATCAGGGGAGATCTGGGCATGCTCAGTTAAGTAATTCTAAAGAACAATAAGGATTACAACAATACTAAGCAAGTAAGGTGATATCGACAAGCAGGGTTCATTAGGGTTTTTTTATGCTGATTTACATGGGACAAAGTTGCCGGGGAGAGTTTACAACCACTTTAAGTTGTTTTCATATGATTGTTCATCACCCATGAAGCCGATGGTGGTGGACAATAATTTCAGATACGTTCTTAGATAAGATATTGTTATACTCAGTTGATACATTTCAGATACAAATTCCTATGCATATCATAACCTCATTACTCTTAACTGTAATTTGCATGTGATATTACGCTAATTTCTGTTTAATATGCAACTGCACAATTCTGTTTTATCTTACCTTTCAATAAAATAAGATTGAATTTAAAAAAAAAAAAACATTTGTGAACGCAGTAAAGGGGAGTTGAAGGTCCACTTTAATGACAAAGAAGTTTGTGACATGTACTGATACACCATATGAAAAAAATGAAGTGCTGAGCAGATAGATCCTAAGGTTCACACAGCTAGTCAGTAGCCTGGTTAGTAACCGCTTGTTTGATCCCCCACACTGCTAGACTGTGATTGAGAAGGAAGGTGCAGCTAAGGACTAATGAGGTCATCTCTCTCCTCAATGTACAAGGCACCTGATTTGACTCCTAGCCCCGCCGCCGCTCACTCTCCCAGGCTGAATGCTGCTCTGTAGCAGTTTACTGCAAGCGGACACGAAGACACATCAAGGAAAATTCAGCTACTTACGTTTCCAAGCAACTCAAAGGTCACCTGTTTCGGAAGAAAAAAAAAAAAAGATGGCTGCTTTCACTAATGACCTTCCTCTGAAACTGCTAGTTGCCTGCCAAGTTTATGGTTTCAATACTTTCACTGACCCGAAGCAAGCATGCAACCAGTGGAATAAAATCTGTTTTTTTCAGGATTTATTCAAGAAGCGAAGTGAGTCAGCAAAACAACCATTTAACAAGCATTTTAAGAAGGAGACATAAACAATAACAGCCCCCATATCTCAAATCAGGATCCTATTATAGATATGGAAACATTAATCATATATTTAAAAGAAATGCATTAACCATTTGCTTACTGGGCACCTAAATCCCCCCCCCCCTCCTGCCCAGACCAATTTCCAGCTTTCAGCGCTGTCACTTTTTGAATGACAATTGCACAGTCATACAACACTGTACCCAAATGGAATTTTTATAATTTTTTTTCCCACAAATAGAGCTTTCTTTTGGTGGTATTTGATCAACTCTGGGTTTTTTATTTTTTGTTAAAAATAAAGTTAAATGACCGAAATTAAAAAAAAACAAAAAAACAAAACCGTTTTATATTTTGTTAATAAATTTTGCAAACAGGTAATTCTTCTCCTTCATTGATGTACGCTGATGAGGCTACACTGATGGGCACTTATAGGCTGCACTGATGGGCACCGATAGGCTGCATTAATGGGCACTGATAAGGCGGCACTGATGGGCACTGATAAGGCATTACTGATTGGCGGCACTGATGGGCACTGATAAGGCATTACTGATTGGCGGCACTGGTGGGCACTGATGAGGTGGCACTGGTGGGCACTGATGAGGTGGCACTGATGAGGTGGCACTGGTGGGCACTGATGAGGTGGCACTGATGGGCACTGATGAGGTGGCACTGAGGGGCAGTACTGCTAGGTGGCACTGATGAGGCACCACTGATGGGCATTGATAGGTGACACTCGTGGGCATCGATAGGTGGCACTGATTGCTGGCACTTATGTGCTGGTGAGCACTGATTCGTGGCACTGATTAGTGGCACCGGCAGGTGGCACTGGCAGGCGGTACTAGTGGGCACATGAGGCGGCTTTGCCTCTTCCTCTTCGGAACCGATGTCCCTTCAACAGAAGCCGGTGATCGGCTTTTTTTTTCTCCTCATGCTGTCAGCGTGAGAAGGAAAAAAAAACGATTACCGATCTTCTGTTTACATCACGTGATCAGCTGTCATTGGCTGACAGCTGATAACGTGGTAAGGGGCCAGGATCGACCCCTTACTCTGATCTGTGATCACCGGAGTCTCATTGACTTGGTGATCACAGCGCGCGAGTGGAGCATGCAAAGGGGGAGGACGTCTATCGAGTAGGAACACAGATCTCGGTCTTCCCCCAGTCAAAGCACCTCCCCCACAGTTAGAAAGCAGCCCCTAGGAGCACACTTTACTCTTTGCTCGCCCCTGATGTTAACCTCTTCCCTGCCAGTGTCATTAGTACAGCGATAGTACTTTTTTTTTTTTTTAGCACTGATCACTGTATTAGGGTCACTGGTCCCCAAAGTGTCAGCTAGGTGTCTGATTTGTCCGCCGCAATGTCGCAGTTCCGCTAAAAGAAAAAAGAAAAAAAAACTGATCACCGCCATTACTAGTAAAAAAAAAAAAAATTAAAATTCCATAAAAATATCCCATAGTTTGTAGATCTGTAACTTTTGCACAAACCAATCAATATACGCTTATTGGGATTTTTCTTTTACCAAAAATATGTACCAGAATACATATTGGCCTAAATTGATGAAGAAATTTGATTTTTTAAGTTTTTTTATTGGATATGTATTATAGCAGAAAGTAAAAAAAAATGTTTTCCATAATTGTCGGTATTTTTTATAGCACTATATGATAAATAAATAAAAACCACAGAGGTGATCAAATACCACCAAAAGAAAGCTCTATTTTGGGGGAAAAAGGATATATATTTTATTTGTGTACATCGTTACACAACTGCACAATTGTCAGTTAAAGTAACGCAGTACCGTTGCAAAAAATGGCCTGGTCATGAAGGGGGTAAACCTTCCGGGGCTGAAGTGGTTAATCTGTGTGCATCACTTTACTGGGTATATGTAAGGGCTTACAAGCACTTTAATGTCATTTTAATATATATATATATATTTTTTTTTTTAAATCTACAACTTATTAAAATAGTATCTGGTGATCCTTATTCAGGCACTTCCTGAACAATCCTCCAGACTGAGCTAACAGTTGATTTCCTGCATATTTCCTTTTTGATTTCCTGATTGGCTCCCATTTTACGTGCACTTTCAGAGGAGACCCAAGTTGCGGCTGCACATATTACACGGGTATAACGGGTATCCGCCTAGAGAAATGAAGTGCAGCCACCATTGGAGTGCATGTATGCAGACAGGAAACGGTTTTAAAGAGGCAGCAGAAGATCATCAGAAGCAAGATGCAACAAATGAGTTAAAAAAAAAAAAAAAAAAAAAACTTCAAGACAACGGTTTATGGTACACAGTGCTTTTAGCCAACTAAATGGCAACCAGTTTGGTCATTTCAATTTGCTTTAAATTACTTAAGACCAACTGGACATAAAAAAAAAATAAGATAAAAAAGGTTGGGGCGTGGCCTGGCACGCGGTGAGGATGGCGGCTTAACTGAGGAGCTCCGTCGGACTAGCGGCCCAAATGCTTTTTTACACACGGGCGGACCTTTCAACCGGACTGGTCCGACGGTCTTTCAAACGAACGGACTTGCCTACACACGATCAACCAAAGTCCGACGGATTCGTACGTGATGGCGTACGACCGGACTAAAATAAGGAAGTTGATAGCCAGTAGCCAATAGCTGCCCTAGCGTCGGTTTTTGTCCGTCAGACTAGCATAGAGACGAGCGGATTTTTCGTCCGGACTCTAGTCCATCGGAAAGATTTGAAACATGTTTTATTTCTAGGTCCGTCAGACTTTTGAAAAAAAAAAGTCTGCTGGAGCCCACACCGGACCAAGTCTGCCGGAAAGTCCGCTCGTGTGTACGTGGCATAACTCGTCTCTCTGCACCAAATCAAGTGAGGATGAGCAAGCAGAGTCGCCATCTACATCACACTCGTTTCCATCCCTCAATGGCTGCAAGTGCTGGGAGAAATATCTCCGACATTTTCAAAAATTGTGCAGCGGTACTGAAAGTCACGGCCGCAGATACACGCCGACGAGGATTTCAGCGAGGACTCGCAGTCGGCCATCGAGGATAAGGGTAGGAGAAGTTCTCGCTCTGATCACCCTCTTACCTATGAAGATATGTCAGGCTTTGCAGCCGACATAAAAGCCTCATTTTCAGCCGCCATTACTGACCTCAAAACCAGCCTGCTGGTCTTACAAGAAAAAAATGGCCTCTACAGAGACAGCGGGGAAGCAAAGAGACAAGGCTATTAATAGACTTGACAGAGTTGCTAACACACGTGCTCTTCATTTCATCGATATGAATAGGCATTTAGAGGACCTCGACAACAAGGGGAGGCGTAATAACAGAGTCTGTGGTATACCGGAATCTGTTACGGCAGACCAAATCACCCCAGTCCTACAAAAGGTCTTCAACAGCCTCCTTGAGAGGCCAGAGGACACAGACATGGAGTTTGATAGAGCTCACAGAGCTCCCAGAGCTAGAGGCCCGGACACTATGCCCCCCCCCCGTGACATAATCTGCTGCCTTCAAAATTTTAGCCTCAAGGAGGACATCATGTTTAAGGCACGCAGGAATGAGCATATTGTGTTTAATGTCGAGAACATAAAACTTTTTCAAGATCTCTTACAGATCACCCTAAAAAAATTGCAGGGCGCTGCGACCTACGCTACACATGGCGCTTCCTTTTTGCCCTGTTGGTGACTCGGAACAGCAGGCAGCACACGCTCCGCACACCCAGTGATCTTCCTGAGTTTTGTAACGCTCTTCAATTAGATCAGATTGATCTACCAGAGTGGTATCAGGAATTCACCTTACCACCCAAAGATCGGAGCCCGCCTCATTCTCCCCTGACAACACTGGAGAAACACCACTCCAAAAAGCAAAAGCAGACCCGCCATGATGCCCAGCTGACGAGCACTCCCCGCAATCAGCCACAATCTCCCAAAAGCAGTCTGAATCACTGAATGAATGATTAGCCTTTCATATGTTCAGGCTTGTTATGCTAAAAAGAAACACTTGACTTAGGGCTGAACTTCTAGATATGCAACAGACTTATGTTGCTCATCTCATGGGCATGACTGTGTTCAGATATTCATACCAAGGTTCACAACGTCTGCTGCTCTACATGGAGATATTTATACTTTGAGTTGTGGAAACACTTGCTGACTCTCATGAAGAGCCTCATACCCTCAATGTTACCCACACCCCATGCGCTGCTTAAACTCCACCAGGATCCTCGGGTGGCTCCTGCTCTTACTATCAAATTTACTATCTTACTATCAAAATTTGCTACTGACGGCACTCGTAGGCAGCAAGCCACCCTATAACTTCGGAGGCATTAGGACATGAATAATCTGTTCACTCCGTTTTTTTCTTACACGCCCCGCCTCAGGCTTATTATTAGGGAAGACAGCCTGAGGGGTCATGCCTGGATGTTTCTAGTGACAAAGACAGCCACCCATTTCTTGTTCTTGTTTTGGTACAACTAGCTATGCAACAGTCAGTTTCTAAAACTCCAACTGAACTTCCCAAAAAGAGGCGAATGGGATAGGGGTCGTTGTTTCATGTTCCCTCCTAGTCACTCCTCAATACAGACAGGTTCCCCACTATTTTTTTTTCCCCTTTTTTATTTATTATTTTCTTGGGGCGTCAGTTACTGACTAATGTTAACTGTTAATTATCTTCTACTCACGGTGCAGAGTAGACCATTGAGCACTTAGTAGTAGGTTTAAATGGGCCGCAGACCAACCATTTCCATGCTAGTTATTTATCCTTTGTTTTTATCTTTTGTTTTTTTTTTTTCTATCTATCTAAATATACCTGGTTTAGTTGTTGCTGGTGTCCTCATCGGGCGTCTCCCTAGACCACACAATAGTGTTCCAAGTGGGGCTCCATTGGGCCCACTAAACTTGATCCTCTGGGACGGCATATTTGTCTAAAGAGGGTGTGATTTATCCTCTCATCTCTTACTTCTACCTATATTTCTTCATCTCTTTAAATATAGCAAATGGAAAATGATATTAAGTTGGTGGTGGAGTTTGTCACCAAGCTGAAGGCCCAGGCATTGCACAAGGTCCACTTTGTTATTTTTTGTTTTAATATACTTCCACCCACTGATCTAGAAGACACTGTTCTTGTTTTCTTTGATTATTTGCTTTGTCATATCACATGTCTGCAGTTGGATTGTTTTCCATACTTGTATACATTTTTTTCTTTTGCTTCTCAATAAACTTTGATGTTTAAAAAATAAATAAATAAAAAGGGTTGCCAGAACTTCTCAAAAACTGGCTATGCAGGCAAAAAAAATAAAAAATAATAAAAAAAATAACTGAGCTGCTTTGACTAAAGTTGCGTAATGTCCTTCCTATAGGTGTAGAGAATTTACATACCTCTCAAAGCCTGGCTGAAAAACTCCCAGAGATGCTTCATCCCTTCTTGCCTTGTTGCTGGGACATTGCTAAGACATTCCCAGCTGTTACTGCTCATCCATATCACAAGAGCGAGCTCTCCAGCCTCTGCACATGGGTGGTTCACTCTCTCCTTGTCATAGCATTGCTGACATTAGAGCTACAGTGACAGGGGAGAGAGAGCGCATGCATGTGGGGTTTAAATAACCTAGCAACAAACTAGAATGGGATGATGCCATCTATGAGATTTTTTTGTGCCAGGCTTTGGAAGGTATGTTAATGGCCTGCACCTATAGCAAGGGCATTATTTAAAGCATTTGTTACCCCAGAATTTCTTATTTCATATTCCTGATATGTGCCTGCTGTACCATGTACTTGTATCTCTATGTATTACTACTTTTGGGTGAAATCCCTGTTGTTCCTGCTAGTCCCCCTACTTTCCTATTAAAACCTGACCACACTAAGTAGAAGAACACACTGTGGTCAGTTCTCTAGCTATGCTGGGAACTCAGTGTGCTCTCCTCCAATGATCAGACTTGTTCTGACACCCCCCCCCAGCCATTCACCGGGAAGCTCAGTGTGCTGCCCCCCCCCCCCCCCCCCAGCTCTTACATAGCTGAGAACAGATGGAATGTGATCATTTATAAACAAGGGGAAAAAAAAGTAGGGATTTTATGGATTCTCAGCAGTGCCTATTTAGTGAATTTTGTGAATACAGTTGGTGAGTGTTTCTTGGATATTTGGTTCCTTATGGCATGGTTTAAAGTGTTACTAAACCCAGTAATATGAAAATAGTTAATCTGCCCCCCTGCAGTGCCCACAGCTTATAAATCTTCTTTTTACATTAAAATACTGTCACTATATACCTTTTTTGGCTGATCTGTATACCATGGTCACTAGATAAACTGGAGGGTTTGCCCCAGTGCTGAGTGTTCAGGTAGGAGGAGATATCCACTATAGCCTGTGTCCTCATGCTGCTGTAGGAGGTGGATCATCAATCAATCAAGATGTGATATCCCATCCACTGCGTTCTTTTTTAGTTACTGAGCATGGAGGAGGAGGAAGGGACTGGGCTGTCATTGATGTCATGATCTGTATACACACCCAAATGGGTGATGTCAGTACCATGTGACCTGAAAAGCTCAGCTCAACAAGGAACTGTTCTCTCAAGCAATAGAGACCAAGCTGAGCATGTGCAGCTTTACTACCCTCACAGTGTCTTATCTGGTCTTGCCAAGAGAGACCCTGCATGAGGGGGGGACGTGTCCATACAGGATCAAAGAGCCTTTTTAAACAATGCAGAGGATTAACCCCTTAAGTTCCACAGTGAGTATAACAAGCATGCTATTCTGCATATACAGACTGATTTTACTGTTGTGGGTTTAGTAACACTTTAAGCTCTCATATTGAGATTATAATAAGTGTTTTATTGGAGGTATTTTCTTCTCTCTTTATGTGTGTGTATGTATGTATATGTGTATATATATATATATATATATATATATATATATATATATATATATATATATATATATACACACATACACACACACACACACATTATATATATACACACACACACACACATTATATATATACACACACACACACACTTTTTCTTGTTTTTTTTTCTTGTTTTTCTTATTTTTGCAACTTTTTCTATTTGGAGTACTTTTGTGTAAAAAAATTGTGAGCTAATAATCTTGTTGTTTTTGTAGTCTTATAGTTGTGACAGTACATATATGCTTTGCATCTCCTGAAGAAACAGATAAGCGAAACATGTCGAACAACAAGCATTGTTAACAACAACAACAAAAAAAATCTGTATTTGAGATCGCATATGTCATTTTTAACATTTTCAGAGCAACTGTATTGCCCATTTTTTTTTAAGTTTGTTGAAATAAAAATTCAAGTTTTTACAAATTTGTGTGTTATGGCAGCATTAAAATCCCTTTTCGTGTCATTTTCAAATTAAGGGGAGAAAAAGGTATTTATAATGTTTTTTTTTTTTTTTTAATTTCTATACAAAAATGTTTTGACTTTCATTTCTATTTTAAACTGAATAGGTTGTTTTACAAGGTGATAGTTTACAATCACTTTAACTTTAGTCAAAGCTACGCTGCTTTTATCTATAGGCGTCCCTTTTCCACATTGACTGCTTTTTGGTAAAGGTGAACTAACACTTTAAGCATTTTTTTTCAAGCTTTATACAACTAAAATGCTTTTAGGTTTTCTTTTTTTTCTCTCTACGAATCATTTTAAGAATTGGAAAGCATAAAAGAAGTAGTCTGGAATGCTACAAATAATTTTTTTTTCCAGGTAAATTTAGCAAAATTCACAAGACCACTCAAAAGCCGTTTTTCATTTGTTGGCCCAATATATTGTACTGAGGATCAAAGGTCAAGGCCATTAGAGGAAGCTTGTACCACGCTACCCTTTATACTCTCATGCCAAAGATTAGTAAAGGTACAATTCTTAGCTGTGAATCAACGTCAACAACATCCTAAAAGTGTTCTAGGGCAGCCCGAGGCCTACATCACAGGTCTGCACAGCAAATTTATAGCAGCCTGGCTGTAGAATTAATGGATTGCACATTGGATCCCTGCCACACAAAAATCAGGAAATGTGAATCTTTTCCTGCGTTGTGCAACGCACGTGAGAAGCCGAAGAAGGCGATTTCCTTCCCTCTCCAGTCAAGTGCCCCTTCTTCAGACATACGTGCAGATTTATGCGACTTTAAGGGCAAGTCAAGCCTTAGTCAGAACAAGCTTGTTTTTCTCTAGCCTTTAGTGACTATAGGGAGAAAGAAAAAAAAAAAAGGAAAATTCAAACATGTGATTTCCTAGAATTGTACAACTGATTGATGAAGCTCCGGGGACTATTCCAGTTCAAGCAGGCCAGCAGTAAAAATAGAGCGCTATTTTCACAGCCTTATTATCCAGATGCAGCAAAAAACAGACGTTTATTTGATAAAACAAGGAACCCTATGCACAGCGTTTTATCCAATAGCAACTGTTGTACAACCATCATTATTCTGAACCTGTGAGGGGTGAAAAGTGGTAGCCATAGGTTGTTATACTACCTTCATTTTTCAAACAATTCCAGGCAAATGGCTAAATACGGAGATGAAATACATATAAGGCCTTGTTCACATGGGCGTACTTAAAGCGGAGCTCCACCCAAAAAGGGAAGCTCCACTTGTCCGCCTCCTATCCCCATCCGCTGTTACCTTTTTTCGGGGGGTGGGGGAGGAGGGGAGAGCGGGTTCCTGGTTTTGACAGTTACCCCAATCCCACTTCCGGCTCAGTTGGCCGTGGCAAAATGAGCCAGAAGTTCAGTCCCCCCTCCTTCCCCCCACAGCCAACCCATTCACAAAGCGCACCGCGATTCATGCATGCGCGGTAGGGAACCAGCAGTGAAGACACAATGGTTCACTGCCGTTTCCCTCAGCCAAGATGGCGGTGCCAGCACCCGAGAGCCCATTTGGGAATGTGCTAGGGTGAGGACACTGCTGGATGTCTGGGCTGGTAAGTGCCCTAATAGTAAAAGTCAGCAGCTACAGTATTTGTAGCTGCTAACTTTTAATTTATTTTTTGGGGAGGGGGCTTCTCTTTAACCACTTGCAGATGGGTGGCCTGTACAGGCAAAGCAACTTACCTGTACGTCGCTGCCTGCTTCCAGGTTTAGGGCACATGCATGTGCAGCCCTCCCCCCACCAGCGACCGCTGTGCTTGCACACAGCGGGAGCCAATCAGCAAGTCTCGGCAATTCGCAATGATTCACGGCTGGGACCTGCTGATGGGCTGTGTGCAATCAAAGCCCAGAGCTCTGTGTTGACAATCAACACAGAGATCTGTACAGAGAGAGCGATACTTCGAGATCTAGTAGTAAAAGCAGCACACTTTACACACATTACACAAAGTTAGGCACACATTTGGGCCTCTTTCACACGGGCAGCTGTTCTTCCGCTGTTAAAAGCATGTTTTGTTATTTTTAAATTCCAAGACTGGAAATTCCAAGAATTCCAAGACTGCAGCGATCACTTGCAGTTGTACATTGCGATTAGCAGTGTGTGCATGGGGTTGTGTTTAGCTGCGGTGGAACATTCTTGCTATTTCTGATGTGCTTTCTGTTGCATTTCTTTCCTTGTTGCTGCTGCTATCCGCAGGTGAAATAGTACACTGAGATTACTTGCGGTTACGTGTAGATAATATGTGCATATGTGCAGAGGCACTAAATCGGTCCTGGACGCAGTCAAATTTATTTTTTCTAACCGCACAAAACCCCATGTAATAAAACAGTTGCTAAACGAAGTGTGTAAATGGGGCCTTAGGAAAGCATTGTGTGAGTTTAGGAGCGGTAGATAACTTCATCTATCTGCCCGTGTGAAAGGAGACTAAAACCCTTTGATCGCCCTGTTAACCCCTTCCCAGCCAGTGTCATTAGTACAGTGATTATTATTATTACTGATCACTGTATTAATGTCAATGGTGATGTCAGTTGCAGTTAGTGTCAGATTGCCAGCCGTGCTATCGCAGTCCTATTATAAGTCGCTGATCATCGCCATTACTAGTATTAAAAAAATAAATAAAATCCAGCACAAATACCATAGTTTGTAGGCACTAGAACTTTCATGCAAATCAATTAATATACACTTATTGGGATTTTTTTTTTTTTTTTTTTTTAATTATTAGACCCCTTTCACACTGGGGCGCCTGCAAAGCGCCCTGAACGAGCCACTGCTGTCTCTCCAATGTGAATGCCCCGGCGGCTTTCACACTGGAGCGGTGCGCTGGCTAAAAAAAAAGTCCTGCTAGCAGCATCTTTGGAGCGGTGTATACACCGCTCCTTCACCACTCCTGCCCATTGAAATCAATGGGGCAGCGCAGCTATACCGCCGGCAAAGCGATGCTGCAGCAACGGTTTGCGGTGGTTTTAACCCTTTCTTCGCCACTAGCGGGGGGGGTGGTGTATAAAAGCACCCCCTGCTAGCGGCCGAATAGCACCGCGAAATTGATGGAAAAGCACAGCTAAAAATAGCAGCGCTTTACCACCGACGCACCCACCGCCCCAGTGTGAAAGGGGCCTTAACGACATAGCTAAATACAATTTGGCCAAAATTTATGAGGAAATTAGATTTTTTTTTTTTTTTTTAATTTTATTGGATATAGCAGTAAGTAAAACATGTTTTTTTTTTGTTTTTTTTAATTTTCAGCCTTTTTTCATTTATATTGCAAAAAATTAAAAAAATAAAAATATCACCAAAAGAAAACTCTATTTGTGTGAAAAAAAAAATTATATAATTTTTTTTTTGTGTACAGCATTGCATGATCGTGTAATTACCAATTAAAGCAACGCATTACTAAATGGTCTGGTCATGAAGGGGGTAAAATCTTCTGGAGCTCAGGTGGTTAAGCGTACCCCCATGTGAAGGCCGTGTTTTGCCTGCATGGGATGCACAGGTGTTCCATTATCCGTGTGCAGGCAGTCCCGTTTATGTCAGATGGGGCCGCTGCTCCAAATTTGTCATCTGTGTGGGGCCCTGAACGCAGACAGTGTGAGTTCAGGGCTGTGCACCCACATCCACATTCAGGAGTGAATAAAGATACCCAATACTTCTGTACCTTTAGATGCTCCCTTATATTCAGTAGATTGGAGCGGGTAGATAACATCAGCTCTGGGTGGGCTCTAAGTTGGGACCCGGACCTTACTTTGTTTGGTCCAGGAGGGCAAAAGGAATGGAGGAGGAGAAAAAAAACGGAAGGTGGATATGTAGAGATGACGCAGTCAGCATTAAAAACAGAACTAAGCGCAATTCCTATTTTCTCATTTATGAGTAAGGGAGAGTTATAACACTGCCAGGTTTTTTACTAGCTGTCGCTCACTAGGGGATTTTCCTTCACTTCCTGTCCCATAGCCAAAACAGGACGTGAGAGGAAATCTCTCCAAAGTGAGGGAATCCCTGTTTGTCACTTGGGTGCCCAGAACTAGTGTGCCCATCAGTGATAACGTTATATGAGAGACAGCCAGGACTTTTTTTTCAGTGGAAACGCAGGGGAATGCAGTTCCGGCACCTCCAACACTAAATTCATGTAATGGCAAGGGGTGCTGCGGTGTGCTGGAGGGTCTATTGATGATGCTGGCTACTGGGGGATATAGGGATCTAATGCTTTGGGTGGGGGGGGGGGTCTAGTTTTGCTGGGGAGATCTACGGTTGCTTGGGGGTCAATTATTGCTGGGAAAGATCTACTGTTGAGGGAAGGATCTAGTGTTGAGGGCTACTGGAGTGTTTATTGATGCTGGCTGCTGGAAGATCTATTATTGCTGGTGGGGGCTTTTGTTGCTGGGGAGGTCCATAGTTTGCTGGTGGGGGATCTGTTGTTGCTGAGGGGCCAGTTGTTGCTGGGAGAGATCTACTGCTGAGGAAGGGGTCATTTGTTGCTGGCTATTGGAGAGTCTATTGATGCTGGCTGCTGGGAAATGTATTGTTGCAGGGGGGTCTTTTGTTGCTAGGGGGTCTTTTGTTGCAGGGGATCTCCTATTACTGGGGGGGGGGATCTCCTATTACTGGGGGGGGGGTCTATTTGATTACTTTTCTTGTAATCATTAAAAAATTCCAAACAAATTACTTAGCTTAGGTTCTGTATTCCCTAAAAGGGGCAGTACTGGAAGGCAGATAGGAGGAACCAGAGGGCAGCGTTTGGAGGTGGGTAGGGGGCAAAGACAAGGGGTGACTTGGAAAAGGGGAGTACCTGCTCCCATTCTCTAAGGAAAAAAAGCCCTGGAGACAGCCAAACAGACAATAATAAAAACCTGTCAGGTGGTCTAATCCCTCTCAACCCTAAAATAAATTAAAAAAAAGTCTGGCCTATATATATTATATACTTAAAAGTGAACCTGTAGCTGTGTCCTGCATAGGCAAATAACAGCTTCACTTTTAGGATCCGTTTCTAATATTAAAATAAATACATATTTCCTTTATACACAACATTTAAAAAATTCAGTTTTCCTGAAATAATTATCTGCAGCGATTTCACAATGACCACAGTTTAGGAAAAAAGTAGCTTTTCCTGGCAATCATCCGTGGTAGGGAAGCCAAGTATTAGTGAAATGTTTATCTAATAGGAATTAACTGGTTTGGATTGAAGTTTGGCCTCAGAAGGTTTATCTGAAACTGCTCCACATGCAATCTCTGTATGACTGTCAGAGATGAACAAATAAGGACCAACGTCTGTCCCAAACACGTGCTTTGTTATCTCTGACTGAAATAGCGTCCTAGAGATAAAAATGCTATTTCGTTATAATTAGAGGGGGAATTATGGATGATTAATAAAAAAGTAAAGGTAATAAACAAAAAATGTAATATATTGCAGCTTACAAATAACTAGATGTGGTGGCTGCATTAGTTTTCTTTCTTTTAGGCTTTTCTCACCGTTTTCACCTGGTGTCCTGGGCAGGAAAATGCCTCCTGTATTAGAGTGCCTCCGCTCTGGATGAAGGAGCACTGGGGGCACCTTTGGACAGCAGCATTGTCTGTCTGGTGGGAGGGGTGTGTTAGATGCACTAGCAGAGTTAGATACTATTTAGCCAAATAATTCAATTTTAGTCTCATCTGACCACCTTAAACGCACCTTGAAGATTGTGGACTAAAGAATGTTAAAATAAGGTTGGACTAAAAAAGGTGGGCCCACATCGCAATTATATGGAACAAATGGATAGAATTCCCCCCTAACGGGACTTTAATGGCCCAAACTGAAGATTCTGAGGCCACATGGAAAAAGGCGTTATGGTCAGATGAGACTAAATTTTAATTATTTTGCCTCAACACCAAATGATATGTCTGGTGGAAATCTAATACAGCTCACCATCCATATAACACCGTTCCTACAGTAAATCATGGAGGTGGTAATATCCTGTTATGGGGGTGGTAATATCCTGTTATGGGAGTGTTTCTCTGCAGCAGGGACTGGAGCACTTGTCAGGATAGAAGGAAAAACGGATGGGGCAAAATACCATCAAATTTTTGAGGAAAATCTGCTGCCCTCTCCCAGAAAATCGTCAATGGGAAGAAGGTTTACCTTCCAACATGACAATGACCCAAAAAACACAGCAAAAATGACCACACAGTGGTTGAAGGAGAAAAAGGTGAATGTCTTTGCATGGCCTAGTCAGAGTCCAGATTTAAACCCCATTGAAAATCTGTGGAATGACTTGAAGACTGCAGTCCACAAACGGTCACCATCAAATTCATCTGAACTTGAGCAGTTCTGCAAAGAAGAGTGGGCAAATATTGCAAAGTCTAGATGTGCAAACTTGGTAGAGACAAATCCCAACAGACTAAAGGCTGGAATTAAAGCAAAAGGTGGTCCAACAAAATACTGACATAAAGGGGGGGGGGGGGGGGGGGTGATCCTTTTTCCAACTCTGTGATTCTGTTTTTGAATTTTTTTTCTGACATGTTGGTATTACATCTTCCACTTGAATATTATAAGTTGCACTGAGTAAATACAGCTGAATAAAACAAAAAAGATGTCAGTCTTTATTTCAGGCTGCAAGGCAACAAAAGGTGATTCTTTTAAAGGATGGGGGGGGGGGGCGATTCTTTTCTATACCCACTGAATGTACATAAGTTCAAACTGTTTTGCATATTTTTGGAACGCTGCATTTTATCTTATCATTTTGTTTTGAGTTGGTATCATTTTAGTGCTGGCAGCTTACCAAAATTCCACCTAAACGCAGTGATCCTCCCTTATTATATATATAAAACACACACTTTTTAAAGTATTAACCACCATTAATAATGAAATCACTCTCTCATGTACATCTGAAAATGTTACAGATTCTTGGCTAAGAGAAATTTAAGGCCCCTTTCACACGGGGGGTGGCGTCGGCGGTAAAGCGCTGCTTAACCGTCGGTATGCGGCCCCTAGCGGGGCGGTTTTACCCCCCGCTAGTGGTCGAGAAAGGGTTAAAAACCACTGCAAAGCGCCTCTGCAGAAGCGCTTTGCCGGTGGTATAGCCGCGCTGTCCCATTGATTTCAATGGGCAGGAGCAGTGAAGGAGAGGTGTATACTCCGCTCCTTCACCGCACCAAAGATGCTGCTAGCAGGACTTTTTTTCCCGTCCTGCCAGCGCATCGCTCCAGTGTGAAAGCCCTCGGGGTTTTCACACTGGAGACACAGCAGCGGCTGTTTCGGGTCGGTTTGCAGGCACTATTATTAGCGCAATAGCGCCTGAAAACCGCCCCAATGTGAAAGGGCCCTAAGAGTTGCCTTGTTGTCTCTGGTTCACTTTAAAGTCATAAACAAAAAACAAGCATGCAGCCAGTGAAGTACACACAAAGACAGAACTTGTGATCTGCACAGTGGTTCTGGGTCAGGAATTTGGGATGTATTGAAGCTAGAAACCCAACATAACCACCAGTAATGGCTGAAGGAAGCCAGCAATGGGAGCCCCCTTTTTACAGGTTTACTTTAAAAATGTAGCGAGTAATAACTTACAATAAATATCTTGAAGTTTGGGGCCCAAGGCTAAATTATATCAATCAGTTGAATGTTGATGATTCTTTTCTCGCTCTTAAATTGTAAAAAAAAATATAAACGTATTTCATCTCTGGTATTTGTCCACACAGGATAGATCTTTTCCCATATCTTCCCTCTCCCCTTTCCTCAATCTATACACCCCCCCCCCCCCCCCCCCCCTTTTTCTTTTTCTCTATATTCTAATTTATTTTTCTTTAAATCCTTTTTACATTATCTAAAATATTTAACCAATCAGAATTTTGATTTTTTTTTTCCTCGCTCTCTTTCTTCTTACTTTAACTAAGATTAAGTACTTTATATTACAAACAGAAAACATTACTGTGGGCTTTCTCCCCTTCCTTTTAGGAATCATTCTCACGAGGCGGATCCGCTGAGCCGGCGGATGACAGGTCCCTCTCTGCTCACTGAGCGGGGAGGGGCTTGTCGAGCGCCGCTAGTTACTATGGAGAGATCGGACGAAAACGGACAGCATGTAATGTTATCTGGAGAAATAACACTTCACCTTATATTTAAAAGAACTTTTGCCATTCATGTGTGATTTGCACAGCACTGGATTCTGGATGCATTGCCCAGTAGGGCAGATATGAATTCAGTGGTATGTTTTTATCGAGCCTTAAAAGGAAAGTCTCGCGATTTTTCACCTTAATACATTGTAGTCAAGGTGAAAAACCTTCTGTGCTGCAGCAGCCTCACAGAGCACCCCTCTTTCTTACCTGCACCCGATCGTTCCAGCGATGAAAAAGGAGCCCAACAGCTCCAGCCGCTGTCTCCGGTCCTCGTTAAATAGATTGATAGCAGTAGGAGCCATTGGCTCCTGCTGCTGTTAATTAAATCCAGTGACATGGGAGTTGGGGGGGGCGAGGCCAAGTTCTGCTGTCTGTGTCAATGGGCGCACGAATGCCCCCATGGAATGCGGCTCTCCACGGGGGGGCACTCGAAGAGGAGGAGCCAGGAGCGCCGCTGGGGGACCCCAGAAAAGGGGAAGCCCACCTAATATTGGATACATGATATATATTTTTATGTATGATTTTTCACATATTCACTTATGTAAGGTCATTTTTATGTTACAGTTTTTGATTCCATTCATGGTTAAAGCAATTTCTACTTTTAACTTTTAAATTTAAATCACAGAGCCAATATATATTTTTTTTTGGGATTTAGCGCCATACAATCTATGCTGTAATAATTTACTGTGTATGTGGCGACACTACAGGTGTTGGCAGCATTATCCTTTACCACTGAGGTTACGGATTTAGCGTCATTTTATTATTTTTTTTTTCCAACTCTTTACTTGTCCTTTATACCTCATTTACTCCCCTTGGCACATCCTGCGTTTTATTCAACACGTGTTTTACACCTTTCATTCTACTTTAACCTTTATGTGTATTTATTGTTCTTTATTTTCTTTTCTTCAAAATATTCAATAAACTACACTGTGCCACAATAATGTAATGCATACATGCTACAAACCCTTTCAAAAGCTGAGCGGAAAGGCATGGACAGCGTGTCTCCATTGCCTTTATTATAAGTGATTAGAAGACTGTAAACTGATAGATGTGTGCTTAATCTGTCACTACGTCATTACACTGAGGGGTCTTGATAGCTCAGCTTCATAATGGACACTGAATACTCTTTTCATCGGTGTCATGGTCAGCCTCAATGCTACATATAATACACTCTTTCAAACAAGTAATATGTTGCCCTGTTATGGGGATTCCCTAAAAATTTCACATCTTTTCTGCCTGCTCAGGACACAGAAAATTACCATAAAGGCAAGTTTGGCTTAGATTAAAAAAAAACAACATTAACACTGATCAAAGTTTAACACATTTTAGCTGTCGGTGATAACAAAACTGCTCCTTACCCAATCAGCATATCTGTAAGCTTTACAAAGCCAACATAAGCCAGCTCAAAAGCCCCTCTGTGTCTGGACTGCAGCAAGTGGTGCTTGAAATATTCCCCCATCTCTTTAATCTGGAAGAAAAATACATAGAAACAACCAGTTACACAAACAAGAACACACACACAAAATCAAACTATTGTTGGTTTTATGTAATTACGGATTCCACAAAACAAACTATAAAGCGGGTTTCATTCAAAAAATAATACAAATTATAAAAAATAATTTACCTGTAAAATCCTTTTCTTGGAGTACATCACGGGACACAAAGCCTTAAGTAATAACATAATGGGTTATAGGCCACCTTCAGGTGTTGACACTGGTATACCCAATCCAGGAAGTTCACTCCCTATATAACCCCTCCTTCTTCCAGGAGCACATCAGTTTTTGTAGCAAAGCAATATACTTAAATCCCAAAAAGAGGGGCGGGACCTCTGTGTCCCATGATGTACTCTAAGAAAAGCATTTTACAGGTAAGCTGTTATAAAAATCCTATTTTCTTTATCGTACATCATGGGACACAGAGCCTTAAGTAATAACTTAATGGGACATCCCATAGCAATGCTACTTGAGGAGAGGGAGACACAACCCGGAGGATACCCCCAGACTTGAGGAGCTATACTGCTGCCTGCAGCACACTGCGCCCAAAGGCGATATCCTCATACCTATTGACATCCACCTGATAAAATTTGGCGAATGTATGTACTGAAGACCAAGTTGCGGCCTTACAGATCTGAGCCATGGAGGCCTGGTGAAGCACTGCCCAAGAAGCACTAACTGCCCTGGTAGAGTGCGCCTTAACTTGAAAAGGGGGGATCTTACCCCTTAAATTATACGTTTGAATTATAACTTGCCGAATCCATTTAGCAACAGTGCCTGTCCTTTCTTAGGACCCTCTGGCAGAATAAATAAGACATCAGTCTTGTGAATGTGAGCAGTTGTCTTTAAATAGATTTTCACTGCTCTCACCACATCAAGACAATGTAGTGATTTTCTTCCCTGGAACATGGTTTTGGAAAAAACGATGGCAGGACAATATCTTGGTTCAGGTGAAAACCTGAAACCACTTTTGGCAAAAAGTCTGGATGAGGGCATAACACCACTCTGTCCTCATGAATAATCAAATATGGCTCTTTACAAGAAAGAGCAGCCAATTCTGAAACCCTCCTTGCTGAGGATATAGCAACCAAAAATACCAACTTCCTTGTCAGAAGGACTAAGGGAATATGTTGTATCGGTTCAAATGCCTGTTCTTGTAACACAGACAAAACTAAGTCCCAAGGGTTCAAGGGAGGTTAGACTGGCTTATTAAGCCGCATCAACCCTTGCATAAAACCCCAGACCAAAGAATGTGTAGCAAGCGGTCTTTGAAATAAGACCGATAAAGCTGAGACTTGGCCTTTAATAGTGCTCAAGGCCAACTTCATCTCTACCCCTAATTGTAGAAAGGCAACAATTCTGCCTGATATATCTCAGAGGATGCCAACCCTCGGATTCACACCAGGAAACATAAGCCCTCCAGACCCTATAATATATAGTTCTGGAAGCTGGCTTCCTTGCATTAAATAAGGGTAGAGATAACTGACCCGGAAAGCCCACGTTTCTTCAGAATGTGGGTTTCAATAGCCAAGCCGTTAAATTTAGAGACTGTAAGGTAGGATGGAATATCGGTCCCTGTGAGAGCAGATCTGACCGTAGTAGTAGGGTCCATGGACCCTCCACTGCCATCTTTACGATTTTTGTATACCATTTAATTCTGGGCCATGCTGGTGTTACCAGAATTACCGGCTTTCTTTCCAGCTTGATCCTGCAAAGAAGTCGAGGTAGTAAATGAATAGGGGGAAATGCATAGATCAGTGAGAACTGATCCCACGGGGTCACCAACGCATCCATTCTGCATGCCATTCTGCATGCGAGTGGATCCCTTGTTCCGGCCACAAAGTTGACTAACTTCATGTTGAACCTGGACGCTAGTAGATCTACGTCCAGAGTCCCCCATCTCTGGCAAATAGTCCAAAAAATGTTGGGGTGAAGAGACCATTCCCCCTGGAATAACTGCTGGTGACTCAATTAGTCCGCCTGCCAATTCTCTACTCCCAGAATGAAGACTGCCGATAGGCATGGAACATTCCTTTCTGCCCAAGTTAGAATATGGTTCACCTCTCTCTGTGCTGAGAGACAGGTGCCCCCTTGGTGATTGATATAGGTCACAGCTGTGGCATTGTCCAAATGGATCCTGACAGGACAATCCCGTAACCTGAAAGTCCAGGCGTTCAGAGCCAGACGCACTGCCCAATTCTCTAGGATATTGATGGGCAAGGTTCTTTTGGCTCTTGACCACTGTCCCTGGACAGTTGTCTTTTCTAGTACTGCTCCCCAGCCTGAAAGGCTGGCATCTGTCGTTACCACTTTCCACTGGTCTGAAGAATTTTCCTTTCAGCAGATTCTGGGTTAGTAACCACCAACTGAGGTTTTGGGAAACTCTTGGGGACAGCGGCATTGGCAAGTCTAAAGCTTGAATTGTTTTGTTCCAAGTAGACAGGATACTGTTTTGCAACAGTCTTGAATGGAACTAGGCATAGGGAACCGCTTCGAATGAAGCCACCATCTTTACTTGCAACCTCATGATAAAGCAAATGGATGGATCTCCTTTTGACCTGACCATCCGCACCAGCTCTCTTATGGAGTCGATCTTTGCCTGAGGCAAGAAAATCTTTTCCTGTGCTGTGTTTATGATCAGACCCAAGTACTCCAGCCTTTTTAGCGGTATTAAGGAAGATTTCTCTAGGTTGAGAATCCAACCCAAACTTTCCAGGTAACTGGTTGCAATGCGTATGCTTTGCTCCAAACAAGCCACCGACTGGTCTATTAGCAATAGATCGTCTAGGTACACCAAGACTGTTATGCCCTGTGCCCTTAACCTGGCTAGAGGTGGGGCCAGCACTTTTATGAACACCCGGGGTGCTGTAGCTAGCCCGAAGGGCAGGGCTACAAACTGAAAATGCTGCTGTTCTAGCTCGAACCGCAGAAACCTTTGGTGAGCTGGAAATATAGGAACATGCAGATATGCATCCCTGATGTCGATAGATACCAGAATTTCTCCTCCTAGAAGGATAGAAATTACTGACCTGATTGTCTCCATGCGAAAGGAGCGGATCTTCAGGAACTGATTTAGATTTTTTAGATCTAGAATGGGTCTGACACCTCCATTTGGTTTTGGTACCATAAAAAGATTTGAATAAAACCTCAAACCTTGCTCTTTTGTGGGGATCTGTATGATCAACCCTTGAGATTTTAATCGGGCTAGTGCTTGAAACAGAGATTGTCTTTTCTCTGGATCTTTGGGAACGCTTGAACTCAGGAAACGAGACGGTGGAAAGTCCCGAAATTCCAGCTTGTACCTCGGCGTTACCGTGGAGATGACACATCTGTCCTGAATTTCCTCTTGCCAGACTTCTGAAAACTGCAGAAGTCTTCCCCCCACCTTGGTGAGGGGGGTTGCCTATTCATCATGAGGCTTTAGGATTCTGCTTTGCAGGTTTCCGGCCCCAGGACTTCTTTTGAGCTTGGGTCTGACCCTGAGGTTTTCCCCTAGAGTCGGACGGCGGAGGCCGTCGCCACTGCCTACAGGCGGAAGCCCCTGGCACAGGGGAAAAAAGCCTGTTTAAATGAAGGGCATTTATACTTTCTTTTGACTGGCAAAAGAGTACTTTTCCCACTAGAATTTGTTTCGATATATTTGTCCAAATCTTCCCCAAATAGCCGCTCCCCATGAAAAGGGAACCCAGTTAAGAGGTTTTTACATAATGCTTTGGCTGACCAATATTTAATATAATATATTTAATATAACCCCAGGATTCTACGCATATGTACTAGCATAAGCATAAGGCGGGACGCCCGGTGAATAGAATCTTTAATGGCATCTATGGCAAAGCATAATGTGTTTGGTAGTTCAGCCAATTCCCGGGCTTGTTGAACCTCTTTAAGGGCCTGTCTAAATTGGTCCTTTAGGGATTGACAGACGCCTATTGCAGCGACTGCAGGCTGAGTAATGGCACCTGCCAAGGAAAAAGCAGATTTTAACAGGAATTCCAACCTTTTATCTGTTGGATCCTTAAGCATTTGTGCATTGTCTACTGGACAAGTTAGGCTTTTATTTACGCTGGAAATCACAGCATCAACTGCTGGTGCTTTCCATTTTTTGATGAATTTCTCCTCCATGGGATAGAGAACGGGAAATCTCTTTGGAGGGAGAAAATGCTTTTCCGGGTGATCCCATTCAGCAAAAATAATGCATGGACAGAAAATGCATGCAAAGGCTGTGAAGGTTTTAAGGAACCCAAGGAAAAAAACGAGCTTTCAGGAGACTCCATTAGGAGTAGCATGAAAGTAGAACGAACCATCTCCGTAAGAGATTGTATCAGCAATTTCTCAGATTGTGAGGCTGAAAAAGGTTCATCTACCATTGCTTCCTCCACAGAGGAATGATCGGTTTGTTTTTCCTCCTGATCTCCTGAGGGTAACACCTCATCCTGTGCCCACTGTTCCCCTTGCAAAGGGTCTGAAGTGGGGGAGGGGGATCTAGCACGCTTCCTATCCATCTGAATGGAGGATGCGATTAAAGCCGCTAATCTTCCTTCCAGACCCTGCAGGGTGGAGGAAAGGACATCTTCAGTCACGTATACAGGGGCTGAGATGTGAGAAGCTGTTGCACCATCAATTCCAACGTTCCAATGGCTCACCCTGGCTTGCCATAATTGGTAATTCAGGCGAGGACGACAGTGTGGAGATGCGACTGGAGATCCTAGCGCCTGGGGGTGAAACCTTTGGCACCTTTTTTGGTCTTTGTGGTGTCTTTTTTGGTAGGCATAGTCCTAAGCACAAAAACAGAGGCACTATTAAATTGCACGTAATCGCTGAACATAGTCATGACAGTAAAGCCGATATTGAGCTCAGCCTAGTGCTGGGAAAATAGTCCTTCCTGTATCAGGAATGCCAGTTGCAACCTTCACGTGCCCCACAGCTCCTGTGTCCCAACTGCTTGCTTCCTCCTCGTCAGCCGAGGAGAGACTGTTCCTGCTGTATTTTTATTATCCTTGCCTGCCATGCGTCCTCGTAGAGGTTGCACGAAGCTGAGCCTATGCCCCGCCCCCTCCATAAACCTACCCCCGTTTCATTTTTGAAAATGTTCCTGCACACGAGCGTGTGGCTTTCAGGTCTACAGATCCAAAACGAGGGGGGGGGGGGGGGGGGGGGGAGGCAGAGCCCCTGACACCAGCCAGCATAAGGAACAACAGATGGAACGGAATCCGGAGCCTCCGCACTCCCCGCGGCGGGGGGGGGGTATTACAAGGGGCGTACATCACTGGTGTTTCCCTAACCCTCTGTCCCTTCAGGGGGGAGAAAAAAAGCATTTTGGCAGATCTCTTACCTGAGAGAATCACCCTGCGCAAGTTGCTGCAGCCACACACAGACTGATTGAGCTTTACAGTGAAGACAACAGATTAAAGTATGTGCATAGACTCCCTTTAGTGGAGAATTAAGGCATGACAACATTTTCTCCCTTAAAGAAGAAAGCATAGGTGGACTTTTTAGTTCCTACGTTTCTTCCCTTACCTTATCCCTGCCGCAGGATTTGCCGAATTAACAGACAATCCAACCTTCACCCATCACGGCGGGCTGTGTTTACCTTCAAGGACCGGGTCCCTTTATATCAGGGTTCCACTCCCTTGGACCTGTAAAAAGCACCCCACCAGGAAAGCTTTAGGTAATGCAGCATGACCAAAGCCCTGGGTCCCCGGGTCCAGCCCTACAAAAAGAGGCGTTACAGGCAAAAGTTTGTGCTTCGGATACGAGGCCCAGGTACCATCCACTTTGGCCTCAGTGGCACTTTGGATGGATCTGGTCTATGGAGGCTATTTAAATCCAGCATGGATCCCTCCTGGAGCTCCTTAGAGCACATCTTCACTCGTGACCAACACCTTAGAGACTGGCAAAAAAGTTGATGTGCTCCTGGAAGGAGGAGGGGTTATATAGGGAGTGAACTTCCTGGATTGGGTTTACCAGTGTCCATCACCTAAAGGTGGCCTATAACCCATTAAGTTATTACTTAAGGCTCTGTGTCCCGTGATGTACGATAAAGAAAATGCTTTACTCATAGCATACTGCAACAAAAAAATAATAATAATAATATTTAGCAGGTTTTATTAAACAACGGTTGATATGAAAATGATGGTCTTAAACAATTATACAAACCACTTCTTATACAGATAGCAATATTGCAAAAGGAAGAGAAACTTCCTCAGGAAATTAAATCCTCATTGGCTTACCTTTAAATAGACTATCCCCCCTTCAGTCCATCATGAATGCTGCTGCCAGACTCATCCACCTTACAAACCGCTCAGTGTCTGCTACCCCTCTCTGCCAATCCCTCCATTGGCTGCCCAACGAATTAAATGAAAAATACTAACGATAAGTTACAAAGCCATCCACAACTCTGCCCCCAGCTACATCCCCAACCTAGTCTCAAAATACCAACCTAATCGCCCTCTTCGTTCCTGCCAAGACCTCCTGCTCTCTATCACCCTCATCACCTCCTCCCATATCTGCCTCCAAGACTTTTCCCGAGCCTCTGGAATTCCCTACCCCAATCTGTCAGACTGTCTCCAAATTTATCCACTTTTAGGCGATCCCTGAAAACTTTCCTCTTCAGAGAAGCTTATCCTGCCTCCATCTAACAACTGCACTATTTTCGCCATTAGCACATCCCCCACAGCTATTACCCTTTTGTATAACTTGACCCTTCCTCCTAGATTGTAAGCTCTAACGAGCAGGGCTCTCTGATTCCTCCTGTATTGAATTGTATTTGTACTGTCTGCCCCAATGTTGTAAAGCTCTGCGTAAACTGTTGGCGCTATATAAATCCTGTATAATAATAATAATAATAATTACACAAGACTGGCTGGGCATGGTTGCCAGAGAAGGAAGGAACAATGAAGATCAAATGTGCAATGCAGCTTTTATGGGGCTCCTTTGGAAGTATGATTCAGTAGACCTAAGAAAATAAGGACTTTTCTGGATTACCTCTCGAAATGGAAAAGTTCTGTGAGTTTGAACATTCAGGAAAATTGACGAGGTCTTTTAGCTCACCTCCCTTTCCCCCTTAAAATTTATTGAATTGAAAATTAAATTGATTTAACTGAAAATTAAAAATTGACTGAAAATTAAAATTGTGAAAAGGTAAAATTTAATTTTAATGGAAGACTTCTGTTAGTTTGACCATTCAGGAAAATTGACAATGTCTTTTAGCTGACCTCTTTATCCACTTACGAGGTGTGACAACTTAATTCTCGGAATGGACTGTAAAAAAAAATAAAGAACAAAAAATAAGTTTGTGCAGGAGCATGGGTGGAGAATCCACTTGTTAGGCCAAAGTTCTGGTCTTTTCCTCGAACAGATTTCCGTAACCTTTTCAGAATTTTCAATGATCATTGACTGTTTTACCATGTTCTATGAACTCATAGTGAACTATCCCCTTTAATAATAATAATAATAAAAAATATAAAAAAACAAAAAAAAACCCACAAGCTTGGCTGTACAAGGGTTTGGACTCTGTCCACATTTGTATCCATCCTTTGTGTTTTTGCCTGCCCACTTCTTGCCTCATCGTGGACATCTTCCCGCCCCTCCTTAAACCATTCAAAAACACTTGACTTCTTCATGGAATGCTCACCATAAGCCTGTTGCAACACAGCTTGGCACTTTTGCCAATTTTCACACAAAATTTGATGTTAAACCGCTGCTCCATATTCCTGTCACTTATTTTCCATGTGAAGAACCGTACACACGTGTTATTTCTTCTACTACTACCCCGTAAAGAGTTGAGTCAACTGGTCTGCAACCCAACATGTCAGAGCACTTGAGTGCGAATGGCTGTGAGACTCATCACCATAGTGCTACACCGCGGGCATTCACACCTCGCATACCTTTGCAGCACTACCTGCTTACTTCCTTCTACCTTGCACAACCACAGAAAAATACCCGGTGCTTTCAGGTATGGAGCGCAACCTCCTACCATGATAAACTGATGTAACCACCTCATCTAAAGGACTACATTTTTGTTTTTATTACTGATAAACATGCCCATCTACAGGACATCTCCGAAGCCTCTCCCATCCTATGGAACTCCCTACCCTAATCTGTCTATCTCCTACTCTGTCCACTTTTAGGCAATCCCTTAAAACCCTTCTCTTCACAGCCTATCCTGCCCAGCACTTGACCCTCCCTCTTAGATTGTAAGATCCTGTATTGAAGTGTATTGTAACTGTACTGTTTACCCTCACTTTTTAAAGCCCTGCACAAACTGTTAGTGCTATATAAATCCTGTATAAATATAACATCTACTATGTCTAGCAATGCATAACTTTCTACTAACCAATTTTTGTCACTCCAATAATAGCTACCTCAGGTTAGAAGATACTCTATGGTGACCCATTTAACTTGAGTACAACTATTTCAAATAACCAAACAGAACATTCAGAAACTGCAAAGAATTCCAGGTTTGGAAAATAAACCAGCGTGTCCTTGCTGCCCCTGATAAAGCCAGACATCTGTGCAATGTCAGTTTTTATAAAATACACAAGATCTCGGCATTCCTGATTCACTCACCGCTGCACGGTTGATAAGAGAATCTAAAGAAAATATGAATCACGTGTAAAAGAGAGAATGAATGGGAGAATGGGAAGAACAAATGATTGGAAAGATAAGGAAAGTTCAAGCTCACTAAATCTTGATAAACTAAAAGCATGGTGTTGGTACCACTTGGCCCTTGCTGATGTGGCAACAGGTACCAGCCACCATTCTCTGAGGTTCTTGAAGCAAGTCAAAGCCAAGAATGATTATGAGACAATGTAATACAGACATGGGGAAGCCGCTGACTTGTCAAAGTCCTAGAGCTTTGCAATTTGTCCTAGAGGCTTACAATTTGACAGCTTGTAGCACAGCCAGGAACTTGTTCAACATGCTACTATTATGGTTGACTGGGCAGTAACACAAACGTGACCAACTCATTGGCAGCCATGGGCCTCAATGATCATTTTTGTTTACAAGGACCCTGCATTATGATCAGAATAAAAAAAGAAACTCTGCAATCCCTATTGTACTCTGGCCTAATATACATGTCAAAGCCAAAAAAAAAGCCAGTACATTTCTGCAATACACCCACATTTCTCTGTGTTTTAGTGGAACTTAAAGCGGAGTTCCTAGCCAAAATATTCCTCTAATCACATTATCGAGATCATTGTTATTCAACATAACTGCAATGGATATTGCTGGATAATTACTTACTAGATGATCATTTTTCTTTCCTCCCTTGATTCTGGTTGCTGTGGGCAGCTGAAGCCGACCTGGTTTAATTTCCTAGATTTTGTGCAGCTGGCTACCTATCACGCACCTCCCGATCTCGCACGATAATGACACTGCAGGGCGCGCTTTGATCTGGTCAGGAAATCTCACGCTCATACCAACATTAGGTGCCTGAAGACTTCTAGGATCCATGACAGACATCCCAGGAGTCAACGGGCCAGGCTGATGATGTCGTCGCCTAGGCAGCTGCGCCCGGAAGTCGCGCTGAAGACTAATGAGAAAAAGGTACTTTCTTAAGAAATTTCATCTATCTATGCAGCCAAACATTACATCACTATGGGTGCACATTACAATGTGGCCAATTCAAAAAATTGAGTGCAACTCCGCTATAATTTAAAAAAAAAGTGAAGTTCTGCTGTGTTACAAGGAAGATCTAGAAATGTTAATTGAGTCTTAACAGTACCGTAAGACCTCATTCACATGAGCTGGTGGAGTTTCATGCAGGCAGCCCCTGTTTTTCTATGTGTATGTAGTGGCTCTTCAGACAAAGTTTCTTGTCCTAATGCCACAGGTGTGCGTAGACGCTCCTCCCACCCCTGCTACATTAGAACAAGTGATTGCATCTCTACAGCCACTGTGTCCCCATAGAGAAACATAGGTTGCCTGCATGAAGCTCCAGCCGCCTAAACAAGGTCCTCAGTAACACTATATGGGCCACATCTTCCATGTTAAAAGAATTATGGTCAAAGCTTCTACTTCTCTCATGGGTCACAGGAGTGCACTTATCTGTGCTCTTTGACAGCACTGTCGACTGACATTGCAATAATGTTGGGATCCATTAAGTTGCAAAATCAGCTGCTGGATCAGCCTCTCAGCTCCTGAGAGCCTGGGCCAGCCCCTTCCACTCCCTACAAGGTCTACATGTGCAATTACCTTGTTTTATGCCTGCTATTTAGCACCCTTTTAAAGTCCAGAGTCTGCTGCTAGACACCGCCATCCTGAATGTGAAGTTTTCTGTTCTTGTAGGTTACAGCATGTGTCAAACACAAGACCCGTGGGGCAAATCATGTGGTCCTTGCACAGAGGGCTTTTTTCAGCCCTGGGTTTACAAGGACAACTTTCCTCTCAGTGGCTCTAACAGATCCCTGTCTTCCCTGCACTCCCTGCACAGTGGGGACAAGGGAGATGCAGGTGCAGAGTGGGATAGGGCATCATGTGGTAAGCTGCACTGTGATTCCCATGTGTGCCCGGTAAACAGAGGCTGACCAATGATCTCCCTGAAAGTGAGAGAGACAGAGCCACCTACAGTGCCAGGAGGTACTAGAGCCGAGCCGGGTAAGTGAGACGCAAGGAAGCTTTTGGGGGTGGGTGGAAGAAATAAGGGCTGTGAAGAGAAATGTGTGCAGAGGCGAGGGGTAAGGGAGAGTGGAGCAGAGGTCAGAGCTGAGGAGGAGTGGATGGTGGATGCTGGGTGCGGACAGCCTGTTAAAAAGAGGTTTACCTGCACACCCCTAAACCCTGTACTTTCTAAGTAGTGCATTTCTCAATCCTGTACTCTGTACACAGCACACCCCTGATCTCTGCACTCTGTAGGCAGTGCACCCCTGAACGCTGCACACTGTACCTAGCACATCCCTGAACTTTACACTGTGCAGTTCCAGGGGTGCCCTATACACAATGTACATAGCACACCCCTGAACTCCACACATAACGGACTCCTGGTATTTTAAGATCCTCCCACTGTTTGCCCACACCTACCATTTGATGGGTTTTCTGTTGGGGGGGCTGAGTTTCTGTACCTATTCTCAGAGAAGAAAAACCCTGGATACATTTATATAGTCTTACAGATACAACTGGCCCTTTGAGGGCAACCATAATGTTGGTGTGGCCTGAGGTTTAACACCCCTGCTCTATAGTATACCCCCTTTGCACTTCCCTTACAAGCTATATACAAGGTTAAGTAGAGAGGTGAAAGGAAAGGCAGGGGAGCTGGGCCAGCATAGAGAGTATTTAGACACTCCCATGACAGGAGACAGCTATGATGTACAAGGTGGGAGGGGCTGCACGAGGGGAACTGACTGCTGAAGAAGTAAACTTTTCAAGCAAGTGCAATAGTACATTACAAGTGAATAATAAACTTGCTCATGGAAAAAAAACCAATACAAATTAGCAATAAAATGAATTGATCTTTCTGCTCTGTTACCCTTTTTTTTTTTTACATTGATGATAGGATAGACCAAATCAAAAGGAAAAAAAAATCAAGGTTTCAGATGAGAGGCTCAAAGCCTTAAAGCCAAAAGAATCAGCACGATGGCCAGGCTAATAGCATTTTCATCAGGACAGCAATGGCTAACTATGTGCATCTTTCATATCAAGTTTCCTTTAACCTTTAATATCACAGCTCCTGCCATTATCATTAACAGGCACTTTAAATATTTTTGTTTGACAGAATTTGTAAGGGAAAGAAAAACGTTCAGACGACACAATAAACTGAACTGCAGTTTGAAATAACAGCCATGCGTGGGAATGGGAGCCTGTATGTGGGACAAGATAACCTCACAAATACTGAAGCCAAATTAGAAGCAAAATGCTCAAAACACCTTGTCTTGTTCTCATGCCCAACCCATCATCTACTATTAAGCAAACCTTTACCACCCTCAAATACAAAAGTCTATGCTGCATGTAGCTTTGCATGCACATTCCAAACTATTAAAGTGATTGTAAAGTCTTTTTTTTCCTTAAATAACAAACCTATTATACTTACCTCCTCTGTGCAGTTGGTTTTGCACAAAGTAGCCTGGATCCTCCTCTTCCCAGGTCCCTCTTTGGTGCTCTTGGCCCCTCCCTCCTGCCGAGTGCCCCCACATCAAGTAGCTTACTATGGGGGCACCTGAGCCGAGTCACAGTTCCGTGTGTCCATTCAGACACTGAGCCCCAACCCAGCCCCTCTCTCTTCTGATTGGCTAACAAACTTTGATTGAGAGCCGCGGGAGCCAATGGCGCCGCTGCTGTGTCTCAGCCAATCATGAGGAGAGTCCCGGACGGCTAAGACGCTCGTGGACATTGCTGGAAAGAGATGGGGCTCAAGTAAAAAAATTAGGGGGTGCTGAGGAGGCTGCTACACACAGAAGGTTTTATATTTAAATGCATAGAATGCATTAAGATAAAAAAAAAAAAAACCTTCTGCCTTTACAACCACTTTAACTCATTTGTGCAGTGAGTTTTTTTTTTTATAAACTTTCCACCCCCATCCCCATTTTCTATTTTCCAACAGCTGCTGGTGACATAGCCAGGGCCTCACAGCTGCCCCTAGGGAACTTAGGCCTTCCAGGTAGATCCTGTCGGAAAATACCAAAAGGACCTGGCATGGTCTGTTACTCTATAGCAAACTGTCTTGTTATTGTATAGCTTGCTTTGTGTACTGGTGCGCAGTCATGTTGGAAGAGGAAGAGACCATCCCCAAATTGTTCCCACAAAGTTGGGAGCATGAAATTGTCCAAAATGTCTTGGTATGCTGCCCCGTTAAAGTAGTTATTAAGCCACTCTGTTATCTTTAAACAAACTTTCCGGTTTGCTAATGACAAGTGTCCCAGTGTCTGTGCTTTATAAAGTGCCGTTCTATACCTGATTTCAGAGCGACACTTGGCGCTCACGTGACCGGCCGGCTCTCCCTACTCCCAATCTAACAAATACAGCGGGAGGGGCCGATAATCCCCCACTGTTGTCAGTCGGAAGGAGAGGAGGAGAGATGCGGCCAGTCACATGGGCGCTGCTCTGAAATCGGGTATAGAACGGCACTTTATAAAGCACAGACACTGGAACGCTTGTCATTAGCAAACAGTAAAGTTTGCAGGAAAGGAGGGAGGGGGGAGAGGACGGGGGAGAGCAGACAGGAGATACAGCGGACGATGGAATCACGTAAACTGACCACGGTGTCAGGGCTCAGCAGCCATGATAAACCGTGGTCAGTTTACAGGGGGGAGGGCAGAGCCAGGCAGGTATTTCAGGTGATACAGGGGGCCAAATTACACAGCACAAGCACTTTGCTGTGCTGTATAACATGTTTTAAAGGAACGGGATCAATTTTTTTATTTTTTTTTTAAGGGTAACAAACTTTAAGAGTTCCCTTCACTGGGACTAAGGAGCCAAGCTCAACCCATAACTACCCACACCGTAATCCCTTCTCCACCAAATGATTTGGACCAGTGCACAAAGCAAGGTCCATAAAGACATGGATGAGCGAGTTTTGACTGGCCTGAACAGAGTCCTGACCTCAACCCGATAGAATACCTTTGGAATGAATTAGAGCACAGACTGCGAGCCAGGCCTTCTCTCCAACATCAGTGCCTGACCTCACAAATGCACTTTTGGAAGGATGGTCAAACATTGCCATAGACACACTCCTAAACCTTGTGGACAGCCTTCCCAGAAGAGTTGAAGCTGTTATGGCTGCAAAGGGTGGGCCAATTCAATATTGAATCCCACGAACTAAGACGCCATTCAAGTTCATGTGCGTGTAAGGCAGGCGTCCTAATACTTTTGACAATATAGTTTGATTGCACAGAGGTCCCAGCAGGGCAAATAGGAACCAAGTAGGGCATGTGGCTAACTTTCCAATGCATAATCCTGGTGGATAAGTCACCCAGTCAGTACATATAAAAGCTTTAGACAAAAGCAAATCAAGACGCGTCATATGAGTCTTTAGTGTCAACCGAGTTAATCCAGAGGTCCCAAACTTTTTTCGGCGGAGACATAGTCCAGCAATGATCAGGGGGCCTCCGGGGTGCACAAATATGGATGCTGCTTACCAGGCCGAATCTTCAATAACCCCCTCATGCCACAGTTCCAGAGCTGCACAGTAAAGGCTACAAGCTGTGGCCAGATAATTGTGAGAGCGGTGGTTGTAAAAGGGAGAAACCGGGCTCAGGGGGATCAGGGAGACCTGCAGCACCCGCACAGGCCCACCGTGGGTGAAGCAAGATGGCCGCCGATCCAGGAACCAAGCCAGAGCCACGTACCGTCCCACTGGCTGCCACTGGCTGAGAAGGTGCTGCACTATTAGAGGAGATCCGGAGACCAAGGCAGGTGAAGATCAGTCCCTAAGGATCCAGGCAGGCCGGGAAGACCTATAGGGCCACTGCTGGGTGTAGCAAGATAGCCGCCGCTCTGAGGACCAGGCCGGAGCCGTGGACTGTCCTGCCAACTGTCACAGGGTGCAGAGGCTCAGTGCCAGCGGCCACAGACGATCCGGGGGCCGAGGCAGGCAGAAATCAGTCTGGGGGGAGCTGGGTATGTCCGGGAGATGAATAGGAGCCGGGTGGAGCAAAACGGCCACTGCTCCGAGAACTAGGCCGAAGCCGCGGACTATCCTACAGGCTGCCCTAGGGCGGAAAGATCCGGTGATTGTGGCCTCGGGCAGCGCTCTAGGCGGTCAAACAGCACCAAGGGCCAAGCAGGAGACAGGATTGACTTGTTGGGATGTAGATATCTGGCAGGATCAGCAGGATTAGAGCAGGATGGCTGTTACAGGAGTGTGGGCAAGCGGAGCATTCACTGCAAGCATCCTACTCCATAGCTCTTCAGGCCACGCCCCAGAGGTCCCAAATTTTACTGAATTTCCACAACAACGGGAAAGATACGTGGCTTTATATGGTGGAATGACCACCAGAAGTCTAGAGATGGTGCTACGGGTGATTTCCATTTCAGTACGATGGCCTTTCTTGCTTAGAACAGGAGAAGGACCAGTATGGTTCTGGTTGCTCTCGTTTAGGCCGGTGAATCCATAAGACCCAGCAGGCACACAAGTGTTCTATTCGTTTTTATGTAAACTTTCACTGATATTAGCCTGGATTTTGAGGCGCCTCGGTGTGAAAAGCTGCCTTCGTCTGAGAATAGCACACATGCTTAAGCTTTCATTTTAGGATAAATATTTTTCTTAAAATAAAGGCTGAATGAAGGCATTACTTCACATAGAAATATACCATTAAAGTCTGCTATCGAGCTGTGCCTCCTGGGAAAATTCCTTTATTTTATCCCGGATTTCAGCCTTTGTATTTCAAACATTGCAAAGTATATCACCTCACAGAGCTGTGCCAGGCCAAAGACTGTCTTTATTTCCAGTGGTCTGCAGGAACTGGTCGCTTTTATGTGAGATTTATGTGAGCATTAGGTAATCTTACAGCCTCTCTCTGTGCAAATATTTGCATTTTCGGAAGAGTATGTTTCTAAAAGCTGTATAAATGTTTCTTCTAATTTGGGTAATTTTGCTCTGGATTATTGTTTTGAACAATTTTCTGTGATGTCAAATTCCAGCTGTAGAGATTATAGCATATTTAGCAGATTAATACCTGCTTTTTTTTTTTTTCTCTAATATATAAATAAAAACTTTTTTTTTTTTTTTTTTTTTTTTTACAGACTGGTGATATTTTTCAGAACACTAGATTCTGCAGGGAGGAGAAGGTCAGCACAAGGCTTGTCAATCACTGTAGCAAATCAGCAATGTGTCAGATTCTCTCAACAATTTACCTAGCACAGGAAATAGGGGTAAAGATGCTTTTACCGAGACTCCAGGGAGTTTTTGTAATCAGATTCCAATGCAATGAATACGGTACTTATTTTTTTAAAGCTGTTATCAGCCAGCTGGAATTATTATTTAGTACAGAAAAAAAAAAACTAACCAAAAAAAATTTTATTTAGAAATCTAGCACAGTTCCAATATCATTTCTAAGGATGTGTTTTTCTCAGAAGGTAGAATTACACATTAAAGTATAAGCTAAAGTATATCTAAATCAGAGGATCTTTTTACATATACAGACCTTAATATGTCCCTGTACCCATTTTACAGGGCTGTCAAAATCTTTATCATCACCAGTCCTATTGGGTACCAGCATGCCTTTAAAATAGGTCATTAGCTTGGTTTTACTTTACATAGTAATAGATGGAACAGAACAGCTGAAAGATAATCATCAAGATTTAAATATAGGTGTTTATAGAAAAGCCACTAATAACAAAACTACGTATCCAAATGGGAACAGAAGTTGGGGCAACACTTGGAAGCGGAAGACTGGTCACAAATTTGGCCATATAAAAAGTCTAGCTCTTTTATTGTTAAATGATAAGTTCAACTTTTTAGAATAAGTAATAAATGTACATATTTTTGCAGAAACAAAACGTGCATTTAACATTCTTTCCTACAGGAGCCTGGAAAGCACTGCACCCCTATCAGTGGATCAGGGGTGCAATGTCAGGCTTCTGCAGTAAAGCCCTGCAGCTTTCAGGCTGTACCTCCATATAGGCTGTCAGTTAACAGGAATTCACTGTGAATGAATGATACAGCCATGGGGGCAGAGCCCTAAACAGCCGTGTGGGCAGAGCCCTGAACAGATTATGAAAAAAACAAAAACCATGGAAACAAAGCTCATCTAAAAAAAAAAATCCTGTTTAAGCAGGTCTCAGTGAAGTAGATAGTAGCCCACGTCACCGAACATTGGACCTATACCAAAGTTACTTTGAAAACCGTACCCTATAAGTGGACCAGGGGCCACCGGGTGGCGATCCTCTGAATACAAGAGCATAAATATTCAAAAAGTAGGGAAAGAAATCCCCAAAAGGTATTCTTCAAAAAGGATACAAAAGTATAAAGGACTAATTAATAATCTTTATTAATAATTAATCTATCCTGTGACCTATGAACTTCTATTGCTGAGCGATTGGATCGCTTGCATGAATATAGGGAATACACATACACGGAACAAGACGTCAGAACGGTGATCTGTATCGGGTGAATCCCCTGCCCTAATACCGTTATTGTTTCCTTTGACCGATGTTATCCCTGATTAACCAACTGCGATCCACACTCATATAGAGGATTAATCATTGATCCATGCTTCTTAACTGTGCAATCTGACTTTGAAATTCTTACCGCATTGCCCTTCCATATGCCTGAGTGAAAGTGAATTGCTAAACGGAACATATGAAGTTCCCATAGAAAGTCACTGCTGGCTAATTCTATTCAATTCACAGTGACTTTTGTCTCTATAGAATCAATAGGCCAATTTGCAGTGAAGATACAACAATCATATTGATTCTTGTGTATGGGATGGGTGACTGATGTGTATGGCTGGTTCTGCTGTGGACACCGGTGTTCCATTAAGACCTTCTTGTCTTAATTTTATTAAATGTGTTTGGAGGAGGCTATTTGTAATTAAATTATATCAATTTTCTAGATGTGTATCATCAGAGGTGTTCACTTAATCTGTCTTGGTTAATTATTAATAAAGATTATTAGTCCTTTATACTTTTGTATCCTTTTTGAAGAATACCTTTTGGGGATTTCTCTCCCTACTTTTTGAATAAGAGCCCTGAACAGAAATGCGTTTTTTGAATTTTAACAGTTGGTGTGGGGAGAAGATCCCCCACTCACTGTCATACTGAGGGGGTGATCGGGGAGGGAAGCAACAGGAGCTGAAATGTGTTAGGCCTCATGTACACTGCTGCTGGTAAACTGTTGTTCAGAGGCAGTTGGATGCTTTTTTCAGCTGCCCCTGAACTCATCCAATGTTATCTTGTGTGTACATGTACACAGGTTCGTTTAAGGTCATTTTTAGGCAGTTAAGTTTAGAGGCCTTTTTTGGAAAGCAAAAAAATGAGTTCAGATGCTGTGTTTAGAGGCATTTCAAGCGCCAGACGCTTCTAAACGTGGCTAAATGCGGTAACTCGAGTTTAGCCGCGTTTCGTTTACAGGCGTTTTTCATTTTTGGCTATTTTGAGAAAAAAAAAAATTCAAACGCTTCTAAACGCAAACGTGGCTAAACGCAGCTTGTAAACGCAGCAAAACGAACGTTCTAAACGTGGGTTACTATCTGTCAAGTTAAATAGTTCAGGAGAGGTTGTAAAAATGTCCCGTGTACATTAAACCTTACATGTTCCACCCTCACTATGGTATAAACTGTGTGGCTGGGTCTTCAGGTCATATTGGTACTTTATGATTATACTATACTGTATGTATATTTTTTAGACCATTTTGATACATTGAAGTGGAAATCCATGCTAAAACTAAAATCCATTCATCTATAGCCACCAACATTCTAACACCAACCTCTCTAGCCCTGTAAAGAAAAAATGAGTATACATACCTTTTCTGCAGGCGATCCAACCCGATCTCCAGCAGCGGAAGCTCTGCAGAGGACACGGCCGACAACGGCTGTGAAATGAATGCGAAGTGACGTCACCCATAAACTTTCTATGGAGCTTCTGTTGTCAGACGTGTCCTTTGCACCTGCCTCCACAGCGAAGCCACGGCTGACAGCTCAGCGGGGGATCGGGTCGGATCACCTGCAGAAAAGGTATGTATAGCGATTTTTTCTCTTCAGGGTTAGAGAGGTTAGTGTTAGAAAGCTGGTGGCTACAGATGCAGGGATTTTAGTTTTAGCATGGACTTCCACTTTAAGTAGACTGGCAGCACCTGAGGAAGTGGATTTATTCAATGAAACATGTCGGGCTAAAAAAGACCAGCACATGTCTATACTATAAAAAACAAAAAAATACTGCGCTACCACTAAATAAATATACCCGCAAAAAAAGCAGCAGTTAAACAGTGAGATGTGCACCAAAATACCAAAAAGAAAAAAGAAATAACCGCGCTAAATGCCTATACTACTACTATGAAATTATGTTCAGAAACCAATGGTTACATTGCATCTGATGTGTTGTATACATAGGTGTGTGCAGCCCATTACATTAGGGTGTGCACCCCAAAGCTTAAACACACATCCCTTTCTCTGCAGCCTCAGTTGCATGGTACAGTGAATGAATGGGAAGTGCTTTGTGCTGAGCGGCTTCCTGTTCATTCATAAACTGAAGCACAGTAAACAGTTTACTATGCTTCAGTTATGAATGAACACAGTTAGAGTGTTCACTGTGTTCATTTAGAAAAGGAAGGGGCTGGTAAATTACATATTTACTAACCCCTTCCCCCACTCTCCATCCTCAAACATACCCTGCAGCAGCCGGGGGAGAGGAGAGGAGGGAGTCCAGCAGCACTGCTGGATAGAGGTGGGAAACCCGGGCAGTAGGGAGAATCAGCACCATACATAGTGATTAGGGTGTGCTCAGGCACACCCCCTGCACGCACCTATGGTTGTAGAGTAGAATAGCATGTTTTACAGGTATATGCATTTACAAGAAAGAAAATATATTTCATGGAAAATAGCTGTGCCTCAAAAATCCCATCATTTACACTGTAGCATAGATTAATCCAATATATAGGTGTGTGGCACTCTTAATTTACATAAAAGGATGTCCCACCCTATATATGGGTGGAACATGTAACGTGTTCCAAAAGGTGAACTTATCCTAGCTCACATCTGGTGACTTCCCATGTAGCCATTCCGCAAATTCTTCTCCACAATGCTTCAAAGGTTGTGATGTGAAAGATACTTTCTGTCATATCTGTTGGGCATGCCCAGTGGCATGTAAACTATGGTGACACACCTATCGGATGTTGAACAAATTCTTCTGCAATAACTTTAGTGAAAATCCCATTGAGGCTTTAATACTCAAAAAGCCAAAGGGACTCACATTTCCTCAAATCAAACTGATGATGTTCTTCTTCACTGCTACAAAACAGACGATGGCAAAAGAATGGAAATAAATTACATCAAACCCTCGTTAGGTAAAATCTAGAGTAATCAAAATGATGGTCAATAAAAAGTGATCAACACCCTGTTGAGAGTGTAACACAACTGGTGCAAGATTTGTGTCCTTTAAACTTGTGATCCCTTCCCTGGTTTATTCTTCCCAATGCCCCCATCAAGGTTCCGTCCCCTTTTCTGGTCATTCCTTCTTTTGCTGACATGGTGCCGGTTCAACTTACCCAAACTTACCCAAAAACAGCCCCACGAACTGGCCCCCTAACTCATTTATTTGATAATCCAGCCTTTGGCCCAGGACTTTACCGTCTCTGCGGTATTGGACTTTTCAAAGACTTCATGGCCCCAACTTTGCCACGTAATACCTACGCCATCTACAAATACGAGACCTTCAAACTGGTTTACTACTACACAACTTTGTATAAAACTTACTCATATGGTTTCGTACGTTTACCATATATTGAGAGGGGACGTCTGGTGGTAGACCTCCTTTCCTGTCCAAGAAGGAACACCATGTAGACCAAGCTTTCTCTGATGAGGACCGGAGGAAATGTTTTATCACATACATTATTATCCATGTCTGCACATATACCATTAGGAAAAATGTTATAAGATTGTCTCCCACTGGTACAAAACTCCAGTTGAATTAGACCATATAAACTTTGTAAAACCCTGCCAGTGCTGAAGATGTTCCAGTGAGTCTGGCACCTACCTACACATTTGGCAAGATCATCATTTAATGTCACCCTTTTTGGGAAACGGTCCGTTTTCTGTCCACAAAATAATGTGCATTTCAGATGTTAGGGCCTCCCTCAAGAGGACTATCTTATCAATGACCCTCTCTAAGTCCAAGAAAGGCATCTTGAGACACTGCCTATTAGCTGCACTGGAAACAAACAACACCCCCCTCATATAGTGGAATGGGCACAAATCGTAAACAATATTATGGCCCCGATTTCCACCAACAAGAATGATTCTGAAGAAACCTGCCAAGCTTACACTTGCTGAGTGGCACATAGGGATTATGACTCATCCAGGGCCCTGGTAAGCTGGGCAGCATGGTGGCAAAGTGGTTAGCACTTCTGTCTAGCAGCACTAGGGTTGTTGGTTCGAATCCCAATCACTACACTACCTGCCTGAAGTTTGCCTGCATGGGTTTCCTCCCGGTTACTCTGGTTTCCTCCCACACTCCAAAGACATGCTGATAGTTTAATTGGTTACTGTCTAAATTGACCCTAGTATGTGTATGTATGAATGTGTGTTAGGGACCTTTAGAACCACTTTGAATTTCCCCAATGGTAAAAACAGCAAAAAAATAACCGTGTAGTGTTTTAACCCTTCCCTTTACTATCTTAACTAAAACAGAGTCTTAGCCATAAATACACTTCAAGAACTCCTGAAATACAGTAAGCCTTTATTGGTGTGTTTGTACCACTGGAGAGATTTCCCTTCATGTCTTGATCTGGAGGAGAATTAGGAAATTAGAGAATCTCTCTCCATTGTCAAGGGAAATCTCCTCTCAGCATTCACCGAACAGAACTGGAAGATTACATTTTTATTCCTGTTCCAGTTACAACTGTAAAATTTTGCATCTCCCATTATTTTCTGTCCTGGTGACATTCTTTGGCAGGTAAAACACCACGCTGTTTTAGCCCTGGTTGACATCAGTGCGATTTGACAGTTCATAATCGCATGACAAGTCACACCCCACTGCCGGCTATGGAACCGTTCAAATGGTTGCGACTCAAGTCGCAACTTTAACCACTTCATGCCGATGTAACACATATATGTGGCGTCACTGCACTGGGCTTTTTTGCGTGGGGCTGCATATATGCGTTTCTCTCTTTGTGGTGGGAGTGCGCCACACATCAAGCTCCCAGCACAAGACCGGGGTCTCCCTGAGAGCCCCGGGCCCCATACTGACAATCGGGACCCGGATCTCCTGATTCTGGGTCACCTGATTGCTGTGGTAGCCTCTGATTGGCTAAAACAGTGATCAGTCACTGGGAAGTGCGCCTCTGTGTTTTTTTATTTCTGTGAATGGAGAAGGATACAATGTATCTTTCTTGTTCCTTACAGCAAGAAAAAAAAAATAAAAGGGTTTGTAAAAAAATGTAAAATATCTAAATAAAAAATAAATAAAGAAACATATGTAGATCAAAGTTTGATCTAGGTCAGTGCCAGGGTTAGTGGTTGGGTCAAGTAAGGGTCAAAGGTCAAGGACAGTAGATTTTGGACAGGATAAATTACAATTTTTTTTTAAATTAGCATCAGTGTTTTAGGTAGGACAGAAAAAAAAAAAAGTGCACTATTGCTTCTGGGCTATACTACGGGTACTAACAAATAACATACACATATGTGGTATCGTTGTGATCGTCAGGAGCAAGATAACTTATTTTGGGTTGTTCTTTGGTGAAGGGTAGTAGTAAGAAGAAACATACAGCTAATTTTTTTTTTTTACTATTTTGGGCCAGTTTCCCTTTGATTTTAAAAACAAAAAATCGTGAGATATCCATAACTATTTACTACCAAATGAAAGCCCCAATTATTCTGAAAAAAACAAGGTTTAATCCACCTGGATGCACAAAGTACCGGTAGTTGTGATAATATATACAGTTAAGAATAACACAAGTCAAAATTGCAAAATTGAGCTTAGGCATTTAGATTTGTTTTACCCTTAGGTGTGAAGGGGTTAAAAATGGTTCCTGCACTACTTTTTTGGGATTTAATTGCGACTTGCATAGACTTCAGAGAAGCAGGATCTTCCATTTTATGGAGAGCGTAGGACCCACTGATATTGGGATACTTTGACGTAGTAGTGGGCTTAGCACTCTTAATGACTTCAATGTCATTGTATGTGTGCGCCGTAATCTTTCTTTCTGTCGGTATGGTCTTACGGCTGCACCATCTTTTATGCATTTTTTAGGGTGTGCCCCCCAAATTTTGGTCTTGCATAGACTTCTGTCGCAAGCCACAATGAAATTGGAGGTGCAAATCGCACTGATCTGTGGCTTTGAAATGAAGTAGCGCGATTTCAAAGGCCACGCTGGTGTGAACCAGGGCTTAGGGTGTGTGGAAGCAGTTTAATTAGGAAAATCCTGATGAAGGATTAAAGTACACCTAAAAGGCAAACTTTTTTTTTTTTTTTCGTTTTAGATAGAGTGGAGAGGAATTACAACACTGTTTTGTTTTTTTTTTACTGTCTGTGTCCCTGTTAGGGAGATTCGCCCTCTTTATTTGTCCTGTTCACTGTTATAACCTAAAGTGAAAGAAAATTCAAAATTTTGGCTTGTTTCTAAAACAGGAATAGAGGGAAAATCTTCCAAAGGGGACACTTGTTTCGGTGACCCTAGGGCAAACCAAGGCTTACCTTAGTTTGGAGGGATTCCTCTCACTTCCTGTTTTGTCTATGGTTAGGGTTGTCCCGATACCGATACTAGTATCGGTATCGGCACCGATACCGAGCATTTGCCCAAGTACTTGTACTCGGGCAAATGCTCCCGATGCTTCCCCCGATACCTGGAAGACAGCTGTGATCGGCGCGTGGGGGAGTTACAGGATTCTCCCCCAGCGGCTTTCACCAGCTTTAGTGACAGACAGCGGTGATCGCTCACAGCTGACTGTCACTGCATCCTCCTCCGTGCCCCCTCTGTTCCTCTGTGCCTCTCCGCTGTCCCCTGCATTCCTCTATCCTTATCTGTCCCCTCCGTACTCCCCCTCCGTTCCTCTATCCTTATCTGTCCCCCTCCGTACTCCCCCTCCGTTCCTCTCTCCTTATCTCTCCCCCTCCGTTCCTCTATCCTTATCTGTCCCCTGCATTCCTCTCTCATCTGTTCCCTCCGTTCTCCCCCTCAGTTCCTCCGTCCTCCCCCTCCTTCCTTTGTGTATGGATAGAGTCAGCTGACTCTGTCCATTCACATAACTGAAACATTGTAATCTTCTGTGATTACGATGTGTCAGTTTATGAATAGAGAGGAGCCGCTGTCTTCTCTCCATTCATTCTCAGTGCAGCTGACGCTGCAGAGAAAGGGACTGGGGAATCTCTATCCTCTGTCTCTTTCTCTGTTTCAAGGGGGAGATATCAGAGGTCTGTTAAGACCCCTGATATCTCACCAAAGCCCCCCAACAGGGCTGATTTAAAAAAAAAACAATAAATAATAAAAAAATATTATTGTAAAAAATAAAAATTGTAAAAGAAAACAAAAAAAAACCACACACACATACAACGTTCACCCCCCCCCCAAAAAAAAATAGCAAAAAAAAAACTGTCACGTGACATTAAAAAAAAAGTATCGGTAATCGGCATCGGCGAGTACTTGAAAAAAAGTATCGGTACTTGTACTCGGTCCTAAAAAAGTGGTATCGGGACAACCCTATCTATGGTACAGGAAGTGAAGGGAAATCTCCCCAATGGGACACAGATGGTAAAAAAAGGGGCAGGGTATAACTCTCCCGTTATCCAAAATAAAAAGAAAAAAAGTTTTGCCTTTAGTTCTGCTTTAAGCACATGGAGAATCTAAAACATCTTTTTACCATGTTTTGCAGCTGGTTTTCTACTAAATCAAAATCATGTGAAACAAGGCAACAGAATTCTGTGGGAAAACAAAGTATTGGAAAGACATTTAAAAATATGGGCAAACAGTGAAAAGCCTGTAAAACTGAAAATAAAAAAGAAATTAATAAAATATCATCATCTTTAGGAAACTTCCCTCTATTGCTTCCTTTCTTAGTAAACTATGAATCACTTCTGGTTACAGCATTTACTACATATGCTGCCGGTTACGTCACCACCGCATGCGCTCTGAAGGAACAGCCACCCAGGCCGTTACTTCAGAGTTCTGTGCCATAAACGGCGGCTCCCACGCGAGTGACGTCATCTCGGTTAATGCCACTCACACAGCCGGAGTCCGCGAACCCTGAAGAAAGACAAGTGAAGATGGAAGCCTTGTCAGCGGTGACAGCTCGCCACTGGAAGGCTTTGTTCTAAAGGTAAGTTTCACATAATGTGCTGGTATGCAATGCATACTAGCACATTATGTCTTTACCTTGCAGGTTCCAGAAAAAAAAAAAAAAAAACACACACAGCAGTTTACTACCGCTTTAAGTTAAAAAAAAAAATCTAAAGCTGAACTCTGAAACCCTGTTTGCTTTGTAATCCTAGCTCCCTTTCTCCATGCATTTTTTAAAATGTTTACAATAATTCCATATGTTTTTGAATCATTTTGTGACTTTATTTTTTGTGTTGTTATCAGGTCCTTGTGGAAAAGTTCCTAGTTGCTGCGGTGAGGATCAGAGAAAACAGGTACTACATTTCCCATAATTCACTGGGAGTATTCCGAGGTGATGTGCATGCACGTCCAATCAATGTGTGGGAAGGATTTAGAGTGAGATTTGGTGATGTCACAACTGTGCTACTCTGACAGGAGTATGCAAAGGCCTGCATTTACCAAGATGACCACTTTTATACAGAGACAGAGTTATAAGGAGACCATAGGCAATACTAGTGACTAGTCCTTTGCCCTTTGCCTTTTTTTGGGCGAAGTTTCCATAGTTTAGTTCCTCTTTAAGGTTTCAGGTGAAGTCTGGTGGGCTAAATCACCTGCTTGCTTTACCTCTCTTGGGGACTTAAGCAGCAAAATATTCTTACCATAGTTCCCCGCTCTGTTCCAACAAAAGAGTTTCACTTCCCCTTCTAACAAAATGGGTGTTACTCGTTGTTCTTACTTGTACTTACATGTTGTATAAAAATATAATACAAAACGGTCAGAGAATATTTTACTCTTTTTTTTATAGCGCAGCAAGTATGTAGACCCTTAAAGTCAAGTGAAAAGGAACAGATAGGTAAAAGAAAAAACAAATCACTAAACGCTCATATAAAAGTTTAAACATCTCAATCATTATTTCCAATATCTTTAAATCTACAGCTGTCAGTAAAATATTACCTGGTGATCCTGCCAAGACAGTCCTTTTACCATTATAGAGTCAAGTCAATGTGACTTTTCCTCCTTTATAAACCAGCTGATCACCCTCCTGATGTCCCCCATGAGAACCTAAGACCAGGTTTCCCGAGGCATTGAGATCAACCTACCCTTTGTCCTGTGTGGAGACAGAGATATTCTCCATAAGGGTACTTGAAAGGTTGTGTCTACCATACCACTTAATTTGCAATCTCGACAAATGTAAGTTGTTGGTCTTGCTTTCCCACTCTTCACCTTCTATACTTCACACTGATACCATCCACATTCTACAAATATAAAGGCTCTTCTGCCTCTCCTTTATTTTTCCAGTGGATCCTTTGGAGGTTGGCTTCCTCCTCTTTTTTTTGTACATCTTTGAGGACCACCACCCCACGAATGCTAGGGAGATCAGCCATTTTAATAGCAGCTGATTCTCGTTGTTGGCCCATTACATTCCTGTAATGGGCCAACAACGAGAATCAGCTGCTATTAAAATTTTACATTTGTCGAGATTGCAAATGAAGTGGTGTGGTAGACGCAACTTTTCAAGTACCCTTGTGGAGAATATCTCGGTCTCCACACAGGACAAAGGGTAGGTTGATCTCAATGCCTCGGGGAACCTGGTCTTAGGTCCTCATGGGGGACATCAGGAGGGTACATGGGGGTCCTCATGGGGGACATCAAGCAGTAATCTGGAAAGGAGGGGCCAGGAGTACTGGCATGGGACTGGAGAAGAGGAGGATCTGGGCTGCTCTGTGCAAAACCCCTGCATAGAGCAGGTAAGTATAACATGTTTGTTATAAAATGTTTAATAAAAAACAAGACTTTAATATCACTTTAATTGTGTTCAAACTACAGGCATGCTGCAGGGTTTTTCCACTTTAATTTAAAGTGATTATAAAGTCTCAAGGTATTTCACCCTAATGCATTACCTTCTTTACTGCAGCTACCCCCAGACCCCCCCCCCCCTTCCCCTTTTCCTACCTGAGCGCAATCCAGCTCCAGCCACTGTCTCTCTCTACTCATTGGACAGGTTGATTGCAGCAGGAGCCATTGGATGCCACTGTTGTCATTCACATCCAGTGACTCTGGAGTGGGGGGTGGAGCCAAATCCCACTGTCTGTCAATGGACGCAGCAGTGGGAGTCGGGAGCGAGCCTGCACGGGTGCCCCCAGGGAAAGCAGCTTTCCGTGGGGGCACCAGATGAAGGGGAAGAGCCAGGAGTGCTGGTGGGGCACCCAAGAAGAGGAGGTTTGGGGCTGCTCTGTGCAAAACCCTTGCAGAGAGCAGGTAAGTATAAAATGTTTGTTTTTTTATTAAAAAAAAAAAAAAAAACAGGAACCTTTGCAAACCCTTTAACCCTACAACAAGCCTCCAGATTGATAAGGCTAAGAACAGTCAGCTATAGTCATAAAATTTCTCTTGACATGTGAGATACATAAAGCAGAACTTTGAACAAACAAGCTTTAAAAAAAAAAAAAAAAAAAAGGAGCTACACATTCCAAACAGGCATGTTCTAAACACAGGCTACAAGCAACTGATTGGCCAGTCAGATTTGGCCTGGACGCACTTCCAAACACTACCACAATTTCAAAATAATGCTATAAATCAGCATAACCACAACTAATGAGCAAAGCCAATACCCCAACCCCGAGAAGCAAACAAAGCTCATTGCAAGACGCACAGCTGCTAAGCATGTGAACATCACGCAAGAACAGCATGCAAAATGAGATTCGTATGACTACTGCTTTCGCAATGCAGATACTGACAACACCACAACAAAAATATTCTCAATTAGAAATTAAATGAAAAAAATAAGGGGGAAAAAAAAAAAAGTGTCTTAAGTAGGTTTTTTTTTACCACCCCTCCCCCCCAATTCCCACCAACAAAAAGTTGCTTTTGTTAAAACCAGATGGGAAGGAAAGGTCAAGAATTAAAAACAGAAAACTAATAAATCTTTGATATTTCCAAATGAAATGCTTGTGGTAAGCTAATTTCTTGTAAACACTTTGCTTATGTGTGCTGAACAGTCCCAGATGGCGTTCCAGCATTCTTGGTTTTAAATATGAAATGCTGCTGCAAGAAAAGTCTAGGACAAAAAAAAAAAAGAAAATTAACGACGCTTAATGTTATCTTAGATGTTAGAAATAAAAATAAGCTAGATACAACGAGAAAATAGCTATACTGAGGGCCAAAAACTTCTCAGGTTTATTTATAAATACATCTGTTGTGTTCATAAGCCGCTGGCGGACATTTCTCTGTTGGGTTTTGAGGAGGGGATTAAAAAAAGCACTCTGCCATGCAAAGGACTCGAGATCTGAATGTGGTAAGTGGAAGGATGAGATCTTTAGATGTATAGCAAAACAGTATGCTTATCACTTGATAAGCATGGTTATTTGGTGATTTGGATATAGTGATTTTTGTGACAGCTGAATAAAGATGTACAATGGGGGTAGAAACATGCTGCCTCCTTTACATTACATATCAATTTTTTTTGATTGGTGGCATTATTAATGCACAACGTTAACGTGCACCTGTGGCCAGAGTATGGACAACAAAGTGGACCTCACCCCTCCACATCCAGGGGTATGCTGTGGTGTGTCATGGGGCTGGCTCTCTTTTTGTTTCTTGTAGTAGCAGCAGCCTCCTGGTGATGCGCAAGAGCGCATGCCTGTAAACAGGGGGCTGGCAACAAGAACCCCGAATAGAGCCCCCTGATGGCATCAGAGAAGATGGTGGCAGCATGGGATAGGGTGGGCAGTAGTGGATCTCTAAGTGGATCTCTAAGGCCCCTTACACGGGGCAGGATGACGTCAGGTGTGATGAAACGCGTAGGGAGGAGCGACGCGATGATGTCACCGAAATACACAGAAGTTTCGGACCATGGGCTGTTATTGAGAGCCGGACGGCTTGATTTTTTTACTCTGCGCATGATGCTTTTATGAAATGTAAGTGCAATATCTCTCTCTACTGTTTGTGAAATAAATTTGTGTACGGTTTTACGCTATGGGAGCTGTCTATCTCTTTTTTTTTGGAATACATCTGCCGTAACCTTTCCATAAGAGCCATAAACCCCTGTGAAAACGCTGGGATCTCTGCTGAAGTCTGCCTGCTCAGTGCTCAGTGCTCAGTGACTCCTGCTGAGCAGGAGAATGGCTGGTCTGTGTCCGCTTCACTTATGTAGAGCAGACACGGACCACTGTCCCTTTACACCCAATCCAATCCACCAGGCGGCTGGGGAAGGGATACCCATCATCTGCATTGAGCAGATAGGATCGGAAGTCGCAGGTATAAACGGACACATATCCGTTTACACTGGCCACTCCATAAAGGAGACTGGAGGGTCTGATCAGGTCCGCCTGAAAAACAAAGGCTGACCCGATCGGTCTGCTAGTCTGAAAGGGGCTTAAAGAGCACCGCTGGATCGCTTAGCATGTTTTTTGTGCATAGCTCACAAAAGGTAAGGTGGGGGGGTTAAGAAAAGTACCTTTTTAAATAATTTATTTTTTTTACTGCAAAAGAGCTTTAAAACAAGCCTTCTCTCTAGTTGCATGTAATTCATCCTCAAAGATAAAACTCTAAAGTCTAAGGCCCCTTTCACACGATCGGACCGTTCAGGTCCGCCTGTCAGTTTTGACGGCAGACCTGAACGGGCGCTCCATGTTAGCCTATGGAGCGACGGATGTCAGCGGAGACATGTCCGCTGACATCCGACCCGGTCCGATACGCAAAAAGCAGACGGATGGCCTTACGTCCAGATCCCTCGCTGGCAGATCGGGTGAGATCTGATGAAAACGGACATGCTGTCCGTTTTCATCCGATCCCTCCATAGGCAGCAGCGGCGCCTGACAAGCCCCTCCCCGCTCAGTAAGCAGAGAGGGACCTGTCATCCGCCGGCTCAGCGGAGATCAAAGGAGAGATCTCCCGCTGAGTCGGCGGACCGAGGCGGACTCCGTGGAAATGGAGTCCGCCTTGTGTGAATGAGGTCTAATTCATCGGTTTCTCACAGCTTACAAACATCTTAAGGTCCTTACCTGCAAACGGTGTCTCCAGCCTGGGCTGTCACGACTCCCCTGATACCTGGCGGCTTCTGTGTTCCAAATCTTCAGCCTCCTGATTGGCTGCTTGAAACCAGAAGTGATGTGATGGCGAATTTTGATTCGCTAAAAGCAAAAGTGGGAGGGTTCAGGCGCAGTGCTCTGCGCCCGAGGACCAATTAGAGCCTCAGAAACTAATCACGTGGTTGTTAAAAATTGACAGAGCTAATAGGTAGCTATTAGTCCGGCGCCTCGCAGAGTGGAACGATTTTTTTTTTTTTATTAAAATATGACTATCATTTTTTTAGTTATAAGATGTTAAAAAAATGTTAGTCATATTATCATTTTTTTAAAAATAAATCGATTTATGAATTGCTTTCCTATTGGTCAAAACTTTGGCCCTTCGCCCCTTATGGACCGGCCGCCACTGCTGCCAAAGACTACGAATATAGAACATGGATGGGAATAGAGTTGTGATGCCACTGCTGCTGTTAAGAAATATAAAGATGAATCATTCCACAATGCTCTTAGCTACAGATGTAAATTAGGGCTTGTTTGAAAGTGCTTTTACTGTTTGCTTGTTCTGAATACTTTATTGTTCATAGTCTGTGCAGAAGTTCACTTTACAGTAAAGTTACGCCTTACCAGGATGTCATTTAATATGTTAAAGCGCTATGTTATTATACACAATGGCTATTTTTAGTAGAGGTTTTGAGGCAGGCCCATTCAGGGCAACATGACATTGGGGGCCATTCAACAAGGCCTTTGCAACACATTTCTGGCAGTATGTATAGCTGGAAGCTTTGGATAAAATTCATGAAAACTAATGTTAAAGTGGAGGTCCACCCTAAAAAAAAAATTACATAAAAATGCTCCTAAAAATCTGGAAAAAAAATTGAAAAAAAAATTTTTTTTTACCTACCAGAAATGGCTGTTGCTAGGCAGATCATCCTAATCTGCCACTTCCTACTCCGCGGTGATCTTCAATCTCCACTGCCTGTTTCCCTTAGTTCAAATGGCGGCGCCGGGACCCAATCCGATGGACGGATCGGCATCAGGCGGCCGACATCGCGGGCACCCTGGACAGGTAAGTGTGCTTATTAAAAGTCAGCAGCTACAGTGTTAGTAGCTGCTGACTTTTAAAAATGTTTTTTTCAGCTGGACATCCTCTTTAAGTAGTTCTTATTTGTGACACTTATGAATGGTGTTATTCATAAAGAAATACCGCCATATCGGTGATAAGTTGAGGTAAATAAGACCTCTTCCAAGTTGCAGTAAATTGTTCATTGTGTCCACGTGCAGTTATTGTATCATATCTTTGAGATCATTCTGTTACTCAGGAACGGATACTTGACATTTCCATTACTCTCCCACAAATTGCTCCTCTGCCTATAAAAATTTTATTTTTGGTTTACTTGTAAAATCCTTATCTTGGAATACATCATGGAACACAAAGCATATTCATATCAGTGAGGATATGGTTATGTTGACATCTTCAGGTGCTTGGACACTGGCAAGAGAGACCAAAAACCCCCTCCTAGGCATAACCACTCCCTGTTAAACAAGGCTTCGTTTTTTTTTGCCAATGCCTTGCCCTAAAGGTGAAGGTGGACTTGTTCAAAACAAAAACCTCAATTCACTTTTGCATGACAGTTCTGGGACAGATGAAAACCTTCTTTGAGGCAGTCCTTTTTGCCCAGTTTCATTACAGACCCATCCAATGGAATGTCTTAGCAGCATGGAAGAGGAGGACGCGGTTGTTTGATTTCTCAATGCCATTAAACCACATATTAAATGCACAAGACTCTCTGGACTGGTTAATCTCCTCAGGGATGCTGGAGATGGGAAAATCGATCGCCTCTCTATCGTGGAGGATCCTGACAATGGACACCAGCCTGATGGGCTAGAGTGGAGTTCTGGACAATTTCTTGGTCCAGGGAACTTGGTCACCACAGGAAAAGAGGATTGCCCATCAACATATTGGAATTGAAGATGATTTGCCTTGCCCTACTGCATACATTTGAGCAATTTCGCATGACCAGGGCAGGGACATCACCGCTACCTTTATAGTGTCCCACACCGGTTGGCACTAGGAAATTTAGTGCCAGATGCAACGGAGGAATTTAAAACAAGAAAGTACTGGCAAGAGGTTCTAGAAGTGCCCTTTACAAAGACAATTCCTTTGCCCTGAATGGTCAAGTTGACAGCGTCTCTGTAGGCCTCTCTAAACCCAAAATGTCTGACAGCATAAAACAAAATGCACAGCAAACATCCATAATTATCAAATATAAATTTTGTTGTACAGCAACTGTACACGTTGTACAGTAATTGTGAAAGTCATTAGTATTTTTTTTTTTTTTTTTGGACGTTTGTCCTTTAACATGAAACGTTTCAGTCCTGCATATCCTCATTCAGCAAAATATAATATCTTCAAAAGACTGAATTATTGGCGTATGGCCATCTTGTTTCAAACAATATGTATATATGTGCATATAGATTCACGTATATGCAATGCTGAAAAAATGCACCCAGAGAAACATAATAGCAGTAAAAATTATGTAAAATACTTGCAAATTAAATCCCTCAAAAGGAAAAATCAAGCAGAGCCTGGGTTAGGTTACAAAAACTACAGCTTTCCAGTGATTGCAAATTGGCGAATTACCATTCTTACCCTCCACCCCACATCTCGGGGAAGGCTTGCACGAAACTAATGATCTCACTTTGTGGCAGTTTTGACGGGTTGAAAACAGCTTTTAAGAAGTAGCATGAAACAGATTAAGAGTGGTTCAAGTGCTACATGTTAAATGGGAACTGTAGATTTATTTATATTTTTTAGTATGCACACATATTATGTGTGAAATATAAGTAGAACATCCGACTATTCAGAAAAAAGCCATCAGACATCTACCTTTGTTCTTGTTAATATAGTGCCTTGCAAAAGTATTCACCCCCTTGGCATTTTTCGTGTTTTGTTGCCTCACAACCTGGAATTAACATGGATTGTTTGAGGATTTGCATCATTTAATTTACAGAACATGCCCACAACTTTGAAGATGTTTTTTTTTTATTTTTTATTGTGAAGCAAACAACAAATAGGACAAAATAACAGAATAAGTCAATGTGCATAACTATTCACCCCCCCAAGTCAATACTTTGTAGAGCCACCTTTTGCGGCTATCACAGCTCTAAGTCACTTTGGAGAAGTCTCTATGAGCTTGCCACATCTTACCACTGGGACTTTAGCCCATTCCTCCTTGCAAAACTTCTCCAGCTCCTACAAGTTGGATGGTTTGTGCTTGTGAACAGCAATCTTTAGGTCTGACCACAGATTTTCTATTGGATTGAGGTCTGGGCTTTGACTAGGCCATTCCAACACATTTACATGTTTCCCCTTAAACCACTCAAGTGTTTCTTTAGCAGTGTGTTTGGGGTCATTATCCTGCTGGAAGGTGAACCTCCGTCCTAGCCTCAAATCACACACAGAGTTGTACAGGGGGTCCCCGGGTTACAAACAAGATAGGGACTTTAGGTTTGTTCTTAAGTTGAATCTGTTTGTAAGTCGGAACAGGCACATTTTTTAAGTGTAGCTCCAGCCAAAAAATCTATTTTTAAGTTTTTTAGATAGCCTAGGGAAGGGTTATCACCCCTGTAACATGTGTTTTGCTGTCTGTGCCCCTGTTCAGAAGATTTCACATCACTTTCTGTCCCAATGACAATTGGATTTTGAAAATTTGGGGTTATTAGGGAAACAAGGATTGGTGATAAAGCATCAGTGGAGACACCTTTTTGGCCATATTAACTCTTACAGGAGTGAATTTCCCTTCCTAGGGGTAGATTTCCTCTCACTTCCTGTTGCCTCCCTCCGTTTGTAAGTAGGAGTCGTTTGTAAGTCGGATGTTTGTAAGTAGGGGACCCCCTGTACAGGTTTTGCTCAAGAATATCCCTGTATTTAGCACCATCCATCTTTCCCTCAACTCTGACCAGTTTCCCAGTCCCGACCACTGAAAAACATCCCCACTGCATAATTCTGCCACCACCATGTTTCACTGTGGGGATGGTGTTCTTTGGATTATGTGATGTGTTGGGTTTGCGCCAGACATAGCATTTTCTTTGATGGCCAAAAAGTTCAATTTTAGTCTCATCAGACCAGAGCACCTTCCTCCATACATTTTGGGAGTCTCCCACATGCCTTTTCGCAAACTCAAAACGTGGCATTTTGTTTTTTGCTGAAAGTAATGGCTTTCTTCTGGCCACTCTGCTATAAAGCCCAACTCTACGGAGTGTACGGCTTATTGTCGTCCTATGTACAGATACTCCAGTCTCTGCTGTGGAACTCTGCAGCTCCTCGAGGGTTACCTTAGGTCTCTGTGCTGCCTCCCTTATTAATGCCCTCCTTGCCCGGTCCGTGAGTTTTGGTGTGCGGCCGTCTCTTGGCAGGTTTGCTGTTGTGCCATGTTCTTTCCATTTGGTTATGATAGATTTGATGATGCTCCTAGGGATCATCAAAGATTTGGATATTTTTTTTATAGCCTAACCCTGACTTGTACTTCTCAACAACATTGTCCCTTACTTGTTTGGAGAGTTCCTTGGTCTTGATGGCAGTGTTTCTTTAGTGGTGCCTCTTGCTTAGATGTTGCAGCCTCTGGGGCCTTTCAAAAAGGTGTGTATATGTAATGACAGATCATGTTAGATTGCACACAGGTGGACATCATTTCACTAATTATGTGACTTCTGAAGGTAATTGGTTGCACCAGAGCTTTTTATGGGCTTTATAACAAAGGGGGTGAATACATATGCACATGCCAATTATCAGTTTTTTATTTCTGAAAAATAGTTTTATGTATACATTTTTCTAATTTTACTTCACCAACTTAGACTATTGCGTTCTGATCCATCACATATAATACAGATTAAAAAAGTGTTGCACTAAAGGCTGTAATGTAACAAAATAGTTAAAAAGTCAAGGGGGTAAATACTTTTGCAAGGCACTGTAATTTCCCTTGGGAACCCAAGGTGCTCAACATGTAATGGCTGTTTACAACTTGGAGCAGAGCTAGGCCAACATTCCTTACTGCCTGACACCCTAGCTTTCAACCAGAGAAGACATCTGCATACAGAAAGGCTTCTTTCCAGTAAGAGCTGAGAAAATGTAGAATAGATTCCTTCAGAAAATAGCTCAGTTGATTATTTAAAAAAAAAAAAGCTGGATGCATTACTAAATGCATAGTATCTGACAGAGCCTGAGCTATTCTACAAAGAAGAATGGGTAAAAATGTCACTCTCTAGATGTGCAAAGCTGGTAGAGACATCCCCAAAAAGACTTGAAGAGAAAGGTGGTTCTACAAAGTATTGACTCAGGGGGTCTGAATACAAATGCACGCCGCACTTTTCACATATTTCTTTGTAAAAAATTTGGAAACCATTTATCATTTTCCTTCCACTGCACAATTATGTGCAACTTTGTGTTGGTCCATCACATAAAATCCCAATAAAATGCATTCACGTTTTTGGTTGTAACATGACAAAACGTGGAAAATTTCAAGGGGTATGAATACTTTAAAACACTATATGTTTTTTGTTTTTTTTCAATCAGTAAGCCTAGGTTCACACTACTGCAATGCAATGTACTGCAAATTTGATCCTTTTTACCGCAATTTTACCGCAAAATTCAAGCGGCAGACAGTGAACAATTCGCAGAGATGTTTACTGCAAGTTCAACTGAAGCCTATGAAGATAAAATTCGAACTGCACCACAGGAATTCGCATCACACCCGCAATCAACACGCACAGGACCATTTTTTTTTTTTTTCCTCGCACCAAATTCGCAACGCATAGATGTGAACCAAAGCCATGGAATACTATGCTTTTTACATGACCTGCGAATCTGTGTGTTCCTAAACGCATCAAACCTGCTGTAAATTTGCATCAGTGTGAACCCAGGCTAAAGGTTTCCTTAGCGAAAATAAGCAACCCGTGACCTGGCCCGGGTCCCTATACCACTTCTCCATTGTAGCTGCGAAAAGCTGTGGCCAGGGAACCAGAAACATGTGAGGCAAAGACATTTACTGGTTACTAACTCTCTTATTTTTAATTGGTTACCGCTGACAATACTCCATGTATGGAAAACAACCAAGACAATCTGGAACAGTACACAGGAAAAGATGCAAAAGTCGAATGAAAAATGATGTTCAGTAAGATTTGGGCGACTTTTCAACAAGGCATCCAAAGCTAAATAACCATACACAACTACATAACTTTTCATGCATTTATTACTGAACGTTGTTCTTTATATCCTTTAAATATAAATCTAGATTACACATAGTTTGGTTTAAATATAACATTGTGGACTAAGCATCATTTTTTGCATTTCCTCTTTAAATAGTATATACGAACGCTCAGTAGATTTTTAACAGACATGTGCCTCAAATATCCATATTGTTCTCATTAAACGGCACTTGGCCATATACTCTCCGAAATATTGCTGCATCTATTGTAAAAAAAAGAGCAATTTCTGAATTACACAGAAATTCCTAGAAAATTTAACTCGCTGGCGGTTTTACGAGTTACTGCTGAATATTAAGAAACAAAATATAAAATAAAAGGCACGAAAGAATGGGCCAGATGAGAATTTTACGGTTTTGCACAGAATCTGAGCGATGTATTAGAAATAGGAGCAATTCATAAAGGATTATTTTAAAGAAAACGTGTTCCAAGGATTTGTATCTGCTGCATATATATAAAAAAAAAAAAAAAAAACCCTTCAAATCTTCAATAACTGCAGTTCACCAACCTCACAGAGGTTGAGCAAGATGGACGCAATGTGGAACACAATTTTGTGTCTGATGCTTTAAAGTGAACCTGCCTACCCTTTTAAATAAATAGAATTTATAGTCCTATTATTAAGAAAGCACAGTTAAAAAGCCTGCTTCCTACCAGCATGGTGCCGAGAAGGGCCCTTGTTATCTTTGTGGAAACAGGGGTCTCTCTGCAAAAGGTTCAACACACCATCTGCTGAGTCATAATTATACAAAAACAGGAAAAAGAAAAAAAAAGGGGAAAAGGGACTTTAAAAGGTTGCCACTAGAGTCCAAAATGGGAATGAAAAATGGTCTCAAAATTATAATAAAAATATATTTAATTTATTATAATCACATTAAAAACACATGATACAGGCAAGTCCCCGAGTTACGAATGGGTTAGGGACTGCCGGTTTGTTCTTAAGTCAGAAATGTTCCTGAGTCGGAAGCGCGTGCGCAGAACGACAAAGACATCATTTTCCGATGTTCTGTCAAGTAGCCGTGCATGCGCAGACGTCGTTTTCCGAGGTGCCCCCCGTCGAAAAGTGGCAGCGCATGCGCAGAACGTCACGCCGCCTCCCGTTCGTAAGTAGGAGTCGTTCGCAAGTCGGAGGTTCGTAACTCGGGGACTTCCTGTATAGGGAAAAACGTGAACATGTCTGAGTTGGACATTTTGATGATAGGCAACTCCTATCCTCATATTGATTAGTCGTTCCAAATTAATAAGAACTACTACAGCATCTTTCCAAATAACTGTTCTGCTTTATTATGACGCAATTAAAGGTTTTTATACACGATTACGTAGGTATCACATTTATATTACAATTGTAGGTTTATGGTAACAAGGGGCGTTACATAGGCAGGCTAATTCTAATCAGGACTCGAAAGAATTTAAACATGTACTGAAAACATTATTAGTGCTGTGTGCACAGTGAGGGCAGAGTGCAATACATACAAAATAGAATACAATTATATACAGAACTTACAAATTTCCATTACAATGTCTAAGGACAGATATAATGCTTATAAATGAAAATCACATGGATGGCCTGGAAGTAGATAACAAAGTAGTCCTATAACGGGGGGTCAGCAACCTGTAGATCACGGACAGGTGGCTTGTAGATTTCGGCCTGGGTTTGCTGACCCGTCATCTCTGAGAATCAAACAGGGTGCAATGCAGAGAGACTACTTGTAAAATTGGAGCTGTAGTAGGGAGCAAGAGCCGCATAAGCCGATGCCTCCTCTGTAGTGCCGACTCCTGTCCCATACGGAGTGATGCCAACTGCACGCCACCTCTTATCCCAGCTAGTGGTCTCCAGAGTGGTGCCAGCAGCAGGAAAGAAGAGATCTTCAGGTCAGTGTGAAGCAATACACTGGGCATAATAGTATAGGGCTGCTTTCACACTGATGTGCTGTGGTATACCCGCTTTCCTGTGGGTTTGCTGGACTTAGCCATAGATTTCTATTATATCCTGCTGTTTTACCACCCTGAACAAGTACAAGTGCTGCTTCTCTGAAAAGCGATCCAAGTGTGTGTTGATAGGTGGTGAGGAGGCGATATGTTGCCTTCTCAACACCTGGATTTAAACCCACAATTGCCATTCAATGCACGCATTTGCGACACGGTAGTCCTGCAATTAGAGGTTTAAATCAGGTGTGAGGAGGTGACACTGTGCCCGGTGATCTTCGAATTCTCCCATGTTGTTCAGGTAGATCTCCACCTCTCTAAGGTTGCCTACCCCTGTCCTAGAAGGTCCCTTTTGGCTGAAGGCCACACTTACGAGATCAAAGTATCAGCGCCAATGGATCGCCTCAGCGATACTGCGATCTCGTATGCGTGGCCTTCAGCCAGAAGGGACCTTCTAGGACTACTTTGTTATCTACTTCCAGGCCATCCATGCGATCTTCATTTATCAGCATTATATCTGTTCTTATACACGGGACAGTGTTTTTTCTAGACATATTCACGTTTTTTCCTATATCATGTGTTTTTAATGTGATTATAATAAAAATATATTAAATTTATTATAATTTGAGACCATTTTTCTTTCCCATTTTGGGACTCTAGTGGCAACTTTTAAAGTCCTTTTTCCCCTTTTTTTCTTTTTCCTGTTTTTGCTCAATTACTATTGGATGTGGTGCCATGCTCTGCATTATTTGTCTCAGTTTCCCCGAGTCATAATTATAGCTCTGCAATCAGGAAAAGTTCATGCTCTCTGAGGATTGGACGGCTCTAAGCTCTGACACAGCAGAGGGATTGTAGAGCCCACTGCATGTGCAAAGAGAATAGGGGTCAGTTCACACCATAGAAAACGCAGTCCAGATGCTTTTCTGTATGCGTGTTTTTGACACGTATTTGGTGCGTTCCAGTACATTTTTGATGCAGTCCAGTACATTTTTCCTCCCTCTTTTCTTAACCTAAAAAAAGGATGTGTGTTCAGAGCATTTTTGATGCATTTTACTGCGTTCCAGTCCAGTCCAGTGCAGGAAAAATGCAGCATGTTCTACTTTTAACTGGAACTGGAACTGCAAGCACTGGTGTGAACTATGCCATTGAAAACCATATAACCTACTTAACATGCGTTTTTGATGCAGAGAAAAAAACGCACTGGACTGCATGTGGTGTGAACTGTGCCTAAAGGTCCCACTCTGAAAATTTTTTGCAGGGAACAGGCTTTTCCACCCAGGCTGTGGCTGCTTTGTAAAGAAAACGAACTGTAGAATTTTGCATACCTTTAGTTTTGATGTATCTGGAACGTATTTAGCCGATTTAAACTGCAAGATCATTTGCACTCAAGCTAGACCCTGCCAATCTTGCTCCCAACCCCTCTTTTTTTTGTGCAATATACAAGGGTTCTTCAAAAAGTTTCCACACTTTTTTTGAATCTATCTATAAAAATATAAAAGCATGGAAACTTTTTCAAGACCACCCATATTAACATTTTTGTTACTATATTGTGGGAACCAGCAGGTCCTCCCAATACAGGCTACAGGGAACTACCCAGGGATGGACCCAAGACCAGTCCCCCTGCACAGGGAGAGAGCGCAGCAGTAACTGGACTGTATAAAAACAATCTCCTGCAGAGAAACAAAGTGCAGGAGTTGATTCATGTTGCATTACTACACAAAACTCGAAAAATATACAAAGAAAACCAAGATTCACATACACATAATTCTTATGTTCAAATAAGATTTGTTTAGACCAGATTTCAGCTTTAACAACTTGCTGACTGCCCACAATGTACTGCGGGAGACCGTACGTCGCTACCTAATTCCGGGTTTAGTGAGATCTTTAGTAAAAATCAGCACACTGTACACACATTCCATAGTTAGACACACTTTTAACCCCTTCATTGCCCTATATGTTAACCCCTTCCCAGCCACTGTCATTAGTACAGTAACGGTGTATAGTATTATCACTGTATTAGTGTCACTACTGACAATTAGTCAGGTCCCCCCAGCACCAGTTAGTGTCAGATTGACCACTGCACTATCGCAGTCTCATTATAGGTCGCTGATCACCGCAATTAGTAGTATTAAAAAAAAATATTTAAATCCAGTATATATACACACCATAATTTGTAGGCACTATAACTTTCAAGAAAATCAATCAATATACACTTTTTTTTTTAATCAAAAATACGTAGCAAAATACATTTTGGCCAAAATTTAAGAAATTCGATTTTTAATTTTTTTTTTTTTTTTTTTTAATTGGATGGATTTTTATAGCAGAAAGCAAAAAATGCTGTTTTTTTTTTTTTAAATTTCTGTATTTTTTCATTTAGATCGAAAAAAATAAAAAAAACCAAGGGGGTCAAATAGAAAGCTCCATTTGTGTGAAAAAAAATGATATCAATTTTTTGTTTGGGTACAGCGTTGCATGACCACCCAATTACCAGTTAAAATAGTGCAGTGCCAAAATAGCAACAATTGGCCTGGTCATAAAGTGGGCAAAATCTTCCGGAGCTCAAGTGGTTAAAGGAAGCCTGTGCTGAGGGGAAGAAAACTAGGGACTGCCTGCATCCAGGGAGAAAGACAAAACCTTGGGCAAGAAGGAATTCCTTGTCCTCATGCAGAACCAGAAAGGGTTCCCTGCTGGATATAAGGCAATCAGTTTTAGGCATTCAACTCCCAGGAGCAATGGCTACAACAAACACCAACCTATGGTTTCCAAAAGGTAGCGAGAACCAGATTCAGATCCCAGAGACTCACTGAAGAACAGATAGCGGGAGCTACATGGGAGGCCCACAAACAAAGGGCTTAATCAAAGAGCGAGAGGTCAGTGGTCTCTACAAATGAAAAGGGGCATAAACTCAACCCCTGCTAGTGCTGAACACTGGGCCAGACCTCAAATGTAGGACGGAAAGAATTCATCCCATGGTGAAACTCCTGTGGTGGAAGCTCCAAGACTCACACTAAGTGAAGAATACCTTCTATATCCGAATAATAGACCTTGCAAGCAGTAGATTTTCCAGCTTTTAGCAATGTACGAAGCACAAACTCAGATGTCCCTGTCCCTCAGAACCACAACATCAACATCCATGCCGTTAAAGCCATTGACTGTAAAGCAGGATGGCTTAGGACAGAAGATCCTGATGATTTGGTGCAGCTCAGGGAGTGTCTACTAGGAGTTTTACCAGGTTTAGAGGAATGAGGAACAAGCCCTCCAGCTTGGAGGCATTCATAGGTGGCACCCGTGCGTGTGCTCTCCCGAATTCTGCAGCTGCGTCCATTGCGCCCCCCCGTCACTGGATTTGATTGACAGCAGTGGGAGCCAATGGTTCCTGCTATCATCAATCTATCCAATGAGGACCCGAAACGGCAGCTGGAGCTGCTGTGCTCGCCCCCGTCGATGGAATGATCGGGTGGTTCAGGTAAGTAAAAAGGGGGGCCCAGGAGGGGCTGCTGCATGCACTACATAAGGTTTTTCACCTTAATGCATTTGAGGGTTTACAAACCCTTTAAGGCATGACACTACCTGATCCACAATGGGAAAAGATGACTTCTAGTGTCAAGCCTGACCGGCCTACTCACTATGTAAAGCCTGGTCCACATGTACTGTTCCTGCTGGACCAGTCAACTTTCAGTATGTGTTTAACGCGGTTTGTTCAACAGAAGACGATCTAATGACTGGTTTCTGTCAAACAGTGTTGCAGGAAAACCAGCATTCAATCACTGCTTGATTTGTGTATACTGGGCGGGGGAGGGGACTCCCCCTCATCAGAATTGAATATGACAGTGGGAGGGATCTCTGCACCACTATTTGCTTGTGTTAATGCAGAGATCTATCAGTTTTTTTTTTGTAAAAACCTACATGTATACTCTATTTATGTTTTCATTTTATGTTTAAAATATAAGCAATTCCCAACAATGAACATTTTATATTTGCTTCCTTTTGGTCTGGTATACCATTGAACGTGTTTTGTTATATCTGTTCAATGTGTGAAAAAAAAAAAAAAAAAACTTGTTGATCCTGCCTGAAATGTAGTGAGCTTATAACTTCCTTTGTCCTCTGCACGGTTATCTCAAGCACTTCAGTAGATTACAGAATATCCCCCATCTATATAAATGGAGATTGTGAGAGAGGAACGTCTACTGCAGTTCTAACATAATTCCCGTCCCAAGGTGACAACACTGCTCCTCTTAAAGTGGAGTTCCACCCACATTTTTCACTCCTCACCATGCAGCACTAATGTGCATCCTTAAATTTAATTGGCAATTTATTTTTATTGTTTTCTGTTCAATTACCGGATTTAAGCCTATATCTAATTTCACTTCCTCATTTAGCAGCCGCAGCTGTGGACGTCATTTCCGGTTTTGCATTGGCTCCTGGGAGATCTTGGTCAGCTTGGCATGGCACTGCTCCCGTAATATTTAACATTGGTGTCTATGGAAATTCTTGGCCAGCTTGGCATGGCGCGGCTCCAGTAACATTTAACTCTGGTGTCTATGAAAATCTTGGTCAGCTTGCCATGGCAAGCTGACCAAGATTGCACCGCACTGCACATGCACAAGATCGGCAGGTGCATGCTGGGTAGCCAGCATGCACGAAATCCAGGAAGGAGAACACTGTGGCTTCAGATGCCCACACTTCGGATGGCTGTGCAGGAACTTCACAAAGAAAATGATGCTGCACAAAAAGAAAACTGGGCATAGTTTACAGCTTACCTTTGTTACATTGCATGAAGCATGAGAATTCTAGGGGTATTTTTATCTTAAAAGTCATATTTCAGCCGGAACTCCACTCTAGGATACAGTAAAGGTAGTCAGTGTTGTCACTTTAGAACTGGAAGTGTGTTACTAGCAAGATCACAGGTAAAATTAAAGAAAAATAAGCCTCAAAAAAAAAATAACTCACTAAGCACTGGTAACATTTGTGTTCTTGGTTTTAGATACACTTTAAAGTTAAAGTGTCACTAAACACACATCACACAAAAACTATCAATAAATGGTGTATTACATGCTGCTCAGACTCACACTTCTGTATTCTGCCAAAAAAAACCTGGTTGATCCTACTGCTCTCTATCTCCACCTCTCTATCTCCATCTTCTGTTCATGTGCCCAATTCAGCTAGGGATTTTACAGATGTTTGTTTCTATCATAGTCTCTTAACTAGTGGTGGTCTGTAAATCCCCTGAAGAAGCCAACCCTGGCGAAACACGTTGGGATCAAACACCATATTTTGACCAGCTACATCTTGGACCAACTACATAATAATCGATGATATGATACATATACATACAAAAGTATTTTTATTGAACCCAAATTAAACAGTGTGTGTTTAGTATCAATTTAAATTTGAAGTGTTAAGAGTCACATAAAAAGTAAACAAGAAGAATAAAAAAAATTGGGGTCTCTGTGCAATTCTACCAGCAACAAAAGCCCTCTGCTAACTACTGTGCCATTTTTACAGGCCCTCCCTCCAGCTACAGTGTGACACCATGCCCTACTAAGCAGGGTGAGAAGCATTTGGCTGCAGTGCTCAAAGCAGGATCAGGGTGAGAAAAGCAAACCTATAATGTGGGTCATCTCTGGTGTTCTGAACACCTTCTTTCAGAATCTTTGTCACTCTTGCTAATCATGTGGACCTATACTAAGTGTCTGAATGGAGAGCCACGGTCCACCTAAGCAGAGGTCCATACCCACCAGAACCCAGGGGATGTGTGGGATCCATCTACACTGGAGACACCTGAGCGATTGGGCTTCCATATCTGATGTGAAATTATCCCTGCTTGCGTGACTCATTTCCATCAAGGTAGTTGGGACCACACCTTCCGGTAAGCGCATTAACATTACCCACAGTGGTGGGGTTGTCAGGTTGGTGGTCATCGGCATCTGGTGATTTTTACTCCAAGCACCTTGTGTGGATTGTATTGGTTATGGACGCTTCTTTAATGGCTGTTTTTGAACTGCTTTTACTATGAACGTTATATATTTTTTCACCTATTTCAGTTTTGAGAATATCTTTTTACCAGTTTCAGTTTGATGTCTTCATTCATTTATGTGATATTTTTTTTTTATACATGATCACTGCATGTATCATTTATGCCCCTTTTACACTGGGGCAGGAGGTGCGTCGGCAGTAAAGCGCCGTTATTAGCGGCGCTTTACCGTCGTTTTAGCGGCGGTATTAGGCCGCTAGCAGGGCGGTTTTACCCCCCGCTAGCAGCCGAGAAAGGGTTAAAAACCACCGCAAAGTGCCTCTGCCGGCGGTATAGCGGCGCTGCCCCATTGATTTCAATGGGCAGGAGTGGTGAAGGAGCGGTGTATACACCGCTCCTTCACCACTCCGAAGATGCTGCTAGCAGGACTTTTTTTCCCGTCCTGCTAGTGCCCCGCTCCAGTGTGAAAGTTCCCGGGCTTTCACACTGGAGACACAGCAGCGGCTGTTTCGGGTCGGTTTGCAGGCGCTATTTTTAGCGCAATAGCGCCTGCAGACCGCCCCAGTGTGAAAGGGGTCTTAGTGCTGCACATAGTTTTGACATGCTTGCCTTAAAAGAATTGGACAAGCCACTGGTTTTACAAAAAGGGAGGAATTACAAAACACAGGTTATTTACACAAGATCCTGGACTTGAAAAGAGATCTGCAATGTACTAGAATGTTTTACCTGTTCCACACTAATAAGGCCCTGAGGACTGTCCAGCTGGGTCTGCAGTGGAAGATTCTGACATAGGAAGCCCAGCAATAAGGAGACTTCCTTCATACTGCGCCAGCAGCATACGAGGACCATCTGTGCGGTGACATTGCAGGAGGTGCCTTCATTTCCTTTCAAGACAAACAGAAAAAAAAACAAAGTTATGGTCCACACAGGCAAAGGTAATATATTTGTGTAAAGCAGAAACAGAATGCAAAGCTGTTGTGCCCTGGTGCAAAATTTTAAAGGAGCCTGTAGTGATGGAAATATAGTATAAAAGTCCACCCCGCTGACTGACCCATGTCTGAAAATCCAAGTTGCATAGCCGTCTTGGACTTAAATGCTTTTATTTCTAAAGCTGGTCATAAACCATTGCTGATGAACCAGCCAAAATATGATCACTGGGTGGCTTTGACACTGCCCTCCCGCCCGACATTCTAAGATTAAAAAAGCGAAGGCGCCAGGCGGAAAATTGTCAGCTGAACAGTGGCGGCATCAAATCAAATGCGGCTGCTACTTATGAATTTCGACCAACAGCTGTTAAAATACAAATGCCATAGGTTTCTGTGATGTGAAAAAATTAGACAAAGATAAATCACTTCACAACCTTTTCCACCTTTAATGTGACCCATAAACTGTACAACTCAATTGAAAAACAAATTTGTTGCTGTTATCGGCAAGATTTGACACCTGCCAGCCCCATCGCAGGAGCCAGCGCCGAGCTGGCTCGCTGATCGGAAAAGGAAAACTTTTTTTTCCTTTTGCGATGATCGACAGGCAGTACAGACAGCTGTCTGGTATGAATCATGAGGGGAAATGCCGCGCCGTTTTAAATGAAAAACCCGGCGTGGGTTCCCCCCCTTGGGCATACCAGGCCCTTAGGTCTGGTATGGATCTTAAGGGGAACCCCCTACGCCGAAAAATCGGCGTGGGGGTCCCCCCCAAAATCCATACCAGACCCTTATCCGAGCACGCAGCCCGGCCGGTCAGGAATGGGGGTGGGGGACGAGCGAGCGCCCCCCCAGAACCGTACCAGGCTGCATGCCCTCAACATGGGGGGGGGTAGGTGCTTTGGGGCAGGGAGGCGCCCTGCGGGGCCCCCCTACCCCAAAGCACCTTGTTCCCATGTTGATGAGGACAAGGGCCTCTTCCCGACAACCCTGGCCGTTGGTTGTCGGGGTCTGCGGGCGGGGGGCTTAGCGGAATCCGGTAAACCCCTTTAATAAGGGGGCCCCCAGATCCCGGCCCCCCACCTTTTGTGAATGAGTATGGGGTACATTGTACTCCTACCCATTCACCTAGGGAAAAAAGTGTCAATGAAAAAACACAGTACATAGGTTTTTAAAGTAATTTATTAGGCAGCTCCGGGGTCTTCTTCCGACTTCGGGGGTCTCTCCGGCGTCTCCTCCCGCTGTCCTGATCTTCTGCCGGCTCCTCCGCTATCTTCTGCAGCTCTTTTGCTAGCGGTGGCCCGGACTTCTGCCTTCTTCCCTCTTCTCTTCTTCCGATGTTGACACGACGCTCTCTCCGGCTGGAATGCTCTCTGAGCACTCCGATGTGACTTATATGGGCGGTGACACCGCCCCCTTATGCCGTCACAGTCCCGGGGCATGCTGGGACTGTGCCGTCATAAGGGGGCATGGTCATCGGGTGATGTTGACCACGCCCCCTTATGACGGCACAGTCCCAGCATGCCCCGGGACTGTGATGGCATAAGGGGGCGGGGTCACTGCCTATATAAGTCACATCGGAGCGCTCAGAGAGCATTCCAGCCGGAGAGAGCGTTGTGTCAACATCGGAAGAAGAGAAGAGGGAAGAAGACAAGATGGCAGAAGTCTGGGCCACCGCCAGCAAAAGAGCTGCAGAAGATAGCGGAGGAGTCGGCAGAAGATCAGGACACCGGGAGGAGACACCGGGAGGAGATGCCGGAGAGAAGTCCGAAGAAGATCCCCGAAGTCGGAAGAAGACCCCGGAGCTGCCTAATAAATTACTTTAAAAACCTGTGTACTTTGTTTTTTCATTGACACTTTTGTCCCTAGGTGAATGGGTAGGGTTACAATGTACCCCATACTCATTCACAAAGGGTGGGGGGCCAGGATCTGGGGGCCCCCTTATTAAAGGGGGCTCCCGGATTCCGATAAGCCCCTGGCCCGCAGACCCCGACAACCAACGGCCAGGGTTGTCGGAAGAGGCCCTTGTTCTCATCAACATGGAGACAAGGTGCTTTGGGGTGGGGCGCCCCCCTACCCCAAAGCACCCACCCCCCATGTTGAGGGCATGCGGCCTGGTACGGTCCAGGAGGGGGGGGGGGGCGCTCGCTCGTCCCCACCCCCATTCCTGACCGGCCGGGCTGTGTGCTCGGATAAGGGTATGGTATGGATTTTGGGGGGACCCCCACGCCGATTTTTCAGCGTAGGGGGGTTCCCCTTACGATCCATACCAGACCTAAGGACCTGGTATGCCCCTGGGGGGGAACCCACGCCGGTTTTTTCATTTAAAACTTGGCGCGGCGTTCCCCCTCATGATTCATACCAGACAGCTGTCAGCACTGCCTGTCGCTGTCATGGTTATGCAATAGAGTTTGTCGGTCAGCTTACCTGTCTCCATGTGTTCATCTCTAGAGACCAGCTGACCCTCACCTGACTGCTTTTGTAACCTCTCCTCTAAGCATGGCCCCACCCCAGGCCCTATCAGGGAACCCTATATTAACCTGTGCACTGCAAGCCAGCAGTGCTGATCAACCATTGTGTGTTAGCTTTCGTGTGTACTTGCTGTGTTTTCTACGTCTGATTCCAGTTACCGACTTTGGCCTATTCTTAACTATTCCTGTCTGCTTGTGACCCTGACCTTTGGCATGTCCCCGACTACTTTCAAGTCAGCACAACTTAAAGTCATGCCAATATGAATGGTAGTCATTGAAAATCATGGAGAATGACTTGTCATACGATTTTGCAGTACAAAGTCGTATAAGTGTGAAAGGGGCCTTAGGCAATCACATTCAAACTCATGTTAAATAGGAGTCAGTACACACCTGCCATCATTTAAAGTGCCTCTGAAATAAAGTTCAGCTGTTCTAGTAGGTCTTTCTTGACATTTTCTTAGTCGCATCCTACAGCAAAAGTCATGGTCCACAGAGAGCTTCAAAAGCGTCAGAGGGATCTCATTGTTAAAAGGTATCAGTCAGGAGAAGGGTACTAAAGAATTTCCAAGGCATTAGATATACCATGGAACACAGTGAAGACAGTAATCATCAAGTGGAGAAAATATGGCACAACAGTGACATTACCAAGAACTGGATGTCCCTCCACAATTGATGAAAAGATGAGAAGAAAACTGGTCAGGGAGGCTGCCAAGAGGCCTACAGCAACATTAAAGGAGCTGCACGAATATCTGGCAGTTACTGGCTGTGTGGTACATGTGACAACAATCTCCTGTATTCTTTATATGTCTGGGCTATGGGGTAGAGTGGCAAGACGGAAGCCTTTTCTTACAAAGAAAACATTCAAGCAAGCCCAGCTAAATTTTGCAAAAACACTGAAGTCTCCCAAAAGCATGTGAGAAAATGTGTTATGGTCTGATGAAACTTTGAACTTTTTGGCCATAATTTCAAAAAAAACTGCACATCACTAAAAGAACACCATATCCACAGTGAAGCATTGTGGTGACAGCTTTATGCTTTGGGGCTGTTTTTCTTCAGCTGGAACAGGGGGTATAGGTCAAGGAAGAGGGAATTATGAACAGTTCCGAATACCAGTCAATATTGGCACAAAACCTTCAGGCTTCCACTAGAAAGCTGAACATGAAGAGGAACTTCATCTATTAGCATGACAACGACCCAAAGCATTCATCAAAACCAACTTCACTAGAAGAATTAAAAGTTTTGGAATGGCCCAGCCAGGGCCCAGACCTGAACCCAATTGAAAATCTGTGGGATGATCTGAAGAGGGCTGTGCACAGGAGATTCCCTCGCAATCTGACAGATTTGGAGTGTTTATGCAAAGAAGAGTGGCAAATATTGCCAAGTCAAGGATGTGCCGTGCTGATAGACTCATACTCAAAAACACTGAGTGCTGTAATAAAATCAAAAGCTGCTTCAACAAAGTATTAGTTCAACCGCTTGCCGACCAGCCGCCGCAGTTATACTTTGGCAGAATTGCACGGGCAGGCGAATCGCTGTCATGTTACGTTGGTTCGCTGCTCGCCCCCGGAGCCGATGTGAGAGCCCGGCGGTCTCAAAGACTGCTGGGCTCCCGCGATCGCTCATAACACGGCGAGAACCGGGAGCTCTGTGTGTAAACAATATATGCCAATTGGGATTTTTTTTTACCAAAAATATGTAGAAGAATATATATAGGCCTAAAATGAGGAAAAAATGTCTTCATTTTTTGGGGGGATATTTAATGTAGCAAAAAGTTTTTTTTCAAAATTATCGCTCTTTTTTTGTTTATAGCGCAAAAAAAATAATAAAAACCGCAGAGGTGCACAAATAACACCAAAAAAAAGCTCTATTTGTGGGAAAAAAGGGACATCAATTTTGTTTGGGTACAACGTTGCACAACCGGGTCATTGTCAGTTAACCACTTGCCGACTGGGCCATAGCCGAAAGACGACTACAGCGCGGTCGGCTTATTCTGGGTGGGCGTCCATGGATGTCCTCTCAAAATCTTGCTCCCGTGCGCCCCCTGGGATGCGCACCCGGGAACATCCATGACCGCCGTGTCCGGAAGACTCGGCGCATCACGGATGACGGTAAACAGCCGCTGATAGCGGCCGTTTACCACGTGATCGCTCTGTCAAATGACAGAGCGATCACTTGTAAACAAATGCCGGCTCTTCCCTCCCGTCTCTGTACCGATCTGTACAGTGCGAGGGGAGAGGGGGAGAGATCGTTTGCAGCAGCGCTGTGGGCTGGATCTGTAGTGCCCACAGCGCTGCTCAGTGCCCATACTCTGCAGTACTCTGCCAATAAACTGCAGTACTCTGCCAATACTCTGCAATACTCTGCCAATAATCTGCCAATATATTTTAACAGAAACAAAGTATTTTTTTATTTTCTTACAAAATTTTCAGTCTTTTTTGATTTATAGCACAAAAAATAAAAAACCCAGCTGTGATTAAATACCACCAAAAGAAAGCTCTGTGTGTGTGAAAAAAAGGACAAACATTTCATATGGGTACAGTGTTGCATGACTGAGTAACTGTCATTCAAAGTGTGAGAGCACCGAAAGTCTGGTTAGGAAGGGGGTTTAAGTGCACAGTGGTCAAGTGGTTAAAGTGATGCAGAGCCGTATCGCAAAGAACAGCCTGTTTAGGAAGTGGCTAAATCTTTCCGGGGCTGAAGTGGTTAATAGATCTAAGACATCCTAGAAGTCGAACGGCCAGTATACAGGGCTGGCGTGCATGGTACCTCACGGACATGGACTCCACCCGATGCGTTTCATTAGAATTGACGTCACCTGGGGCATCAATTATACTCACTAACTGGATGTTCATCAAGGAATTCACCTGCATTGTTCAGAACAGCACCAGTTGATTAAAAAATTTATGGACACTTGTTTATTAATTATCTATGCTTAGCGCTGCAACATTTTTTGGTTCATATCAAAAACAAATAGGTTACTAAAGTTACAAAAATTCTTGTACAAAAGAACACAACTTTTAAAGTAATATAATGCTTTATATTGTACTATAATGAATTGTTTCGTTTCTGACCATGCGTGATCTTGGTCACACAATTTTTTTTTGTACAAATACTCTACTAATAAAACAAAAATCATTTGTTCTGTTAACATACAAGAAAATTTGGTTGGTCCCTTCAGATATTTTCGCATGAACTGTCGTGATCAGCTCTCGAAAACGGTGTACTAATGATCCGATTATCGGATGATTGTTCTGAAAGCGGTATTTTTCATCTGATTTTCTCAATGTGTATACTAGACATAAAAGTCAGGCTGAAAATAACAGACAGGTTACTCTGTAGACAGCTGGCAGATTAAGCAAAGTGGGAGTTATAGTTGGGCCTCTTCCTATCACGAGCTTAGTAGAGGTTGCACCACCTGTATATAACAAGGTCTATAATGTATATATAATACATTGTAATATGTCTCATCACAGACACGCACATGATCCCTAATGCTACATTCACACTGAGCTGAGCGTTTTCCGGGATTTTTCAAGCAGTTTTTTTCAGGGGATTTTGAGTGTATTTTTTTATTTATTTTTTTAGCAGATTTTAGCTGTTTTTCATTTAGGCGTTTTTGCTGTGGCCAATAGAAACCTGTGTAGATGTGTCCTAGACACATACAGCAGGAAAACCAGAATCAAGCACATGGATGCTGTACACAGAAGTTCTGTAACTTTCTCCTTGATCTGGGGAGAAGTGTAGCTGTTCCACTAGGGCAGCAAGTTTCGTCCCACTTCCTCCCAGGCTCCGGTGGTTCTTGCCCGTCTCTTATAATGGGGATCCACAGTATTTGGTAAGAGTACCCAATTATTCTATGTGGTGGTGGCTACACATTGGATGGTGAATCCTGTCCTTGGCGGTTGTCCTCTCCAAGGGGTACTGCGCACCGAATTCTTCTTACTTCTTGTGGACTCATTTACGTTTTTTGAACCTTTTTGATGGACATTGTGATTTATATTGTTTATATATCTCGAGAGTTATTAGATGCCAGTCATTGGCCTAAACACATTTTTTAAATTTTTTTTGCACTGTCACTTTATATTGTTTGCACATTTGTATAATTTTGTATCGTTTCATATATCACAGGTGCCAGTGATTAGCCTTATTGCATGTTTGCACTGTCACTTTAATTGTGTATTTATTTGCACGCATATTCAGCGCTGCACTTTATCATTTTTTATTTTTTTTTGCACAATTTGTCTAATTGTAGTGCTGGCATCTTGTCTGTTTTCGGTAGCGCAATAGTTTTCCATACTTCAGTTTTGCTACAGGTGACAAAACACTCAAATGTGAACAGGGGCCATTGAAATGAATGGGATTCTTGTTGAGCACTTCTCAGCATTGAGCTTTGAGATGAAAAACGCTGAAGTGTGAAGGGGGCCTAAAGCCCAGATTCAGCTTTGATTAAAAATGTCAAATAATATTGCCTGGATCGATCATTTATTGATGGCAGTTTTTACTGCAATACTAACCAATGGTACTGTTGTCTAAAGACACTGCTCTATCATGCTGACCTGGGCTCACAGGCAAATTCTGTAGAGAACAGCGCTCACATCACTACATGTGTGGCATTCTTTACAGCATTAAGGCTGCCCACTACTGCAGCAGTAAAAAACAAAAAAACAAACAAAAAAAAAAACAAAAACAAACAAAAAAAAACAAAAACAAACAAAAAAAACAAACAAGAAAAAGAAAAAAAAAAAAAAAAAAAAAAAAAAAAAGAACGCTCGCATCTGGTGGCCCAACAGAAGGGAATGGTAAAAAGTTGCAATATAAAAAAAAAAAAAAAAAAAATTCACAAATGTGGTGAGGGAGACTGAATATTGGGAATGGGGTGCCCAACCTGAAATTAGGCTTTAAAATTAAACTGTCCATGTTTGTTTAAAAGTATGGCGCCCCAGGAACATATCTAACCTTATCTCTGAGATCTGTTCAGCTACTGGAAGTGATGAAAATAACAGTTACTTTGGGGGTATACGGGGGCTTGATGATGGCTTACTATGGGGGCACTTGGTGAGGGGGGGGGGAGCCAGAGGCACCAGCTGGGGACCCGAGAAGAGGAGAATCAGGGCTGCTCTGTGCAAAACCATTGCACAGAGGATGCAAGTATAACAGGTTTGTGATTTTAATTAAAAAAAAAAAATTGCAAGCTTTGCAATCACTTTAAGTGTATCAGATACAGTGTGAAAAGAGCTGTCCTGTAGAACTGCTGAGAGTCCAATACATACATATGTATTTCAGTGCATGGATAACAGTAGAGTAAATGTTAGGTAATAGTAAAATAAATTAGTACCAACTTTGCTGGTTCAGCTGTTTTTTATATACATCTGACCTACTACATTGTGACAGAATCAATAAATATTCAGGACTATTCATGGACACATCTTGAAGAAATAAGAGATTGCATCTCTAATGGAAACAGATGCTACAATCCATACACTGAGCCTCTATTAATAGTGATCACCATCATTACAGATGAGGTTTGGCTCACAGCTACTATTCTGGTGAACTTTTTTTACATGAAAATGGAGGTTTTTTTATTGACTGGGTGAGCATAGGTTTAAGAGAAGTGGTACCATTTCTGGGAAAATCCACATTCTCCCATTTGGACTTCCATCTGTTAGCTAAAGAGAGAACGTATACTTTTTTTGTTATCTACAGGCAAAACCTTTACTTTGTTTTGGATAGAGTAGACTGTAGGAGTCCCATACAGGCAAATTTCTTCTCATTTTCTATCCTGAAGACACAGCAGGAAGTGAGAAGAAATCTGTCCAAACTACCTCTTAGACAGTTGTCACCGGAAATATAAACCCCAACGGAAGTTTTCAGCTCCTCTTCAGGGCCAGAACAACTGTAACATGTTTGATTTCCCATCACCTTCAAGTCAGTGACAATGGTCACTAGGACAAACACTCTCCCTGATGAGGACACAGGCAGCAATAAATAGTAATTGTATAGAAAATTACTGCGCTACTAATATTAGAAAATAAGCTGCCAGAACCATCAATAAAACTAATTGCATGTGAATGTGTGATGGGAAAAGTGCAGCGCTAGAAGAGTATATTATATATATATATATATATATATATATATATATATATATATATATATATATATATATATACACACACACACACACACACACACATTTATATATATATATATATATAAACCCCAAGTATAAACCTAGGGATGGGTGAAAATACACAATAACAATTGTGTAAGAGCCCTTTCACACTGGGGCGGGGGGCGGCGTCGGCGGTAAAACGCCGCTATTATTAGAGGCGTTTTACCGTCGGTATGCGACCGCTAGCGGGGCGGTTTTACCCCCCGCTAGCGGCCGAGAAAAGGTTAAATACCACCGCAAAGCGCCTCTGCAGAGGCGCTTTGCCGGTGGTATAGCCGCGCCGTCCCATTGATTTCAATGGGCAGGAGCGGTATACACACCGCTCCTTCACCGCTCCGAAGATGCTGCTGGCAGGACTTTTTTTACCGTCCTGCCAGCGCATCGCTCCAGTGTGAAAGCCCTCGGGGCTTTCACACTGGATACACAGCAGCGGCACTTTCGGGTCGGTTTGCAGGCGCTATTATTAGCGCAATAGCGCCTGCAAACCGCCCCAGTATGAAGGGGCTCTTAGGATGTGCAAATTGCTAAACAAAACAATAAAAAAGGGTTTGTAAAAATACAAATAAATTGTGCACTATCAATACAGTGCAATCAATAAGGACATGGATCGAGTGACACCATGCAATCAAGTGACACCTTGGGATCAAAATGGTAGGATAAAAACACATAACGAAATAACAAGTGTTCGTGTTATATCAAGGAATAATCAAATTAACTTTAACACATTATGACACAGTGTAAAGTCCATCAATGATGAATACCATGATCTATTCCCTTGGACAACCCCTGGTGGGTATCAAATGTTGATGGATCTCAAAAACATGGATGGTGATATTTCAGTGTTCCCAAAACACCTGGGACTGTGCTTCCACCACCCAGGGGAGGGGTAGGTACTCTTACGATAAGATGTGGACACACACGCCAGCGGGGGTGGGTCAAACAGGCATGGATAGAAACCCAGATCTCAGGTCACGACCTCCTGGAGTTGGAAGGATATGGACGCACACTTGCAGTAATGCAGGAGACCAGCCATACAGGAAACAGGAACTCAATCAGGATCTCCCGATTTGTGCAGTCTCCTTAAAGCTCTCCTTTGCAGTCCCGTGTATGCCCGCTTTTTTATATTTGTTTTTATCCTACCATTTTGATCCCAAGGTGTCACCTGATTACATGGTGTCACGAGATCCATGTCATTATTGATTGCACTGTATTTATTGTTATAAAAATACAAATAAATTGTGCGCTAACACTTTTATTGTTTTGTTTCTAGCACTTTGCACATCCTAACACAATTGTTATTGTGTATGTTCACCCATCCTTAGGTTTATACCTGGGGTATATACAGTTGTGCTCATAAGTTTACATACCCTGGCGGAATTTATGATTTCTCTGCCATTTTTCAGAGAATATGAATGATAACACAAAAACATTTCTTTCACTCATGGTTAGTGTTTGGCTGAAGCCATTTATTATCAATCAACTGTGTTTACTCTTTTTAAATCATAATGATAACAGAAACTACCCAAATGACCCTGATCAAAAGTTTACATACCCTGGTGACTTTGGCCTGATGACATGCACAAGTTGACACAAAGGGGTTTGAATGGCTATTGAAGGTAACCATCCTCACCTGTGATCTGTTTGCTTGTAATTAGTGTGTGTGTATAAAAGCTCAATGTGTTTCTGGGCTCCTGACAGACCCTTGCATCTTTCATCCAGTGCTGCACTGACGTTTTTGGATTCTGAGTCATGGGGAAAGCAAAAGAATTGTCAAAGGATCTCCAGGAAAAGGTAATTGAACTGTATAAAACAGGAAAGGGATATAAAAAGATATCCAAGGAATTGAGAATGCCAATTAGCAGTGTTCAAATGCTTAATAAGAAGTGGAAAATTAGGGGTTCTGTTGAAACCAAACCACGGTCAGGTAGACGACCAACTAAAATTTAAGCCACAACTGAAAGGAAAAATTTTTGGGATACAAAGAAAAACCCACAAATAACTTCAGGTGAAATACAGGACTCTCTGAAAACATATGGTGTGGCTGTTTCAAGATGCACAATAAGGAGGCACTTGAAGAAAAATGGGCTGCATGGTCGTGTCGCCAGAAGAAAGCTATTACTAAGCAAATGGCACAAAGTATCCTGCTAACAATATGCCAAACAGCACAGAGACAAGCCTCAAACCTTCTAGCACAAAGTCATTTGGAGTGACGAGACCAAAATTGAGCTTTTTGGCCACAACCATAAAGGCTACATTTGGAGAGGAGTCAACGAGGCCTATGATGAAAGAAGGCAATTTCTACTGTGAAACACAGAGGATGATCGCTGATGTTTTGGGATTGTGTGAGCTACAAAGGCACAGGAAATTTGGTCAAAATTGATGGCAAGATGAATGCAGTATGTTATCAAAAAATACTGGAGGAACATTTGCATTCATCAGCCAGGAAGCTGCACATGGGACGTACTTGGACATTCCAACATAATAATGATCCAAAACATAAGGCCAAGTCGACCTGTGATTAGCTACAACAGAATAAAGTGAAGGTTCTGGAGTGGTCATCTCAGTCTCCTGACCTCAATATCATTGAGCCACTCTGGGGAGATCTCAAACGTGCAGTTCATGCAAGACAGCCCAAGAATTTACAGGAACTGGAGGCCTTTTGCCAAGAGGAATGGCAGCTTTACCATCTGAGAAGATAAAGAGCCTCATCCACAAATACCACAAAAGACTTCAAGCTGTCATTGATGTTAAAGGGGGCAATACACGGTATTAAGAACTGGGGTATGTAAACTTTTGATCAGGGTCATTTGGGTAGTTTGTTGTCATTATGATTTAAAAAGAGTAAACACAGTTGACTGATAATAAATGGCTTCAGCCAAACACTAACCATGAGTGAAAGAAAAGTTTTTGTGTTATCAATTATATTCTCTGAAAAATGTCCAAAAAATCAAATTCTGCCAGGGTATGTAAACTTATGAGCACAACTGTATGTACTTATAGCGCTGCACTTTTCCCATCACATAGCAATAAATAGTAGGCCCTAGATATTCTTTTTTTATATACCCCTTCACATTGACATAAAAACCAGTCAATAGTAAAGGGATCTGTAAGTCAACCACTTTAATACCGGGCACTTTTACTCCCTTCCTGCACAGGGCAACTTTCAGAGCTGTCGCACTTTGAATGACAATTGCACGGTCATACAACACTGTACCCATATACATTTTGTATCTTTTTTTGAGACAGATAGAGCTTTCTTTTGGTGGTCTTTAATCACCACTGAGTTTTTTTTATTTTTTGCTAAAAAACAAAAAAGACTGAAAATTTTGAAGAAAAAAAAAACATTTTTCTTGGTTTCAGTTATAAAATTTTGCAAATAAGTAATTTTTCTCCTTCACTGATGTGCGCCGGTGAGGCTGCACTGATGATCAGTGCAAATGTGCCCTATCAGTCTTGCTGGTTATCAGCTCTCCTTTCCTCATACAGTGGCAGTGCATGTGGCAGTGCATAAGGAATGCAGATGACCGGCAAGTTTGTTTACATGTGATTCGCTGTGACTGAACACAGCTGATCACATGATAAAGGGCTATGTGACTGGTCCTTTACCTCGAACTGTGATCAGCTGTGTCCAAAGGACACGGGGGTCACAGAGCATGCCGATGCGCACCCAAGGGGGCACATGGGGAGTGTGTTCTGGAAGGACATTCGTGTATTTTCACTTTTTTTTTTCACTTTTGCAGTCAAATTGCGATAACACCTACTTAATAACTGTTACGTATTCCAATACATAGCATATTAAAAAAAATTAAAATAAAGGAAAAATAGCACATAAAAAAAATAATATAGCAAATATAATAGTTACAGAAGCCATATTGTAATTAAATATTAAAAATAACCTTTTCTTTTCAATCTGCAGTTAAGTTTCTCTAAAATTCAATGCAAAATGGCAACCTGGAGGCGTCCCCCCCTCCCCCCCCAAAAAATGTAATTTCCTGCTGGTGTGATTGGCTCACTAATTTTCCCAGAAGTCTGGACTAAGATACAAGTCAGGTTTTAGGCATTCTCTGCAACAAACATTTCATTTTTGGTGAGATACTCCTAAGGCTACATTTGCACGGGTGATTTTGTGTATCCAGGTGGATTATTTTTTTACAGGACGAATTGGGCTTTCATTTGATGGTAAATGGTAGTGGATATCTCCTGATTTCTCTTTATTATAAAAGGAAAACTGGTCGAAAATAATATTATTTTTTTTTTTTTTTTTTTAATTTAGCTGTATATATTTCTTGTTACTACCATAACCTACTACAAACAGTAGTAGAACAACCCAAAATAAATTCTCTTGCTCCTGATGATCGCAGTGACACCACATATGTGCATGTTACTACTTTTTAATGTATTACCTCTTGTATTGAGATCTTGTGCTTTTTCTAAAAATCTCAATAAATACTTTGTAAAAGAAATGAGCCCCATTGACTGATCTGAAGCAAGAAATGTGAATGGTTTAATATAGCAATCTAATGCTGCACACACCCTGTACATTAGGAAGCTGTAAGTCTCAATCTATCTTTTATTTCATAATAAAAATAGTCAATCCTCTCCGGGCTGCCAATGCACCATGGGGGGAAGGAGGGGGGGGGTGGCGGGTGCGAGCTCTGTAACATTAGAACTTTTTCAAAGGTTCTAAAAAAGAAAATAAAAAAATAAAAAAATACTTGTCTGCATTGAAATATAGTTGCACATAAAATTCTGACAGGCCTCTGATGTTACAAAGTGCCCCACAGTTATCCCTAGATACTAAATATGCCTCAACAAGATATCTTTATTATCACAAGACCAGTTATATAATGCGATAAGCAATCTTCACTATACTCAAACTTATTTATAGTATTCTAGTTTAAATTTAAGATGGAAATTCGATTTTGAATGCAGGCTTGGGTTAATAGTTGCTTACAGTGCATGTATAGCAAAAACCTTTTTATTTTTTTTTTTAGTTTTGAATAGAGTAGGGAAGAGATAATACCCTTGTATGTATGTGTTTGGTTAGGGGGATTTCCCTTCACTTCTTGTCCTGGATATGCAAGGGAGCGAGAAGAAGACCAGATGAATTATCCGCTTAGGACACTAGTCACCAGTACGGGTGTCACCTTTGGAAGATTTAACTGCCCTCCACAATTTGTTTTGGTGACAATTGTCACCAGGGTAATCTCTTCTCCCCATTAGGATCACAACAATAAAAACTGATAGAGGGTCTAACCCAGCCATCCTCAACCAGGGTTCCTCTAGACTGGTTGCTAATGGTTCCTTGAGCCGTGGCTGATTAGCCTTCAGTGTGTTGATGCCTCCATACCACGACTCCATACCACGACTCCATACCAGGGCCAACACCATGACTATGATGGGGAATTGTTTCCACTGTTCCCAGATGAATTTAGCAGGGGTTCCCAAAGACCTAAAGTTATTTTAAGGCCTCATGCACACGGGGCGTTAGAAAAAACGAGCTGCAAAGCCACTACCAACGCCAGGAAAAAGCGGCTGTAAAAACGTGCTTTTAGTAGCTTTTTGAATTGGCGTTAATGCACGTTTAGCCATGCTAGCTTTTTGCAGCATTTCTCAGCCTCTATTCAAAATTAATGGTTCCCTATGAGAACCCATTGATTTGAATAGAAGTCGCACCACAAGTCGGATCATGATGATCCCATTTGCGGTGCGGCCTCTACGCTGAGAATCTTGAAGGGGAACCCTCGCCAAAATGAAAAAAGAAAAAAAAAGAAAAAAACTGCCATGGGATTCCCCCCTAAAGAGTATACCCAAAAGGTCATTCGGTCTGGTATGAATTTTAAGGAACACCCCCCCCCCCCCCCCATATCCATGCACCCCTTCTTAACAACCCTGGCCGTTGGTTGTCGGGGTCTGGTGGAGGGGGCTTATCGAAATCTGGAAGCCCCCTACAACAAGGGGCCCCACACCCTATGTGAATCAGTATGGGGTACATTTTACCCCTACCCAATCACCTAAAAAAAAAGTGTAAAAAAATAAAAACAGTACACAGGTTTTTGACAAAGTCATTTATTAAAGCAGCTCCGGCATCTCTTCTTCCAATTTCTTCTCCCTCGGGCGCGGTCTTCATCCTCCGGTTCTTCTCCCTCTGCTGGTTCTCCTCTCTCTGCTGTCTTCTCCCTCTGGTGGTTCTCCTCTCCCCGCTGTCTCCTCCCGCTGTCTTCTCCCTCTGTTCTTTCTCCGATGTTCTTCCAATGCTCTCTCCCGCTGTAATGCTGGGTCCGCTGTGTACCATCAATTATATAGCTATGGGGCCGGGCCACCCGGTGACGGCATCCAGAGGCCCCATCCCTTGTGATGTCACCTCCCCAACATGCCCCGGGTGGTGACGTCACAAGGGGGCAGGGTGCGGCTTGGTTACCCCCCCCCCCCATAGCAAGCAGCCTGTCAGGAGGGAGGGGCCAGGAGAGCTGGTAGGGGACCTGAGAAGAGGAGGATTGGGGCTGCTCTTGGCAAAATCCCTGCACAAAGCAGGTAAACATAACAGGTTTGTTATTTAAAAAAAAATGCTTTTAATATCACTTTAACGCCAATACATTATGCTTGTTTAAAGGGGGTTGGCAGTTGATGGGTTTGTTTAAATATGTATTTATACAGTAAAACATACAAAACAAAAAAGCCAATTTTACAAAAAAAAAAAAAAGGGGGAATTTACAAAAAAAATGTATGAAATGTAAGAACAAATTACAACTGTCAATGGCTATTTACCAAAAAACAGGAATCGTGATATAGATTAATTACTTTATTATAGGCGACACCCCCTTCACCATGGGCAGAGATGGATTATGGTTCTTGTAGGCCCTAAGCACAGCTTTATACAGGGTCCTGGGATTGCTCCCAACTGGATGCAGAGATAGTTATGGGCAGCTCATGCATCAGTCTTTATGGGATGGTGGAGTAGTTATGCAGCTGCCGTCACCATGAACCCTGTATATGACCCTAGCAATGATCTGCAAGGAATAAATGTGGCGAGAACCACTATGGTAAGGGAGATGTCCACAATTGTTGCCCCTGTCATCCGTGTTAGGAAAGTGTGTGTGTAGTTCTGTTGTGACAGAAGTTTCTAGCAATGTTTCTGTGAAAAAGCGTTAGAGGTAAAGAGTGATATAAGCTATAGGTCAGAAATTATCCTCAACTGAGCACCCGGATTAGCATATTGAAAAAAAATGTGCATCTCATCAAGGTACAGTGTTTGAGAGAAGATGGTGGTGGTCTTTGGTTAGCACACTTTTAAAATGTAAACATTTTCTGTAGCTCCTAAAAGTATTGCATTAACATTGACTACAAATATCTCAGGACGAGATATATGTGAAAATATATATGTGTGCTCAAAAGTTTGCATGCCCTGGCAGAAATCGTGACATTTTGGCATGGATATTGAAAATATGACTGATCATGCCAAAAAAAAAAAAAAAATGATTTAAGGATAGTGATCATATGAAGCCATTTATTATTCCGTAGGCATTTGGCACCTTTTTAAATCTTAACAACAGAAATTGCCCAAATGGCCCTAATCAAAAGTTTACATACCCTGGAATGTTTGGCCTTGGTACAGACACACACATGCAGGGTAAAATGGCAATTAAAGGTTAATTTCCCACATCTGTGGCTTTTTAAAATGCAATTGATGTCTGTGTATAAAAAGTCAATGAGATTGTTAGCTCTCGCTTTTAGGAGTTTTCATACTGCACTGGCTGTCCTATATAAATGCAGGACCCCTGACCTTCTGTCTGGACAGTGCTGATTGGCCCTGTGCTGATCACATGCACTCTCCCAAGCAAAAAAAAAAAAAAATTAGAGGAAATCTCTAGCAATACATATTAAACTGAGTATGTGCAGCCTGACTCCAGTAACTCTGTCTTATCTGGACCAATTTTTGAGTCGGTGGAAGGGAAGGATCTGTGCATACAGGACGAAACAGCCTTTTTTTTTTTACACAATGCAGAGGATTAACCCCTTAGGTTCCACAATGAGTATAACAAGCATGTTTTACTGCTGTGGTTCTTCATTCCTCAAGTGCCCACAACGGGCCATGTTTTCAGGTTTTCCTTCACTTTGCACAGCTGCTTTAAATCAATATCAATGACATGGTATTGATAAGAGTGATTTTATCTAAGGGAAGTTCCCAAAACATGGCCCATTTGGGGTACTTGAGGACTGAGGTTGAGAACCACTGCTTTACTGTATATACAGACTGATTTTACTGTTGTGGGTTTAGTAACACTTTAACATATGAAGGTTTTCTGAGAATTCACACTTGTGTGAAGTGTGGCTGTTTTCAAGGGAGACTTAGCAGTAACCCATGCAAATAGGTTACAGGCAGGAAGCCTCATTAAAAGCGTCTGCAGACGCTCGCATGTAATCACTCATGCAGCGATTACCAAAGGATGATCGGCCCTGGAAGCAGACTGTCCGTGTCCAGAGCCAATCATCTGCAGGTAATCGCTGAATGAACAATTTTATCTGAATAGCCATCAGGGCTGTCAAGACTCCTATTGCTTTCAATGAGGCTTCCTCCCTGCACCCATTTACATAGGTTACCTCTGAGTCTCCCGCAGGTAATCGCAAATGGCCCCATTCGCAAGTGTGAATTGGGCCTTAAAGATCTACTTGAACTGCTGGAGCTGCCTGCAGGAACATCATAACAGCAGCACAAAAAAAAAAAAAAAAAGAAAAGGCAAGCACTTATATACTTGTTCTTCAAGAGAAGAAGTCAACCAACAAAACGAAAAAAGGTATCACTAGCAAATGCATAGCCAAGACATACATTTCATCTGGCCAGACTGTACTGGTAAACTTTTGACAAGTGGCACAAAAACAAAAAAAGACAAGGGCATTCTTCACAAAAAGAATAGTCTATGACACAAGCATTCACTTCAATTACAGGCAATTATTCATTATTAAACAAAATAGCCCATTTTACATTGACAATCTAGCTTCTTTCCCCATTATGCAGAAATTAAACCATAATCTACACGGCTGCCCCCTGACCTTGAACACAATACCAGACAATGATGACACTATGTAAGCAACGTTCGCTGGTACAACTGCGTCACCACAGCGCCACCACGTGGCCACATAGAATGTGCATGGCAGAAGAGTAGAGAAGTTTTAGCTACCACTCTTAATTTTAATTGCCTATGGGGAAGGAATGTCTTTTTTTTCTTTTTTTTTTATAAACAGTATAAAAAATTGAAAGAACCATACACGTGCAAAAATGACAATGTATTCATACAAATATATACAACTACTGTTACTCCATTAATCAATCATTGTACAAGTCTCAAAACACAATCATCAAATATTTTAAATAAAAGTTTAAGAAAACTAAAACATACTGCTTGTAAAAAAACAAAAATGCCTAAATGAAACATATGCAGATATCCAAATGTTTGCTCCTGAGTGTGGCCACACCTTAGCATATTCAAACAGCATTAGTCGTGTGTAATTATATATATATATATATATTACACACATACATATACAGTGTCTCACAAAAGTGAGTACACCCCTCAACACTGAAGAAATGACACTTTACTACAATGTAAAGTAGTGAGTATACAGTTTGTATAACAGTGTAAATTTGCTGTCCCCTCAAAATAACTCAATACACAGCCATTAATGTCTAAATCGTTGGCAACAAAAGTGAGTACACCCCTAAGTGAAAATTCCAAAATGTCCAAATTAGGCCCAATTAGCAGTTTTCCCTCTCTGATGTCTTGCAACTCGTTAGTGTTACAAGGTCTCAGGTGTGAATGGGGATCAGGTGTGTTAAATTTGGTGTTATCGCTCTCACTCTCTCATACTGGTCACTGGAAGCTCATGGCAAAGAACTCTCTGAGGATCTGAAAAAAAAAATTGTTGCTCTAAATAAAGATGGCCTAGGCTATAAGAAGATTGCGAAGACCCTGAAACTGAGCTGCAGCACGGTGGCCAAGACCATACAGTGGTTTAACAGGACAGGTTCCACTCAGAACAGGCCTCGCCATGGTTGACCAAAGTTGGGTGCACGTGCTCAGCGTCATATCCAGAGGTTGTCTTTGGGAAATAGACATATGAGTGCTGCCAACATTGCTACAGAGGTTGAAGGGGTGGGGGGTCAGCCTGTCAGTGCTCAGACCATACGCCACACACTGCATCAAACTGGTCTGCATGGCTGTCGTCCCAGAAGGAAGCCTCTTCTAAAGATGATGCACAAGAAAGCCTGCAAACAGTTTCATGAAGACAAGCAGACTAAGGACCTGGATTACTGGAACCATGTCTTGTGGTCTGATGAGACCAAGATAAACTTATTTGGTTTAGATGGTGTCAAGCGTGTCTGGCGGCAACCAGGTGAGGAGTACAAAGACAATTGTGTCTTGCCTGCAATCAAGCATGGTGGTGGGAGTGTTATGGTCTGGGGCGGCATGAGTGCTGAGGGAACCATGAATGCCAACATGTACTGTGACATACTGAAGCTGAGTATTATCCCCTCCCTTCGGAGACTGGGCCGCAGGGTAGTATTCCAACATGATAATGACCCCAAACAAACCTACAAGACGACCACTGCCTTGCTAAAGAAGCTGAGGGTAAAGGTGATGGACTGGTCAAGCAGGTCTCCAGACCTAAACCCTATTAAGCATTTGTGGGGCGTCCTCAAACGGAAGGTGGAGGAGCACAAGGTCTCTAACATCCACCAGCTCTGTGATGTCATCATGAAGGAGTGGAAGAGGACTCCAGTGGCAACCTGTGAAGCTCTGGTGAACTCCATGCCCAAGAGGGTTAAAGGCAGTGCTGGAAAATAATGGTGGCCACACACAATATTGACACCTTGGGCCCAATTTGGACATTTTCAGGGGTATACTCACTTTTTTTGCCAGCGGTTTAGAAATTAATGGCTGTGTGTTGAGTTATTTTGAGGGGACAGCAAATTTACACTGTTATACAAACTGTACACTCACTACTTTACATTGTAGCAAAGTGCACTTTTTTCAGTGTTGTCACATGAAAAGATATAATAAAATATTTACAAAAACGTGAAAGAAAGAAGCTAATTGATCAATTAGTATTCATTTGGAGTGTGGGAAAAAACTGGAGTACCCAGAGGAAACCCACACAAGCAAAGGGTGCACATGCAAACACCATGCAGATAGTGACATGACCAGGACTGGAACCAAGGACTCCGGTGCTGCAGGCAGAAGTGTTAACCACTAGACCACTGTGCTGCCCACCATGGATCTTATCTATCATTCTTGTGCTGCTTTTTCTGAATGTGCTAATCTTAGCATAGTCTCTTTTCTGCTTTCAATTAGTATTTTATAATAAAGACATTGGGAACGAAGCTGTATGTTGTGAAGGGGGTTGGTATTGAATAGTTAAATGATGAATCAGCAGCTTTCCAACATAAACCGATTCTGATTTTGGATTCAACTTCTTCCTTGAAAAATAGTTTTATGAGATGTACGCATAGGAATGAGAGGGGGCCATTTGTTTTCTCTGCACCTGAGATCTCAGGTTTTCCCAGGTAGCAGCCATCTCCAATCTCTCTGTTGTGTTTTAATTAAACTGGAACTTTAGTCAGAGTATTAAGTCCTGCTAGATGACTTCAGGCTGGCCCTTTTTGCAGGTCTAGCCATGTAAAACATAAAAAATAAATGCCTATACTGTTTAAAACTCAGTAATACACTCTCTCTCCCTGCTCTGCACATGCTCAGTTGCTCTCTATTTTTAGGCACTGTGCCAACTTTGTAGAGACCGGTCTGTTGACAACTTAAAGATTTACTGCTGCGCAGGGGCTCTTGGCTTCAGAAAAATGGCCGGCTCCAGCAAGAAGAAACAGGAGCAATGCTGGAGGCAATTTACAGCACACACTAATTTGGTAATATTATAATTAATGTGGAATGTATGTTCTTCACTAAAGAATATTATTTTTGATCAAATTGTTATGGGTAAAGTTCCATTTAAAGCGGGAAAATGAACAAGGACAAATGAGAACCCGTTATTTTGTTTTTGTTTTTATAAGAACTTTTCATAACCAGAGCCCTTAAAAACAGGGGTGTCCAAACTTTTTACAAAGAGGGCCAGATTTGATGTAGTGAACATGCGTGAGGGCCGACCATTTTGCCTGACAATCTTTGAACCATTAAAATTAAATGCAAATTAACTAATACACTGCCCAACAAGAATTCTCTTGCCTTTGTGGCTGTGTGTGGTGAAAAGTTTAAGGATGAGCTTGGGCGTGTTATTTGGATATACCGTATTTATCGGCGTATAACGCGCACCTTCACTTTAAGAGGAAAAAAACACAGGGAAGTAACCCAGCCCTCCATCAGCCTGTCGCCACAATTCCCCCTCCAGACAGCCTCCCAGTGGCAGTCTCAACTTCAGTGCAGTGTCACTATGTCTCATTGATGAGACTTCATCTCTGTGGAGACACCGCTCAGCTGATCAGCGGTTTGTCTCACTTCCTCTGGCGCTCCAGCGGCTCCCCCGTGCTGACGTCATCCCTTACAGACACACAGCTCCGGCCAGGCTGCTCTGCGCACGGCGGAGCTTTACATCTCTACACCGCGGCCATCTCATCATTCATCCCAGCCTGTGCATCCATCTACATTATACAAACATCCCCACTCCATGAGGCAACTTTGAGTTTTTCCACCTGGCTTATTTACAACACCGCGGCCATCTCATCATCCATCCCAGCCTGTGCATCCATCTACATGACACATACCTCCCCACTCCATGAGGCAACTCTGAGCTTTTCCACCTGGCTGTGAGTACTCTTGGCATATTACCATCACTTTGCCCGTTGTCACCTGCTTTGAGCCAAAGTGTTTGTTTTTATACTTCACTCAGTGGTCTCTGCATGCCTCTTTGGATGGATCTCCTGTGTTAGCCTCCTGCTGCTCAATGCCTCTGTCCCTCTGTTGATGTTTTAATTGATCACTAATAACATTATCAAGAGCTTGTGGTTTTTAATATTCCTAATATTTCTTATTGTGCATTTTTTTTTTTTTTTTTTTTATTATGTGTGTTTTTTTTTTTACAATGCGTTTTCTTTCTCAACGGAGCTTCTGAACCCGGTCTTTCTGGCAGTTTTTATTGTTATTCTAGACCATCGTTTATTACTGGCTCACTACTGGTTTATTAAAACTACTATAAACTTTTATGCTTGTCGTATTTTGCTTTTCAACAATATCCTGAGCGCTGGACTATCTATATGCTTTTTCACTTTAAGAGGGAAGTTTCAGGAAAAAATTTAATTTTAAATAAAAAACTGTGAAGCAAAATAAGGATCAGTGCCCATCAATGCAGCCTAATCAGTGCCCATCTGCAGCCTCACGATTGCCATGAATGCAGCCTCGCAGGTGCAAGGAATGCAGCCTCACCATTGCCAGGAATGTAGCCTCTGAATGCAGCCTCACCATTGCCATGAATGCAGCCTGATCCATGCCCATCTGTAACCTCGGAGGGGGGGCGGAACGAGCGCCAACAGATTATATACAAGAGAATCTCCTGTTTACTTGACGGCCTCTTTAATACAAAGTCCCGCCTCCTATGATGGACAGAACAGTCGTCCAAAGTCAGCCCAGGAGATGGGACTTCCTATTACAGAGGCCGCCGAGTAAAGAGGAGATTCTCCTGTATGTAATCTGACGGCGCTCGTCTTGCCCTCTCCCTGTCCCCCCCCAAGGCTGCCAGAATGATAAATAAGGTATATATCTTTTGTGTCCCCCAATAAATCCCCGAGCGCCGATTCGTTGGGGGCCACAAAAGATATATATATCCAAATTAGGAGTGGGGATGCATTAAACCGGAATGATAAATATGGTATATATCTTTTGTGGCCCCCAATAAATCACCGAGCACCGATTCGTTGGGGGCCATAAAAGATATATATCCAATTTACCAGTGGGGCCGCATTAAACCGGAACGCGGGCCGCAATTGGCCCACGGGCCACACTTTGGACATGCCTGCCTTAAAAATATAAGTAGGTTGTGAGTCAATCTACCATTCTTCACTAACCTGTCACAACAATACACCCATTAGGTTTTGGTCATACGGAAGGCATTAGTGTGCACCCCCCACCCTTACCACTTTTACAAGCCAACCAATAATTAAAAACGGTTTATTTTGAATATCTCTTGCCGACTCCCGCGCAGCCCTCCTGTAGGCAAGGGTTGTCACCTGTCCCCCCACCCTTCTTTTTTGTTGGGCCCTTTCCCTATTTATGCCCGTGACCTTTTCTTTACTTTAAACTTGTTCACTACCTTCTTTTTCCTGCCTCAATGTCGCTCTCTCTTCTCCTTTGTTTTTCTCTCTCTCTCTTCTTCTAATCCCTGGTAGTATGGGAGGTACATGTTTAAACCGCACTCAAAGCAACACCCCTTTTTATGTGTTTGTCTTCTTGTCTTTCACCTAGGGGGGTTGCCATGTGGATTATGGCTTTTGGATTCCTTTCAGTACATGGGGTAATCTGACCCCTATTCTTCCACCCTTATTGATGGTGTTCATTAAGTGCACTTACAGTACACAGGTGGTATTTCTATCTCTACAATGCTATATTTTATACTATTTCTTACTTATTTTCTTTTGCATTTCCTATGGTTACAGCTGCTCATCTATTGATCTAGCCCTGCCTGGCTGTTCCTTTGTTACTGGCGGGTGGTCTCTTGCCCTCTCATCAGCTCCTGTGCAAGGACTCTTAATACCATATTTGTTTATTTTATTTTTTTGTTTTTTTTTTTGGGGGGGGGGGGGGGGCATACCCAGTTTTTATGCATTTACCCTTTTATTTTTTGTATATTATATATATTCTTTTTTTTTTTATGTTTTGCATAGTACAAAAAGAAAAAGTAAACAACCTCGCCATGCAGGATGGGAATCATGGAAAAGACCTAAACAGCTACCAGCGATCCAGATCGGCAGACCGGAGGCGATCCGGTACCTTACAACATTGCCAGGAGCCTGAACTAGCATTTGGAATCTCTGTTGTGTCATCACACAGAAGATTGGTTAATGGGTGTAAACCCAAACATCCTTCGTAACACAGTACAGACACTGCATGCAGACACCTATTTCCCTTTCTAGTGTCAGAGGATGATTGTTTGGAGCTGCCACCTTCAGCTACTACCCAATGGAATATCCTAGATCAGGGGTCTCCAAACATTCTGAACAAAGGGCCGTTTTATTGTTCTTTGGACTCTAGGAGGGCCGGACTGTGGCCAGCGGGAGTGGGAATTTTCCTGGCATCAGTGGGAAAAAACATTTGGTATTAGGGGGAATAGTGCCTCATCGTTGGTATCATAGGGAGAAATAGTGCCCCATTAGTGGTGTCAGTGGGAGAAATGCTCCATTGTCAGTATCATATGGCAGAATAGTGTCTCGTATTAGTGGAAAGAGTAATGCCCCAAGGGCCAGATAAAGGCAAGCAAAGGGCCGCATCCGGCCCTTGGGCCGCAGTTTGGAGACCACTGTCCTAGATTATTACCGTCTCCATTTTGCTTGATCAAACCTATACTTTACAAAGGGCCCCAACGTTTGCTAGCAGAAGATACTAGTACTCTTCACCCCAGGACCTGTAACATTACAGAACTGTGCTTACTGTACCCGTTAACCCATTTCTTCATTTTTTTTGTGTTACTTTCAGTGGTGAATGTGGCCCAGAATGAGCTGAGACGTTGACAAACATTCTCTCCTCCCTCTCAGTGTCCATGCAATGGACATGTAGATTATTGTGCTTTGTTCTCTATATTTACAGTTGCTAAATATTAGATATTGTCATTTCTATTGTATTGATCCCTTGCTGCAAGGTTTACCAGTGCAGTAAGTTTCCACATTTCTTTCCGTGATAATATACTGAACTTATTTATCACTACCACGTGTGTCTGTTTCTGGTAACAATCCACAGCCAGGATATCGGTATTTTCTACTCGTATTCTTGAAACTGTTTGTAGTGATTTTATATCTAACAAGGTGTGACAGAGACTGAGGCCATTCTTGGAGTTGAGGCACAGAACAGAGGACCCAAAAATCACTAAGTGGCTCCTTTGGGGGTGGCGCAATATTTGTATTTCTTTATGAATTTAATATTTAATTATGTTGAATAAAATGTATATGCACATTCTCTTTACAAGTCTCTTTTCTTGTGTGAATTAGTACTTCGGGACTGCGCTACGCCTTGCATATAAGCCAGTACCTTATTTGGTCGCACTCAAAGCAACACACAGGTGTTCTGTGCATCCACATTCAGACAGTCCCATTCATGTCAGTTGAGACATAGCGGCTGGATGGACACAGCGGCTGCTCCCAATTTGACATCAGCGCGTGTCCCCAAGCTCACACTGTCTACTTTAACCGCTTGCTGACTGCCCGCCGTCAATTGACAGCGGCAGAATGGCATACCTGAGCGAATTGCCGTAGCTGTATGACGGGCTCTTCAAGGAATATAGGGGGCGCGTGTGCGCCCGCCGCATCCCTAAGAAACCAATGCACGTGCCCGGAGGCCGTGATGTCCGCCGGGCACCCGCGATCACCTAATAGGGCTAAATAATAGACTATAGGTTGAAACGCATTAGTGAGGTGGTCCTAGGGCAGGACCTGTTATAACTATGCTTGTAGATGTTCTACACAATAAATGAGGATATTAAATGATCCCTTTGGTGTGCATTCCTTTTCCTCCAAAATCAAAGATGTAATAAATTGCAGCTTATCGGTCCCTAAGTACGGTTGCTTTATTAATTTTTTCCTTTATTGTATTGTGGTAATCCTGCCAATAACACGTCCTGTCCTAGGGTGGCTACGGTCACTCCTCAACTGTATCTACCCTGTTTCCCAGAAAATAAGACCTAGCGTGATTGTCGGTGATGGCTGCAATAAAAGCTCTACCCCCCCAAATAAGCCCTAGTTAAAGTCCTTGTAGGTCTTATTTTCAGGGTAGGGCTTATTTTCGGGGAAACAGGGTATGGAGCAGCAGTGTTGTCACCTTAGGTGGTTCTCCTTACATATACTACCAATACGTTTTTCTCTCTTCATCTCCGCTATGGGATAATTTGTAGAAGATAGCTTTAAGGAAGATAACATTGTTTGTGATTTCAGTTCAGCTCACAGGAAGTGACAAGGACACTGTATTTCTAGCAATGTCAACAGGTATTTTCTGTACTTGCTGAAAATGGACTTAGCCTGAAAAATAAAAAACTGGAAAGCACATAAAAGGACTGTTAAGCTTCAATATATTACATCTTTGTTCTTAAAAAGTTTGTTATCCCAACACTTCATATTCCTGATATGTGGCTGCTGTACCATGTACTTGTATGAGAAAGTATCCTGTTCCCTTAGTATTGCTTCCTTTGTGTGAAATCCCTGGTGTTCCTGCCAGTCCCTCTGCTTTCCTATTAAAAACTGACCACACTAAGCAGGAGAGCACACCATGGTCAGTTCTCTAGCTATTCTGGGAACTCGGTGTACTCTCCTCCAATGATCAGACTTGTCCTGACACACAGGCATTCACTGGGAAGCTGAGTGCACTTATGCAGCTGAGAACAGGGGGAATGTGATCACTTATAAAAAAAGGGAAAAAAAGGTATTTATAATGTGTTTTTTTTTTTAAATCTATACAAAAATGTTTTGCCTTTCATTTCTATTTTAAACTGAATGGGTTATTTTACAGGGTGATCGTTTACAATCACTTTAGCTATCCTTTATTGTGATACATTTCAGATCTAGAACAGGTATGACGAAAGCAAAGTGGCGGAAAGAAAAATATATGCGAGGCAGACAACATTAAATCCTATCAGTCTGACATGAAACATGCTGACCTGTACCTGTACTTGTCTGCACTGTTTCATACGGCATGCATGTACGGAACGTTGTACCCTGAACTATAAATATGGTGATTTGCCAATACAAATAACTCATGCTTACATAATAAGCATACTTTGTGTTCCATAACAGCTTACATGCACTTAGAAGTTAGTATCCAACGGATCAATCTATGAGGCATAATACAGGCGTAGAAACCTACAGTGCCTTGAAAAAGTATTCATACTCTGAAATTTTCCACATTTTGTCATTTTACAACTAAATTTTAAATGTATTTTATTGGGATTTTATGTGATGGACCAACACAAAGTGGCACATAATTGTGAAGTGGAAGGAAAATGATAAATAGTTTTAAACATTTTTTACAAATAAATATGTGAAAAGTGTGGTGTACATTTGTATTCAGCCCCCCGAAGTCAATACTTTGTAGAACCTCCTTTCACTGCAATTACAGCTGCAAGTCTTTTTAGGTATGTCTCTACCAGCTTTGCACATCTAGAGAGGGACATTTTTTTCCCATTCTTCTTTAAAATATAGCTCAAGCTCTGTCAGATTGGATGGAGAGCGTCTGAACAGCAACTTTCAAGTCTTGCCACAGATTTTCAATCGGATTTAGGTCTGGGTTTTGACTGGGCCATTCTAACACATGAATATGATTTGATCTAAACAATTCCATTGTAGCTCTGGCTGTATGTTTAGGGTCGTTGTCCTGCTGGAAGGTGAACCTCCGCCGCCTTGGCTACTTTTGTGATGAATGCTCTCCTTGCCCGGCCTGTCAGTTTAGGTGGACGGCCATGTTTTGGTAGGTTTGCAGTTGTGCCATACTCTTTCCATTTTCGGATGATGGATTGAACAGTGCTCCGTGAGATGTTCAAAGCTTGGGACATTTCTTCATAACCTAATCCTGCTTTAAACTTCTACACAGCTTTATCCCTGACCTGTCTGCTGTGTTCCTTGGCCTTCAAGATGCTGTTTGTTCACTAAGGTTCTCTAACAAATCTCTGAGGGCTTCACAGGACAGCTGTATTTCTACGAAGATTAAATTACACACAGGTGGACTCCATTTACTAATTAGATTACTTCTGAAGTCAAGTGGTTCCGCTAGATTTTAGTTAGGGGTATCAGAGCAAAGGGGGGCTGAAAACAAAATGCACACCACACTTTTTGGATATTTATCCAAAAACCATTTATCATTTTCCTTCCACTTCACAACTATGTGCCACTTTGTGTTGGTCTATCACATAAAATCCCAATAAAATAAATGTATGTTTTTGGTTGTAACATGACAAAATGTGGAAAATTTCAAGGGGTATAAATACTTTTTCAAGGCACTGTAGATATCTTTTTTTTTATTGAACGGGACTTGTGTATAGCTATGTAACTATACTTCTCATATCCAGGTTATAAGAATTATTGTTTGCCAAAATGTTCAGTTGTCATGCAATTATGTGAATAAGAAAATAATTCTGGGCACTGTCCCACAATATCCATAGGTTGTCAAATAAAATTAGAGTTTCAGCCAGTGAGTGAGGGAGATTGACCACACCCACTTTTGGTCATGCTCACAAGTATCTGAATGGAGGCAACTATGGAACCCCAGTAATACCATTCAATTAGAAACTAAAATTCAATGTGGCATTAATGTAATAACAACAAAACTACACCAATAATAACACAGCAGCTCACAAAAGCAGAAATCTTGCCTTTTTTTGAGAAAGCCCCTGAAGGTATATTGGTTTGCATAGTTCCACCATCCCCTAGCCTTTCCTCCTTCACAAGTTTCCATACTGGGGTTGATTTACGAAAGGCCAATAGACTCCAGAGCTTCATAAATTAGGTAAAGCTTCACTTTGCAAAGAACACCCAATAACGTGCAAGGAAAATAAAAAAAAAAAAACAGCTTATTTTTTTTGCTTGCACGTGATTGGATGATGGAAGTCAGCAGAGCTTCTGTTCATTTACTAAGCACTGGAGCAACTGCTCTTCCTAAATGCAACTGCACCTTGCAAAGTGCACAGTCTATTTGGCCTTTAGTAAATCAACCCCACTGTCTCTGTGCCTGCTCTACCTATCACAGCTGCAAGTGAGGTCTGCATATAACATACTAAACCTATTCAATATTATTCTTCAGAAATATACCTTATACATGCATTAGGTTATGGAAGGCATGCAAGGAAAGTCATATGATAAACTGAAAGTGAAGCTGACTACCTGTTCTCACTTTCCACTCTGCGTTCAGGGTTTTCACCCTTATTTCCTGTTCCCTCTAAGCTTGTGTTTCTGCTGTGCCCTTTCAGCTCCTGTTTCTCTGCCGTCCTTCATAGTCACCCATCTGCTATTCCTCACTGTCCCACCTCAGCTCCTGTGTCTCTGCTGTCCTTCAATGTCACCTCTCTGCTCTTTAGTTTCTGCTGTTCCTCACTGTCCCCTCTCAGGTCCTGCACTTGTGCCGTCCCATAGTTCCTCCTCCCTGCTGTCCCTCACTGTCCCCTCTCAGTTCCTTCTCCCTACTGTCCCTTACTGTCCACTCTCAGCTCCCGTGTCTCTGCTGTCCCCCATTGTCGCCTCTCAGCTTCTGTGTCTCTGCTGTCCCCCATTGTCGCCTCTCAGCTCCTGAGTGTCTGCTGCTCCTCACTGTCCCCTCTCAGTTCCTGTACTTCTACTGTCCCTCACAGTCCACTCTCCGTGCCTGTGTCTCTGCTGTCCCCCACGGTCCACTCTCAGCTTCTGTGTCTCTGCTGTCTCCCACTTTCCACGCTCAGCTCCTGTGACTCTGCTGCCCCACACAGTCCAGGCTCTACTCCTGTGTCCCTAATCCCCCTCACTGTCCCTTCTCAGCTTGTGCACTTCTGCTGTCCCTCACTATCTCCTCCATGCTGTCCCTCACTGTCCACCCTCAGCTCCTGCACTTCCTTTGTTCTTCACAGTCTCCCTTCAGTTCCCACACATCTGCTGTTCCCCATTGCCCTCTCTCAGATGATGTGTTTCTGCTGTCCTTCACTATCCCTTCTCATCAATTTCACTATGCCTGTCCACTCCATCATTGTTCCTGCTGCCCCTCACCGTACCCTCTTAGCTCCTGTGCCCCAGCCATCCCTCTCTGTCTCCTATCAGTTCCCACACATCTATTGTCCCTTCTAGGGTAACGCATTTCTGCTGTCCCCTACTATCCCCTTTCAGCGCCTTCACTGTCCCATCTCAAATCCTAAGTCTCTGCTGTCCCTTACAGTTCCCCTGAGTTCCATTACAGTCCATACTCCACTATTCCACCGTTCCATCTCACCTCCTTTGTCTTGGCTTCCCCTCACAAGCTACTTCAGTCTCCTGTCAGCTCCTACATCTCTGCTCTACCTCACTGTCCCATCCCATCTCTTGTCTCTGCTCTCCTTCACTGTCCCCTCACAACCACATTACAGTCCCTTCTCAGCTCCCACATCTCTGCTGTCCCTCACAATTTCCTGCGTCTGTTCTCCTTCACCGTCCCAGCTCAGCTTCAATATCTCTGCTCTCCTTGGCTCTTCCGAGTCATCTTCTGTGTCCCTGCGCTCCTCCACTTTTCTAAATCAGCTCTGCTATCACAGCTCTACTGCCATCTTGCCCAGGAGACCAACTTTCAACACCTGTTAAAGTATTTTATTGAATGTATGAATCATATTCTCTTTGCATTGCTTTGTGTCAAATCCCTGGGGTTCCTGCCAGTCCCTCTGCGTTCTTATTAAAAACTGACCACAAGTGTGGCCAATTTTCTGGCTGTGCTGGGAACTCAGCCTGCTCTCCTAAAATGGTCAGACTTCTGCTAAAATCCCCCCCCCCCTTTTCCTGCATAGCCATTCACTGGGAAGACCAATGTGTAGCTGCTATGCAGCTGAGAAAAGATGTTATGTGATCACTAATAAGAAATGGGGAAAAAATATATTTATAATGGGTTTTTTTAGATGTATACACAAAAGTTTTGCCCTTTTTTTTTTTTAAACTGAATGGGTTGTTTTACAAGATGAATGTTGACATATACTTTAAAGGCTCAAGGTTTTTTACTTTAATACAAATGCATCTGGTTCCAACGATGTTCATGGGATAAGGGGCTCTCCAGGGTCTCTCTCTCTCCTTATTGGCTCACACACCAGCGGGAGCCATTGGTTCCTTTTGCTGTCAATCACAGCCAGTGAGCCAATGAGGAGAAAGCAGGAGGTGTGTGTGAATGGACAATGTCTATTCACAGGAGCGCAGCTCTGGAGTGTTCCTGCTCGAGTGCCTCTACAGCAAAAGGCTTGCTATTCGTGGCACTCGGCCAAGGGGGAGGTGGAGGAGCCAGGACCGCAGTTGGGGGACCCAAAAAGAACAGGATCAGGGTTGCTCTGTGCAAAACCAATGCACAGAGCAGGTAAGTATTACATGTTTGCCATTCAAAGAAAAATTCTTGCCTTTGGAAACCCTTAAATTTACAGGATGGAGAGCAAGCTTAGCTGCCAACAGACAGCAGCAGATGTTGCAGGCTGCAGGCCTATACTCTTTGCAAATTATTTTCAATTAAAGAGCAGTAAAAAAATAAAAATAAAAACTGACTTTTGTCCACCAGACAATGCTGCTGCCCCCTGTGCTCCTTCACCCAGAGAGGGGGGCTCTAATGCAGGTGGTGTGTTACTGGCCAGTTCACCAGGGGAAAATAGAGGGAAAAAGTGCCCAAAAAAGGAAAACAAATTCAGCCACATCTAATGATTGGTAAGGTGCAAATTTATGACATTTTCGTTTTTGGGTTTAATACCACTTTAACGTTTCATCTTTGTTTTAGATATACATTTGAAGTGATATTAAAGTCTTGGGGGGTTTTTTTGTTTAAAAATAACAAACATGTTATACTTACCTGCTCTGTGCTGTGGTTTTGCACAGAGCAGCCCAGATCCTCCTCTTCTCAGGTTCCTCGCCAACACTCCTGGCCCCTCCCTCCTGCCCCCACAGCAAGCAGCTTTCTATAGAGCACCTGAGCCGAGCTGCTGCTCTGTGTCCATTCAACCCCACCCCTTCATCAGCACATTGGATCACTGACTTTGATAAACAGCAGTGAGAGCCAATGGCCCTCTGCCGTGTCTCATCCAATCATGATGGCTGAGTCAGGGACCGCCGAGGCTCTCGTGCAACATCACTGGATTGAGATGGGGGTGAGTATTTGGGGGGCTGCTTCATACTGAAGGTTTTTTTATCTTAATGCATTAAGATAAAAAACCTTCTGCCTTTAGAACCACTTTAAGTCCCAGTTGACATATATGCGATGCGGGAACCATCACAATGCCAGTGCGTTTCCCGCAATGCATGTCACCTGCCGGCGGTTCACAATGACATCTGCGAACCACTGCGGGTGTCACTGCAAAGTTAATGACACCACCAGATCAGTTCGCAGATCGCAGTGCAAACTGCCAAATGGTGCAGGAATTGGATTGCATGGGTGTGAACAGACATTACAGACACAGCGGTGCGAATCACATGCGTCTAACATCGCACCAGTGTGAACCCAGCCTAAGTCGAAGACAATATTGGCCTACGCACCCAAAGGTCAGAGGGCACCCAGAATGGGAATTTTAGTCATAATAAAAAAAGGTACCCGTAGGACCCCTGGTGTTGCCTACACTTTCTTGAAATTTATTTTGTGCGATTCAGGGGAATGCGTCAGGTTGGCTTTAAGGCTGTACAATCGCTGAGAATATTTACTAAATCTTTCTGAAAACAGGAAAGGAGTGTGGGAGCCCTGTCCCATTATTAAACTGCCATGTTCCCATGCATGCAGGTGTACCCAGTCAATCCTCATTATTCACATCATAGGGCAGATCGGCGCCGCATATATTTTCATATAGCTTTAAACAGTGGCCTGATACAAAGCAAGCCAGCAGTCCCATGCTGCTAAATCTTTAATGGCAAAGAAAAAGGAATTCCTTAACATGTCGGCACTACTTAAGGCCGCAGCGTTTGATCAAAGCCTAGCGAGCCCACAAGGAAAATGTAAAATGACAGGGGGGGGCGGGTGGTGGGGGGCGTTAAACGCTAAAAGCCTGTTGTTTGTTTACAGCGAGCCCAGAACCAAATCTGGAACATGTGATGGCAGGACTGGTGTTCTAGAATGCTTCTGGTCCCGAAAAATTCTGGCAGAATCTGGGCCGGCTGTAAACTGTACAGAACAATTCATATTTTTCGGTTCATCAGCGCACTTTTTTGTTAGGCCGGGGGTTTTCAGCAGCCCATCAACATAGCTGACTAATCAGGTTTTTAATTGCTTTAATGACATGTCATTACCTTTCATTTCTGCACAGAGGGTATTGGACGGTACACGGTCTTCGGGGAGGGCCTGGGAATGTAGGTCATAGTCTTTCTGTAATATTCTTGGCTGCGTGAAGTAATCATTTGTGTCCCGTGGTTTGATCTCCCTCATTATCATGTGCAACTGAGCTGCGGCTTCTGCAAGAGACAATGAGCGCAGTCAGTGGGGAACGGTGAACCGCAAACAGCTTTGTCTCCCAGAGTTCATCGCTGTGCCCCCCTCACTGTTTTAGGTAACAGGACCCAAAACGTCTGAAGGCACGGCGGTTGTGCCGTTCGGCACAAAAAGGGAGCAGACACAAAATAGTCTCATACAGATCAACTGTTAACAGCTATGGAAATAAAAGGTCATGAGACAAAATGCATTAAAAAGGGAAGTACATTGAAAAAGAAGAACAAGGAGAAAAGCAACAAGTATTGCTGAAAACACAAAGAGAAAATTGGGATATTTAGACTTATCACATGCACACATTAATCATTGACACATACTTTGAAAAGCAAATCACATTTTTTTTTTTTTTTTTTTTTACATATAAAAAAAAAAAAGAAATGAGGAGGACAATGGGAGGGGGTTACAGTTCTCCATTTTGGATCCTGCCCTGAAATCCTTCTGCAGAGCTTCTGTCCCCCTAAACACTCTCTGGGGGGCGATTCTTAGACAAGTTGCCAATGTTTAGAGATGTGCTATAACCACTATTCATTTTGATGTCAAATTTCTATTTATTTTAGTCATCTGAACTGTTTAAGGGCTCTTTCACAGGGGGCGGATCAGTGATGATCCGCCCCGTGAACACCCGCTTGCTCAGCGGTGATCGCTCCGCCGATTCCCGCTGAGCAGGAAAATGACAGGACACTGTGCAGCGACGGACCTGTCAGAGCACCGCTCTCCCCTATGGGGGGATCGGATGATGACGGACCGTAGTGTCCGTCGTCACCCGATCCGATAACGGATAGAAAAGTAGGGTTTTCCTCAGTTACACTTTTCGGATTGGAGCGGGTCGGATGTCAGCGGACATGTCAGCGCTGACATCTGACGCTCCATAGGGATACATGTCCATTTTTCATCTGAAAACAGAAGGATGAAAAACGGACATACGGATCCCCCGTGTGAAAGAGCCCTTAGTCTTATTTTAGTCAACTAAAATCTCCAGTACATTTTAGTTGACTAAAATCAAATGGGTTTAGTTAAATTAAAATGCATTATTTAAGCATTTCTCTTGAACAGTGGTCTCCAAACTGCAGTCCTTTATCGGGCTCTTGGGGCACTATTCCTCCTACTGACACCAACAATGGGGCACCAGCCCCCCCACTGAGGCCAATGATGGGGCACCAGCCCCCCCACTGAGGCCAACGATGGGACACTAGCCCCCCCACTAAGGCCAACGATGGGACACTAGCCACCCCACTGAGGCCAACGATGGGACACCACCCCCCCCACTGAGGCCAACGATGGGGCACCAGCCCCCCCACTGAGGCCAACAATGGGGCACCAGCCCCCCCACTGAGGCCAACGATGGGGCACCAGCCCCCCCACTGAGGCCAACGATGGGGCACCAGCCCCCCAACTGAGGCCAAGGATGGGGCACCAGCCCTCCCACTGAGGCCAAGGATGGGGCACCAGCCCTCCCACTGAGGCCAACGATGGGGCACCAGCCCCCCCACTGAGGCCAACGATGGGGCACCAGCCCTCCCACTGAGGCCAACGATGGGGCACCAGCCCTCCCACTGAGGCCAACGATGGGGCACCAGCCCTCCCACTGAGGCCAACGATGGGGCACTAGCCCTCCCACTGAGGCCAACGATGGGGCACTAGCCCTCCCACTGAGGCCAACGATGGGACACCAGCCCCCCCACTGAGGCCAACGATGGGGCACCAGCCCTCCCACTGAGGCCAACGATGGGGCACCAGCCCTCCCACTGAGGCCAACGATGGGGCACTAGCCCTCCCACTGAGGCCAACGATGGGGCACTAGCCCTCCCACTGAGGCCAACGATGGGGCACTAGCCCTCCCACTATGGCCAACGATGGGGCACTAGCCCTCCCACTATGGCCAACGATGGGACACTAGCCCTCCCACTGAGGCCAACGATGGGACACTAGCCCTCCCACTGAGGCCAACGATGGGGCACTAGCCCTCCCACTGAGGCCAACGATGGGGCACTAGCCCTCCCACTGAGGCCAACGATGGGGCACTAGCCCTCCCACTGAGGCCAACGATGGGGCACTAGCCCTCCCACTGAGGCCAACGATGGGGCACTAGCCCTCCCACTGAGGCCAACGATGGGGCACTAGCCCTCCCACTGAGGCCAAGGATGGGGCACTAGCCCTCCCACTGAGGCCAACGATGGGGCACTAGCCCTCCCACTGAGGCCAACGATGGGGCACTAGCCCTCCCACTGAGGCCAACGATGGGGCACTAGCCCTCCCACTGAGGCCAACGATGGGGCACTAGCCCTCCCACTGAGGCCAACGATGGGGCACTAGCCCTCCCACTGAGGTCAACGATGGGGCACTAGCCCTCCCACTGAGGCCAACGATGGGGCACTAGCCCTCCCACTGAGGTCAACGATGGGGCACTAGCCCTCCCACTGAGGCCAACGATGGGGCACTAGCCCTCCCACTGAGGCCAACGATGGGGCACTAGCCCTCCCACTGAGGCCAACGATGGGGCACTAGCCCTCCCACTGAGGTCAACGATGGGGCACTAGCCCTCCCACTGAGGCCAACGATGGGGCACTAGCCCTCCCACTGAGGCCAACGATGGGGCACTAGCCCTCCCACTGAGGTCAACGATGGGGCACTAGCCCTCCCACTGAGGCCAACGATGGGGCACTAGCCCTCCCACTGAGGCCAACGATGGGGCACTAGCCCTCCCACTGAGGCCAACGATGGGGCACTAGCCCTCCCACTGAGGCCAACGATGGGGCACTAGCCCTCCCACAGAGGCCAACGATGGGGCACTAGCCCTCCCACTGAGGCCAACGATGGGGCACTATTCCTCCCACTGGCACATTGGTGGCCCCTTGTTTAGAAAAGTTTGGCGACCTCTGCTCTAGAATTTCCAAACTCATTATATACTCCTGGAGTAAAAATCGAATAACATATTATTTATGGTATTAAGGTTTGAACATGTACTACAGACACAGATTTAGCCGTTGTGATATATAACCAGTGTTAATTTTAACGTCAAATTTCAATTTAGTTTTAGTTATAGTTTGACTAAAATGCCATTTTAGTTTTAGTCATATTTTTAGTCGAATAAAATAGTGTTAATTTCATCAGCAAAAATATTTTCATTGATGAAATGAACACTAGCTATAACACAGTTGCGTACTGTCTGTGATACTTTATTTTCACTAATTCCCCTTTCACATGAGAGGTCCAATCGGGTCCGGCTTTCAGTTTTACAGTCGGACCCTCCATACTCCTCTATGGGCAGTTGGATGTAAACTAATTTGTGCCCGTTTACAGGTCCATTACAAAAAAAAAAAAAAAAAAACAGAAGGGGATCCATTACCCTTCGCCTGGCCAGATCGAAGGGCCATTGGGTGTAAACGGACAGCCGATGCCTTTACATCCAGCTGCCCATAAACCAGAGTGGGCTGTCTGTGTCCGCACTGCATAAGTGGAGCAGACATAGACCTGTCTGGCCACTCCACTCAGCTCAATAGAGGATCAGTGGACGCATCCCATGCTGAGCAAAACTAGCTCCGGCCTGTGTAAAAGGGGCCTAACTGTTACATAGTAAGGATAAGGTTTCTGGATATACCCCCTTCTTCTAAGGTCTAAACCAGGGGACTCCAAACTTTCTAAACATACAGCCAGTTTACCGTCCTTTAGGTTTTTGGGGGGCCGGAGTGTGACTGGTCAGAAAAGAGATCGCCCCAGCGTCAGAGGTCAGTGGGAAAAAAATTAATTAAATAAAAAAACATAACTCCTATGGTGAGCATTGTTAAGAATAATGCCCCATCATTGGTATTAGTGGGAGAAATAAGGCCCCATCATTGATGTCAGTGGGAAGAATAGCGCTCCATTGAGAGGAATTATGTCCCGTCATTAGTGGAAAAAGGTCAAATAATAACCCCACTGTTTGTGTCAGCAGACAGGACAGTGCCTCATTGTTGGGGTCAGTGGGACAAGGGCCAGATAAAGTCAAGCATAGGGCCACATCTGGACCCAAGCCGCAGTTTGGAGTCCACTGGTCTAAACAATATTGATAACCAAGGTATTAGCAAAACTCATCATACCTTGTGCAACATACTGCTTGAACCTTAGGAAAAGGAGTAGGCCCCAAAAGCTTGTCTTAAAAATTTGAAGATTTAGTGCAAAAAAAGTATCATGGACAGTACACAACAACTGTGTTGCTAGTGCATTAATATGGCTACAATCACCTTACACATGAGATATGCTATCAAACTGTTGGCTCATGAACCATTTCCTAAGATTATATTTCTTACTTGAACTGCACATGTATCCTTGAAATGTAGACTTTTTGCCAAGAAATGCATTGAATTAAAATCACAATATGCATGATGATCTATGATACTTAGCATGTAACTGAGAGATTGCAATCTAAGATGCCTGATATGCAGCTATGAGGTTGCAACCGGGGTTTTCCCTTATGTTTTTAACACAAAGGATATATATATGCATGTCTTTTCTTTTTATATGTAAAAAATAAAAATGTACAGATAGATATTTACACACACACATACAGTACATACACACAAAAAGGGGAGCAGCACACTGTCTAGGATAGAAACTGTATTAACCACTTCTCATCCGAGCCAATTCTGGCACTTCGCTCCTACATGTAAAAATCTAATTTTTTTTTCTAGAAAATAACTCAGAACCCCCAAACATTATATATGTTTTATAGCTATATATATCTATATATATATATATAGATATATATAGATAGATTTTTTTTTTCTTTTTAGCAGAGACCCTAGGGAATATAATGGTGGCCATTGCAACTTTTTATGTCACAGGGTATTTGTGCAGCGATTTTTCAAACGCATTTTTTGGGGGGAAAAAAGTTTGATAAATAAAAAATAAAATAAAAAAAAAAAACAGTAAAGTTAGCCCAATTTTTTGTATAATGTGAAAGATGATGTTACGGAAAGTAAATAGATACCGAACATGTCACGCTTTAAAATGATGCACACTCATGGAATGGCGCCAAAATACTTAAAAATCTCTTTAAAATTGCTTTTTAAATTTTTTACAGGTTACCGACTTAAAGTTACAGAGGAGGTCCGCGGCAATACCTCACATGTGTGGTTTGAACGCAGTTTACATATGTGGGCACGACTTACGTATGCGTTCGCTTCTGTGTGCGAGCACTGCCATCTGTGAACTAAACTGGGGGTGTCATTAACTTTGTTAATGACACCCGCAGCGGTTCGCCTAAGGCAGTGTGAACTGTCTGCAGGAGAGGAGCGATGCCGGAACAGGCGCTGGAATCGCACTGGTTCCAGCATCGCACTAGTGTGAACCCAGGGTGAATGTGCAACTTTCACAAAATAATCACTGCATTTTAAAACATATTTATATGAACCATTTCCTAGCATCCCTTCACACTATATATACTTATCACTACCTGAGCATAAGAAAGACTTACCTGATTCGGTATCCATTGGCATCAGACCTTCTGGAGAAGAACTGTGGACAACAGGCGAGACGATGGCAGAGAGGCGGTAAGACAATGTAATCAGCTGAAATAGCAACTTTCTCCAATCCTCAACTGCCAGGAGACTCCTGAGGACAATCACAGACATTTTCATCAATAACTTCAGCATATCATAATGATATAAAGAGAAGTGACAAATAAAAGCAGCAGAAATGTGAAAACGCAAAACAACCAAGAAACAAATAACTTTACCCTATATAAGATAAAATTAGAGCCAGATTCACACTGCTGCAGTTCAATTTTGATCTAATTTTCAGTGCGATTATGTGATGCAACTTGGATGTGTTTTATTCTATGGGGCCAAATTCGTGCAGGAATCACACCAAAGTAGTACAGGAACCTTTTTCAAAATCGCATCATGCTGAGTTGAAATAATGTGAAAGGGTACCATTGAAAACAATGTAATCTGCATTGTCATGTGATTCTGTATCGCATCTGAAATCACATGGTGAACTGAGCATAAAATGCAAACCAATCATTTGCAAACATGGTTACAACAACAGTCTACTTTTGTAATTCAGTCTTTTTTCAATATGTAGCCTCAAAGACTTTTTTAAAATGGTCAAATGTCACGTTCATGCAGATTGGCAACCTGGAGGTGCTCTGTATATTGTAAGAGTACAGACATCCTCCAGAAACCTTATGCATTGCGTTTGTGAGATTGGATCGGTGCTTTTCCCAGAAGTCAGCACAGATCTACAATTCCAGCTAGATTCATCCACATGCAACAGAAGTTTCATTTTCAGGAAAGTTCTTTCAGAGTCTAATCTCACCCTTAAGCCTGGCACACACGATGAGATCATCAGACGAATGATCATCCATTTTTTATTTTTTTTCCTTTTGCATACTAGTCTCCTTATTAAAAAAGAAGGTTACTAAAGTTACCAAAACTCTCGTATGACCAGTGGCAGCTGGTGCTCAATATTTTTTTTTGGGGGGGGGGGGGGGCAAACCAACACAGACACATTTCTTCCCCCCCGCACGGGAGAGGCGACCGGGAAGCCAGACAACACCCCACCCCCCCCCCCATGGGGGAGACGGACAAGAAGGAGGCTATCAGAGTCCACCTTACCATCCCCCTGATGAAGACACGTGATCCCTGTGTCGAACACGCATAGGGGAGGGGCCAGGACGGAGTGAGCAGCACAAAGTCTATACAGGAGACGCATACCATATGCCATACCTACTTTTTTATTGTTATTTCGGAGGCCGATTATAGAGCGGTGCACTTACGCACCAAGATTATGTGAGCACCCCATTGTGGGAAGTGTAATTCATTCAATAAATTTACCCAACAATATTACACCATGCCGTTTCTCTCTTGTTTATACCTATGGAGCTGCATTGAACCAAGCTGGAGATTAACGTCTGATAATCAGTACTAAGCCCGGGGGTGGCTCCAAAGCGTGGTTTGACTCAGTGTAGCAGCTGGATCACACGCTCTGAGGTGAGCACAGGGGGGGCACCGGAGCATGGTTTGCAGCACCAAGGATTTATGAGCATGTTGGATAACACCACTTATGGACACTGTTTATACGCACTTATTTGATGTTGTTTTATGGGACTTTTCACCAATCGCTTTATGATCATTTACCAGGATTATCCATTATGGTCATTATGGAGCACTAAGCACTTTTGCATTTGTTTATGCGCTTTAATATTTGGCAATATAGATTATATATATTTTTTTTATGCACACTGCACTTTGGTTTATATAAATTCACTTTAACTGATTTATATTTATTCACTTATATACAAGATTTGATTTTGTATTATTAACTTATTGATAATTTATTGATAGAGAAAGGGTCCATTTGTATACATCTTACACTCTAGAGATAATACAGTGATATAGTTTACTCTAGCGCAGTGCATATTTTCCATCTACACCTTACCTTAGGAGGCAGATGACGGGGATCCGGGGTAGGGCTGCTGCTCCTCATTCCGGGGCCGTTGCTTCTCCTCCCGGCCGAACAGGAAGTGCTACGACTACCTGGCCAATCGAGACTCACTTCCTGATTGGCCGGGAGGAGAATCAGGAAGACAATAAGGAATATTAATTTGCTATTGCCACACAGTGCTCTACGCCCCGAGCCAACCCTTTTTGTAAGTCAATTAGAGCCTCGGGCTCTAATCATGTGATTCAAAAAAAAAAAAAAAAAAAAACAACATTCACATACATGCGTCCGGCACCCTGCATGTAGATTAGGGGCCAGGCGCATGGATTAGGGGGGTGGTGCCCCTGCGCCCCTTATGGACGGGCCGCCTCTGCGTATGACAGAATAAAAATTTGGAAGTGATGTAATGTGTTATATTGCATGTGTATTGTCGGATGAAAACTGTACTTAATAAAAACGAAAATTGCACAATCTGGTATCATACGAGAAAAAATTTCGTGCTTGTCCAATTTGATAATTTCACACGACCTGTCCTGATTGGCTCTCGAAAGCTGTATAATAAAAGATCAGATTATTGTACGGTCGCTTTGAAAGCGGCATTTTTCGTACAATTTTCTGATCGTGTGAACTAGGCATAAAGGGGTGCGGATACTGCAGATTTTCTAATTACAAATGCTGAGCCTGTTTGGGCTGTTACAATAAAAGAAGATTATACCATTTACAGAACAAAAAGTTGGAGAATGGACATGGTAAGGCAAAATGTGGGGGAGATTTACTAAAACTGGAGCACACAAAATTTGGTGCAGCTGTAGCCAATCAGACTCCAGGTTTTATTGTAATACGAATACGGTGTGGGAAATGCACAGGATTCGCTGCGTTTCCCGCATCGCATCAGTGAGAACCTAAGGCTCAAGGTAAACAAGTCATTTTAGGTGTAGATCTGGTTTAGTAATGTCACTTACCCCACAGACAACTGCTCCAACGCCCCGATGATACAGTGCACCCGGCCATACAAAGGAAACGAGGAAGCTGCTTCCAGCAAGGAACTCTCTGCTTGTACAATTTCACGCTCAAGGATGTCCATCAACACTCTGACCACTAAAAAAAAAACGTATATCATACACAAGACTGTAACATTAATTTTACCGCAATAAACATTCAGCATCATTCATCAATTGTTTTCATTTAGGGTAAATGTATAGCCAGAAATGTTCTTTCTACTTTTAGGCAGAGTAGCGAAGGGTTAAAATTCCAATCGGGTTTTTTTTTTTTTAGGTCTGTCTCGCCGTCTAGATTTTTCTTCACTTCCTGTCTTGGAGGCACAACAGGAAGTGAGAGGAATTCCCAACTGCGGAAAATTCACAGTCACCAGAACATTTGTCCCCCCCCCCATGGAAGATTTTCCCTCAAAAACTTGCCTTCGTGACAACTATAAAATGTAAGATATTCCACTTACTTAACCATTTGCTTACTGAGCACTTAAACCCCCTTCCTGTCCAGACCAATTTTCAGCTTTCAGCGCTGATGCACTTTGAATGACAATTGCGCGGTCATACAACACTGTACCCAAATGAAATTTTGATCATTTTTTCCCCACAAATAGAGCTTTCTTTTGGTGGTATTTAATCACCTCTGCGTTTTTTTTTTTGTAAAAAAAAATTTTAAAATACCGAATTTTTACATTTTTTTTTTTTAATATTTTGTTATAAAATTTTGCAAACAGGTAATTTTTCTCCTTCATTGATGTACGCTGATGAGGCGGCACTGATGGACACCGATAGGTTGCAGTGATGGGCACTTATGGGTGGCAATAATGGGCACTGATCGGTTACACTGACAGGCAGCACTGCTAGGTGGCACTGATTGGCACCACTGGTGGGCATTGATAGGTGGCATTGGCTGACAGCTGATCACATGGTAAGGGGCCGGGATCGGCCCCTTACTCGGATCTGTGATCACTCGAGTCTCAGTGACTCAGTGATCACAGCGCATGCCCTGTAGGGGGCACGCGGGGCGCGGGCACAGGGGAGGCCGTCATATGACGGCCTCCCAGAAATTCAGGTCTGCGCTGTGGCCGTCATTCGGCTATAGCACGGATGCCAAGAGGTTAAACCAGCTGTAAACCATTCGAATTTTGTTTGAAATTTTTTAGTTTTAGAATGGTTGTTCGATTTTTCAAAGGTTGGAGGGGACAAAAATCGATGATCGTTTTAAACTGTAGTGACAAGAAAGTTCTTAGGGGCAGGATGGATCATTGTTCTCAGATTTCAAAATTCTTAAGCCTGGTACACACGATCATTTTTTTTTTTGTTTTCATAAATAAAAAATAGGAGGAGATCGATATTAGTAAATTTTGTATTTTTACAGGGGGACTGCCCTCCCCCCCAATACACTGGTAAGCAGTGATCAGCATGCCCTTTCGATAGAAGCCGGCCATTTGGCAGGTTCCTGTCGGACAGGCTGGTGTACGATACCGGCCAAAATTCTGCCTGCGTGGCTTAAAGTTTAAAGCTGTGAATGTGGTTTTTGTTTTTTTTTTTTGGGGGGGGGGGGGGGGGGGATTTTACTTATTGCAAGGCTGGCCATTGATGAATCGTATAGAATAAAGTCCCAATCAACATGATGCAAAATTTCCAGAACATGGAATCCAACCGATGCGATTTTCACATACACAAATTGCTGTTAAAGTCCTCCACCGAGAGCAAAGAACACACCACCAACCCTCAGGCTGTATTCACACCTGAGCGTTTTCACTTAAAGCGGAAGTAAACCCAATCCAAAAAAGTTTAATTTCCGGCACGTACCAGAAATGTAACACTCCCATTGGTTGTGCTCTCAACCAAACTGTGAAACCATCCAATGGCTGGTGTCATAACTGATCACATGTGCAGCATCATGGCAGTTGTAGATTAAACAGAGGCCAAGATGGCAGCTTCCTTGGCTGAAAACGATAGGGGGGTTTACTTACACTTTAATAAAACGCTAGTGAAACGCCCGAAAAAACGCCAAACTAGCAAAATTCCATTCATTTCAGTGGCACCTGTTCACATCTGAGCATTTTGTAACCTGAAGCAAAACGCCTGAAAAACGCCCTGGGCTCAAAAAAGAACATGAGCTTCTTTGATTACAGGCGTTTTTCTGCCTTTTACATTTTACATTGGTAACCTAAACAAAATCGCGGCAAAAACGTGGTAAAAAAAACGCAATGTCTGCAGCCTACTTGGTATATGGAACTTCAGATCATGAGTTAAGGGTTAAAAGAAACTTCATTGCGTAGTATTACTGATAATCAAATTTATTTAAAAGGTTTACCAGAAAACTCACAAACATTAACCACTTCAATAAAGGGCCCAGGACAATATTCTGCTTTCAGCGCTGTCACACTTTGAATGACAATTGCGCGGTCATACAACACTGTACCCAAATTAAATTTTTATCATTTTCCTCCCACAAATAGAGATTTCTTTTGGTGGTATTTGATTACCCCTGGGGTTTTTATTATTTGCTAAAGAAACTAAAAAAGACCGAAATTTTTGAAAAAAAATAAAAAGTTTTTCTTTGTTTCTGTTATAAAATGTTGTTTTCTCCTTCACTGACGGGCACTCCTGAGGAAAATTTGTATTAACACGCGTTTTTTATCCTTAATGTTTGTGAGTATTCTGCTAAACGTTTTAAATAAATTTGATTAACGGTAATACTACGCAATGAAGTTTCTTTTTAACCCTCAACTCCTCATGATCTAAAGTTCTGTTGTGGAGTTCCATATACCAAGTGGGCTGCAGACATCTGATATCCCTGTGGATGTGGTTCTCTGGAGCAGAGATCATTGAGCTTGTTTGACTGCTGGTGAGGGTAAGGGTTGGTGGTGTGTTCTTTGATCTCAGTGGAGGACTTTACCAGCACTTTGTGTATGTGAAAATCACACCGGCTGGATTCTATATTGTTGAAATTTATGTTAGCTGCTTTCTTTAAAATATACTGAAGTTTATACTGTTGTGAGCGCAGGAGGAGGTTTGATTTATCATGGATAAATTGTTTTTCTTTTCATTTAGCCAGCGGGTTGAAAAAAAAAAAAAAAAAAAAAACACAAATGGAAACACAAATTCCAGCCACACAAATTGAGGTGAATAGAAGAATGTTCCCCGCTGACACATTGGGGTTGATTTACTAAAACAGAAGCACTTAGAATCTGGTGCAGCTGTGCATGGTAGCCAAAAGTTTGTTCAATCAAACTCAAACAATAAAACCTGGAAGCTGATTGGTTTCTATGCAGAGCTGCACCAGATTTTGCACTCTCCCCCATTGTATTCTGACAGCAGGGGTGCCTCCATTGGCTACTCGTTCAACTTCTTTTGAGCGGGAGTGTTCACAAATGGATCGAAATTCAGCCAGCCCCCGCTTAACCGGTAAAATTTTGATCCATTTATGGTCAGCTCAAACTGTATATTCTAGGCACAAAAGAAACCCATTTAATACATCTGGGATTCAATGCAAGTAGCAGGTCTAAAAGAAATTCTAAGGGCCTTGGAACTGAATTATTTAAAGGGGAAGTACAGCCAAAACTCATTTGGCTGTACTTCTCCAATGGATCACAGGAGTGCAGTTTGTTCTGCACTCCTTTGACCCGTTTTCAGCAGACTCAAGCTTACTTCACACGCCACAGAGCCGGTCCAGGTTGGGGAAAGATCGCGACCATATGGTCCAGGTCTACCCAGATACCTGGACAGGCACCCGACTCAGCCTCTCAGCGAGCCGCTGAGACCCTGAGCCAGCCGCTTCCACCCCTTTCACAGCCCAGTGCTCCAGTGAGCGCGGGGAGGCAGAGCAGAGAGCCAGAGACTGACAGTCACCAGCTCTCTGCTCCATCCACCTAGGCAAGTATGATTTCTCCAACAAATTCCAAACTTCTTCTAACTCAATAAAAGGTATGACAGAATGCACTTATGAATTTCCATATGAAGGTTTGAATTAAATTACACTGGTGCATAGCTAGCTTGGCAAAGGTCACCAGAGAAGATAGAGGGATGAAGCTCTCCTGCGGAGACAGAAATAAAAACTCAGAGCAGCCTTTCTCAACCTTTTCAACACAGAGAAACCCTTGATATACAGAGGATTTACATTGTGCCAACAGTTTGCTCAGCACTTTACAAAATTAAGGCAGACAATACAGTTACAATACAATATCGGTACAAGAGGAATTAGAGGGCCCTGCTCATTAGAGCTTACAATCTAAGAGAGAGGGTCAAGTAATACAAAAAGGTAATAACTGTGGGGGATGCGCTGAAGAAAGTAAAAAAAAAAAAGTGGTGTATTAGTTAGAAGCAGGATAGGCTTCTTTAAAGAGAAGGGTTTTTAAGGACCGTCTAAACATTAGATAGTCGGACAGATTGGGGTAGGGAGTTCCAAAGGATGGGAGAAGCTCTGGGGAAATCCTGGGGGCGAGCATGAGAGGATGTGACAAGGGAGCTAGAGAACAGGAGGTCTTGGGAGGACCGAACAGGACGGTTTGGTTGATATTTTGATACTAGGTTAGCGATGTAGCTGGGGGCAGAGTTGTGGATGGCTTTGTAAGTTGTTAGTGCTTTGAATTTTATTCATTGGGGGAGTAGAAGCCAGTGATGGGATTGGCAGAGAGGGGTGCTAGACACCAAACAGTTGGTAAGGTGGGTGAGACTGGCAGCAGCATTCATGGTGGACTGATGGAGGGTTAGCCTTTGTAAAGGTATTCCAATGAAGAATAACTTTATGATCTCAGGGAACCCCTGCTAAAAATGACTCATGATACATTAGTGTGATGGACAATGGGAAGAATGCTCCTTACATTTGTGGTCATTGGGAAGAATTACCCTCTTACAGATAGTTGAAAAGATGAATGGTGTCAGTGGGAACTTATCCGAGAGGCAGAAATAACTCATTGCTCAAGAAACCCCTAGCAACCTCTAGAGAAACCCCACATTACAGAGTCCAACCCACTTCCATTCCATCCAAAACTAAAAAAAAAAAAAAAAAAAATTGTGCCTTCACCTACACTTCAAATCACAGTTGAACACATTCTTCCTTAGACTCCTCATACGGACAGTGCGTGGACTGGAAAGACCTAAAACCTTTACTCGTGTTTCATAAAAAAAAAAAAAACCCAAATACACTTTTGGCAGAAATGCCAGCACTAAAATGATAAAGCAAAACAAAAATGTTTCTTTTACAGCGCTGCTTTATTTGGCCAAGAATTTGTCTGGTCCAAAATCGGGCCAAAACATTAACTCAAACTTCCAGAAAGACTCCTACATGAACTAGAGTGATGAAAGACAAGAAAAACAGCACCCGCTTCTGTAACTGGTATGAAATTGTGTCCCCACAATGCACACTTCAGCCTCTCAAAGATAAATACTACTTTGACACCCCCAAAGTATTTTTTTTTTAAATTCCCTCAGGCTTTTATTATTTTATTTCTTATAGGACTCTGTATGTAGAACATTTCCACATTCTGGTGTTTTGTGAGAAGAACTTTCTTCAGATTTCCATGCATGCAGGGCTTCTCTCTTCCGGTTCCTCTGAACTGCACGATGCAGAAAACGGCTGTAACAATTAGGGGTTACAGCGGCCATCTTTGGTGCACACTGGAAAAACTGTGTGTACACAGAAAATGTAAGTAGTTGTAAAAGGTCAAGGTTTCTTTTTAACTTTATGCATGAAGGTAAAAAACCTTTTCCGTGCAGTAGCCTCCCCAGCAACCCCCTAAAACCTACCTGAGATCCACCTCGATCCAGCAATGTGCACAAGAGCAGTGGTTCTCCCAAGTCTCTTCCTACTTATTGGCGGAGACTGCAGCTTAAGCCATTGGCTCCGGCTACTGTCAGTCACAATCAGTGAGCAAATGAGGAGAAAGCGCGGAGGGGCCAAGCTACGTTCCGTGTGTGAATGGACACACATAGCAGTGGCTCAGGAGCGAGCCTGCTCAGGTGCACCCACTGCATGCTGCTTGCTATGGGGGCACTTGGCAGGAAGGAGGGTCCAGGAGTCCAGCGGGGGACCTGAAAAGAGGCGGATTGGGACTGCTCTGTGCAAAACCACAAACATGTTATACTTCCCTCCTCTGTGCAGTGGTCTTGCACAGGGCAGCCCCGATCCTCCTCTTCTCGGGTCCCTCTTCTCTGCTCCTGGCCCCTCCTTCCCGTTGAGTGCCCCCACAGAAAGCAGCTTGGGGTGTCATGACCTGAGGGTCCAAGAGCTGGACAATAGGGTTCAATATTTTCCTAGGAGAGAATTGGAAAATAATTCTAGCTTGAGCTTGGTGCATGATTAGACCCTGATACTCCAGACAGTGGAGTTGATTTACTAAAACTGGAGAGTGCAAAATCTGGCACAGCCGTGCATGGTAGCCAATCAGCTTCTAACTTCAGCTTGTTCACTTAGGCCTTGACAAAATAAAAAAAAAACTGGAAGCTGATTGGTTTCTATGCATAGTTGCACCAGATTTTGCACTCTTCAAGTTTAGTAAATCAACCCCAATGTGCGGGCTGGAAAGCAGATTTTGGAAAGTTGATCATCTAGCCAGAGGTTTATAGGAACAGGCTGGTTATTTGGATGTCGGCAGTTAGGGTCTGGGTTGAAGAGTCCTCCAAGTAATCTGTGACCTGAAAGATCTGGGTTGGAAGAAAAGCCAGAAGTGGGGCAAGAACTTTTGTGAATAATTGGGGTGCATATAAGAGTCTGAATGGCATTGCTACAAATTGGAAGTGCTGGTCTCCCACAACAAAATGCAGGAAGAGTTTGTTTGATGGGAAAATGAAGATGTGTAGATCGGAGTCTTGTATTTCTACTGATGCAAGAAATTCCCCTTGTCTGAGAGAAGCAATGACAGATCTCGTTAATTCCATTTCGAATTTTGGTACGAAAAGAAATCTGTTTCGGAATTTTAAAGAAGAACAAAAGGCAAAACTTGCTTCTGAATTTCCCCAGTACAGAAAGCAAATAAACTTGACAGAGATTATGTTTCCCACTCCATCCAAAGCAAAAACAAGGTTTTGGCTATACATGCACTTTAAAAGAGAGACTCCACCCTATCTAGCTTTAACTAAATTCCCTCCATTTAATAATTGTTTCTGTATTGTTAAAACAAAATTTTAAAAAATATTTCCTAGTCTATAGAAACCAGTGTTGTCAATCTTGCAAGGTTCTCCTTCACCGCACTTCTCCCATGCTGCCATTCTGAAATATCCCGTGCATGCGCAGACATAGACACAGGTCTCTGCAAGCTCCCAAATACCTGATGCAGACTAGTGGCTTGCCTACGCATACATGAGATCTCAATGCAATCATGTGCGTCTTACTAAAACGACTTCCTGGGATATGTGACATGGACACCCCAGGAGGCAGTTGGACCTTGGAGTCCCTAAGCTGAGTGGGCCAACCAGTATTCAAACTGCAAGCTAAATCATCAGATGTGGGGGATACCATTTGGATCACACTTCTTGATTTTGTACAATTTTGTACAATATTTTATACTCTGTAACGTGATATAATATATCTGGTTCAAACCTTTAATGCAATTATATCTTATTTTTTTGTTTGAAGTTGCCTTCAAAGTCCTATAAAGAGCAATTGTGTTTTTTCAGATATAACCTACGTCATCTTTGCCTATGTCAGGAATTCAGGAAGTGGAGGGCTGCACAAGAAAAAGGTCTTAACCCCTTCCCGACCACCCGCTGCAGGTTGGGTTCCCTGGGTGAAACGACGTTACCTTAAGTTGATTCGCCTTTTGACCACTAGGGGGCACATGCGTGCCGCCGGAGCCGATGTGAGTGTCCGGTGGGTGAGATGACCGTCGGGCACCCGAGATCGCTTGTGACAGAGCAAGAACTGGGATCTGTGTGTGTTTAAACACACAGATCCCTGTTCTCGCAGGGGAGAGGAGACAGATCGTGTGTTCATACTAAGTATGAACACCAATCTCTCTCCTCCTAGTCAGTACCATCCCCCCACAGTTAGAACACACTGAGGGAACACATTTCACCCTTTGATCGCCCCCCTAGTGTCTCCCTGCCAGTGACATTTATACAGTAATCAGTGCATTTTTATAGCACTGATCGCTGTATAGTTGTTACTGGTCCCAAAAATGTGTCAAAATTGTCCGATCCGTCCGCCGCAATATCGCAGTCTTGATAAAAATCGCTGATCAACGCCATTACTAGTAAAAAAAAAAATATATATATATATATATATATATATATATATTTTTTTTTTTTTTTTTTTTTACTAGTAATGGTGTTGATCAGCGATTTTTATCAAGACTGCGATATTGCGGCGGACGGATCGGACAATTTTGACACATTTTTGGGACCAGTAACAACTATACAGCGATATAGTTGTTACCATAAATCTCCTCCCCGATTTTGTAGATGCTATAACTTTTGCGCAAACCAATCAATGTACGTTGATTGCGATATTTTTATATTGATATATATAGATAGTGTTTTTTTTCAAAATTGTCGCTCTTCTTTTGTTTACAGCGCAAAAAATAAAAACCGCAGAGGTGAGCAAATACCACCAAAAGAAAGCTCTATTTGTGGGGGGAAAAAAAAGGACGTCAAATTTTGTTTGGGTGCAGCGCAGCACGACCGCGCAATTGTCAATTAAAGCGACGCAGTGCCGTATCATAAAAAACAGCCTGGTCATTGAGCAGCCAAATTTTCCGGGGCTGAAGTGTTTAAACTCTTCCCAAAACTGTATATTATCTTCTGGTGTAAACATTTTAGGGGGAAGGAAGCAGATGAGAGAAACTTCTTTTGATGGGTGAAGTATTGCTTTAAATTACAAAGCGTGAGCAGAAGAAGATTTACTTGCCAAGTAGATAAATTACACGTTAATATCATTTCAAAAGTCATTTTCAGCTTGCATCTTTCTTTAGCAGGGTACCTGGTGAACATTCAACATCCTGTCCCGCACTGCCGCCCATTTTTCTTTTTATGTAAAAAGGGAGGCACAGTAAACATTTGTGCTGTATAAACCCAAAACATTATTGCCAGCACTCCTTGAAGACTGTATTAAAAAACACAAGTGTTAGTTATATTATAGTATATTTGCAAATATACAGCATGTGGAAGCCACTGTTTGCCGGGCACCCCTCTATAATAAAAAATGGGTGACAGGATTTTGAATGTTCGTTGCTTTGACTGTGAATGTCATCAGCACCCCCAAATGTTAATGCTACCAACTCTGGAGGGCAAAATACTTTATTTTTATTTTGTTTCCTGCTGGTAAGTATGCTGGTTACATGCACATTGCTTTAAAGTGGAGGGCCACCCTAAAATAAAAAATAGCATCAAAAATCGTAAAAAAAATTAAAAAAAAAACATTTGGAAAAAAAAAAAAAATTTAACTTACCTGAAACCCTTGTTGCTAGGCAGTCTTCCTAATCTGCCTCTTCCTACTCCGCGGTGCTTCCTCCTCTTCGGTGAGCGGCCCCGTTGCCTTCAGGGAACTGTGTGTGTCCCAGGAAGCAACGGGGCCATTCACAAAGCGCTGCGCGACTCGCGCATGTGCAGTAGGAAACGGGCAGTGAAGCCGCAAGGCTCCACTGCCTGTTTCCCTTCGTTAAGATGGAGGCCTCGGGGGGATGGACGGATCGGCCTCGGGGGGCCAACATCGCGGGCTCACTGGACAGGTAAGTGTCCTTATTAAAAGTCAGCAGCTACAGTGTTTGAAGCTGCTGACTTTTAAAAAAAATAAATATAGCGCCCAGAACCCCGCCTTAAAAAGCTAGTGACTTGAAAAAGTATTCATACCCCTTGAAATTTTCCACATTTTGTCATGTTACAACAAAAAACGTAAAATGTATTTTATTGGAATTTTATGTGATAAACCAACACAAAGTGGAACATAATTGTGAAGTGGAAGGAAAATGATAAATGGTTTTCAAAAGTTTTACAAATAAATATGTGAAAAGTGGGGTGTGCATTTGTATTCAGCCCCCCTGAGTCAATACTTTGTAGAACCGCCTTTCACTGCAATTACAGCTGCAAGTCTTTTTGGGGATGTCTCTACCAGCTTTGCACATCTAGAGAGTGACATTTTTGCCCATTCTTCTTTGCAAAATAGCTCAAGCTCTGTCAGATTGGATGGAGAGCGTCTAAGAACAGCAATTTTCGAGTCTTGTCACAGATTCTCAATTGGATTTAGGTCTGGACTTTGACTGGGCCATTCTAACACATAAATATGCTTTGATCTAAACCAGGGGTCTAAAACTGTTGGCCCTCCAGCTGTTGCAAAACTACAAGTCCCATCATGCCTCTGCCTGTGGGAGTCATGCTTGTAACTGTCAGCCTTGCAATGCCTCATGGGATTTATAGTTTCGCAACAGCTGGAGGGCCACCAGTTTGAGACCCCTGATCTAAACCATTCCATTGTAGCTCTGGCTCTATGTTTAGGGTCGTTGTCCTGCTGGAAGGTGAACCTCCGCCCCAGTCTCAAGTCTTTTGCAGACTAACAGGTTTACTTCTAATGCCCTGTACACACGATCGGATTTTACGTCGGAAAAGTTATCTGAACTTTCGACCATCAAGAACGCGGTGATGTACAACACTACGACAAGCCGAGAAAATGAAGTTCAATGCTACAGAGCATGCGTCGAATTGTTTCTGAACATGCGTAGGAATTCTGCGCGTCGGAATTGGTACAGACGATCTGAACTTTTTCCTGACCGAAAAATTGAGAACCTGCTCTCAACCTTTTGCTGATGGGAATTCCGCCAGCAAAAGTCCGATGGAGCATACACACGGTCGGAATTTCCGACCAAAAGCTCACATCGGACTTTTGCTGGTGGAATTTCCGATCGTGTGTACGGGGCATAAGAGTGCCCTGTATTTGGCTCCATCCATCTTCCCATCAACTCTGACCAGCTTCCCTGTCCCTGCTGAAGAAAAGCATCCCCACAACATGATGCTGCAAACACCACATTTCACGGTGAGGATGGTGTGTTCAGGGTGATGTGCAGTGTTAGTTTTCCTGCCACACATAGCGTTTTGCTTTTCGGCCAAAAAGTTCAATTTTGGTCTCATCTGACCAGAGCTCCTTCCGCATGTTTGCTGTGTCCCCCACATGGCTTCTCATAAACTGCAAATGGAACTTATGGCTTTCTTTCAACAATGGCTTTCTTCTTGCCACTTTTCCACAAAGGCCAGATTTATGAACTGCACGACTAATAGTTGTCCTGAGGACAGATTCTCCCACCTGAGCTGTGGATCTCTACAGCTCCTCCAGAGTTACCATGGGCCTCTTGGCTGCTTCTCTGACAGACATTCAAATCTGTCACTGCAAGATTGCAATGACAGAGTGCAAAATCTGGTGCAATTGTGCATGGTAGCCAACCAGCTTCTAACTTCAGCTTGTTCAATTAAGCTTTCACAAAAAAAAAAAAAAAAACCTAGAAGCAGGATTGGTTTCCATGCACAGTTGCACCAGATTTTGCACTCTCCAGTTTTAGTCTGGCTGTCAATCACAGCCAATGAGGAGAGAACAGGGGGCGGTGACAAGTAGCACTCTGTGTGTAAATGGACAAGAGGTAAGTAAAACATTTTTTTTTTTCCCTTTAAGACTGGTGGCAACAGCCCCCCCCCCCTCCTTTGTAGAAGCCAGTTTTAAGTACTGAGAATAGGGTTAATTAGGTGCTAGCAGGATCTAAGCAACCATATAAAGCAAAAATTTTTCTGTGGTTTAAAGTCCTGGACTCGGTTTTGTTTTTGTGGATACTATTTTTTTTTTTTCATTTTTAAAAGGATGCGTGTAAAATACCAACCGTCCAACCCGTTTATAAAATAAATACAGATGGCACTAAGAGGCTTTGCTTAAACATTGAGCAGCCAAAGTTAAATTTCTTTTTTTGTATGTTTTCTGTAGCAAATAAAAATGGTCTGGAGCATACCCAGGTAATCATATAAAACACCAAAGTACATCTGCCAACGGCTTCATTGTGGGTTACAGGAGAGCACAGACTTGCTTTGACTTAGGTGGAAAAAAAAGGCGAAACCGCTGTGCTTTGCAATTTAACAAAGATATGGGCCAGAAAAGTCCTGAAACAAGTTTATTCCAATGTGAAAAAAACGAAAGATTGTAAACAAAAACCAAGGCGTGTCAATTCTTATACTTTGCAGGTTTGCAATGAGTTCTTGACCAACTGTATTGCCTAACAGAAGAAAGGCGAGGTCAGGGACCTGATTGTGTTGTCTGGCCAAACTGGATTACAAAATTGGCTAAATAGAACCACAAATGTTTTGAAAGCCCTGCGTAAGGAGGTGAGGTTTGGCCCTGGATACGTGTTGGCATTTGTGTATAATCTTCCACCTCAATTTATATTTAAATAAACTTGTATCTGGACTTTAAACCCGTGGTGTGGTGCTTTAATCTCCCTTTCTGCATTACAATTCGAGGAGACTGAGAATCCAGTGCTGTGCAAAAGCTGCCTGGAATTCCAACACCCTACACATGTAACATTTTAATTAACATTAATAGTATCTTAGTTCTACTTATCCATTTACCTAATAAATAGTAAACTGGTTGCTCTGGAATTCAACAATAACTGATTTATGGACCGCCTAGGCCCCACCCAACTTTTCTTCTAACTTCAGTTACAGGTAGACTATATATTTAACATCAAAGTACAGGCAGTCCCTGAGTTACAAACACCCGAGTTACGAACGACTCGTACTTACGACTGGACCTCTATGCCGGCCGCTTGTGCTCCACGCTGGTCCTGGATACCTCCGAGCAGCTATCTTGCAGCACACGGCCAGAAGAGACCCAGATAACATAACTGCATACCCAGAAGCATCCCTGCACAGGCTGAAGTTGCACTGTCCCGACTTGCACACAAATTCCACTTAAGAACAAACCTATAGTCGCTATTGTGTTCGTAACCCGGGGACTGCCTGTACAATTGTGGTCAGGATAAGGAGAATAATGCAGTATCACCCTTCAACCGGGGGCAACCAACTCTGTGAAATCAGATTGCATTCAGCCTCTACACTTTGGTGTTGATTTACTAAAACTGGAGTGTGCAAAATCTGGTGCCGCTCTGCATAGAAACCAATCAGCTTCCAGGTTTTCTTTGTCAAAGCTTGATTGAACAAGCTGAAGTTAGAAGCTAATTGGCTACCATGCAGAGCTGCACCAGATTTTGCAACCTCCAGTTTTAGTAAATGAACCCATTGGTGACCGCTTCTCTTTGTGCCAGCGCCCAAACTAACTCATCATCCAGTGCTGGCGGATATCCAGCATCCAGGACGCCGCTCTCCCAATCTGAGCAGCATATGGTGTTAGGCGGCACCAGCATTACTCCACTATCTACGATCCTCTTCCACCCCTCCACCCCCCAAATGCCTTTAGCACCACCCACCGGGGCTTAGTCATAGAGGTGGAATTTTATGCTTGTGCCATGGCTTCGAAATATGATTAAAGCCTGGCATTAGCTGCACACACACACAGCGTTCAATAAACTTTAAGTTGTGCACTCAACATGTCAAAACCCCTTCAATTCAGAATACAGTGCCCCATGAATTTTTCCACATCTTGTCATGTTACAACCAAAAAGGTAATTGTATTTTATAGGGATTTTATGTGATAGACCAACACAAAGTGGCACATAATTGTGAAGTGGAGGGAAAATGATAAATGGTTTTCAAAATATTTTACAAATAAATATCTTATCTTATGTGATAGACCAACACTTTGTGTTGGTCTATCACAAAAAAATCCCAATAAAATACATTTACGTTTTTGGTTGTAACATGACAAAATGTGGAAAATTTCAAAGGGTATGAATACTTTTCAAGGCACTGTATATGGCTCCTTTTAAATGTACACAGACCTATAGGCGTAACAAAACAAAACAAAAAAACACTATGCACTGATGCATCAGCAATTACACAAATACATCTGTAAGTATATATCCTAATTGGAAAATTTTAACTAGAAAACATTGAAACTCAACAAAGTTGAGAGTACAAAATGTAACCCAAGACTGCTAGCAATCAATCACAATTCAGACGTCATGGGTTACAACGCTTGGCAAGTATTGGCAGGATGTTCAAGCTGAATATAATCAAATGAAAACAACATTTTCACGTGCAAAACATCTGTTCATCAAATGGGAAAACAAAAATAAGCTGCCACAACTAACCAGCGAAGGTGTTCCTCTCCAGGAAACTGGTGCTATCAATATGAAGTGTTTGATTGTTTGGTCCATTTGGCGCACCTCGCGCCGAGTCACGCAGAGCAGCCTCCAAACCCTCCTGGTATAGCAAGAACTTCAGCAAGTAGGATGCAGTTACACAGTCAAAGTGTTTCGTACTTGTGCTCAAACTTAAAGCTGCCTGGAACAACTCAAGCAATTTCTCCGGGTCCTGAAACATAAGAAACAGAAAAATCATTTACTTATCTAAAGCCTAATATATTCTCAAATCTTTATTTCTCAGTGATAAACATTAAAAATTTAGACATTCACTTCAGTTCACATCCCAGTTACCAACTTACTATCTGCTTACGGATAACATGATCACTAATTACAACGTACTTAGCACCAATGTCTTGAGGTTCTGGAAGACTGGTAGCAATTCCCACCAGGGTCACTATATGCTGGGAGTTTGTTTCATCTACAGGTTTCCTCTAGGGCAGGGGTGTCCAAACTACGGCCCTCCAGCTGTTGCGGAACTACACTTCCCATGAGGCATTGTAAAACTCTGACATTCACAGACATGACTAGGCATGATGGGAGTTGTAGTTCCTTAACAACTGGAGGGCCATAGTTTGGACACCACTGCTCTAGGGGGTCCAAACATGGAGGTAGACTATCACAACTCCAAAGACATGCTGGTAGATTAATTGGCTTCTTTTCAAAAATTGGCCCCAGTATATGAATGTGAGTTGGGAACCTTGGATTGTGGGCTCCTTGGAGGGTAGGGACCAATGTGAGTGTGCGATGAATGTGTGGAGCTCTGCGTAAATTGATGGCACTATATGGGTACCTTAAATAAATAATATTATAATAGATGAGCATCTTAATGAACACAATGTACAGGGATAGGGACAATTGTAGACACGCACCCACACTCTCAGGCTGAACTGGATGGACTGGTGTCTTTATTCAACCTTACAGAAATATGTAACTATGTAACAATTCTATCCAAACTGACACTAATGTGAATTTGTTTTAAAGTTGGAAATAAATAAAAACGGTCAGGGGTTATGATTCTCCATTACCCTATCAAACAGAAGAAAAATTAATGTTTTGCCTTCCGTTCCAAGTTAAATCAGCATCTTTATGTATAAAGCTGGCCATAGAAATGAGAAAACATTGAACATCGAAGATCAGACCATCTACCAACATGCTAAACAAGAACTCTCTAGCTGTACAAGCCTTCCTGTTCAGGATATGGTAGGAGGACAAGGGAGGTGCAAGAAACACATGACAGGCTGTCCAACCACCATCTCTTTTCAACAGAATTGTTAATAAAAAGGACATAGCTTTCACTTTAGAGCCAACCACAACCCTTCTGAAAATAGCTGTATCGGAAGACTGCCAATTCAAGTCATTGAGCACCGGATTATCACTGACGGTCATGTACATTATTAGCTTGTTACAAGGATACCACATCACAGGCCAATTACACGGTTAGCTAGTTTTCTGGGTATAATTAGTGTACGCAGGTGTGGAGACCTCAGGGCAACTATAGCTATATGAATGAGTGGATGAATGAAGGGATATTTGTTTGCGGTTTGCTTCTATGAGTTGGAGGTATGAGCAGTCTGTAGACTGTTGTCAGATCTTGTAAGAAGATAGCAGGAGGAATGCCAGCTGCGGTAGTTGCTATTCTAGATGCAGCAAAGATGGCACTAGTTCCCAATGAACAGACAGGCCCATGTCAACATGAATTTTAATTGGTTCCAAACAAAAGGGACACTGTGGGGATGATTTACTGAAAGAGTAGAGACAGTTCACTTAGCAAAGTCAATGTTCACATTGAAAAATGCATGCATGCTCACTTTGCAAAGATGAGTGATGGCAAACAAGGTGAATCTGTGTATTCAAATACATTTTAGGAAATTTTTTTTCCCCCAATAATATACTGTATTTATTGGTGTATAACACGCACAGGCGCACCTTAATTTTAAGAGGGAAGTTTCAGGGAAAAAAAACTTTTTTTTTTTTTTTTTTTAAATAAAGAACTTTGAAGCAAAATTAGGGTCACAGCTCATCAATGCAGCCTCACCAGTGCCCATTTGCAGCCACTAAATTGCCCAAAAATGCAGCCTGCTCAGTGCCAATCTGCAGCCATTAAATTGCCCAACAATGCACCCTGCTCAGGGCCCATCTGCAGCCATTAAATAGCCCAAAAATGCAGCCTGCTCAGTGTCCATCTGCAGCCATTAAATAGCCCAAAAATGCAGCCTGCTCAGTGTCCATCTGCAGCCATTAAATTGCCCAAAAATGCAACTTGTTCAGTGCCCATCTACAGCCTCACCTTTCCCATCATTGCAGCCTCGCCAGAGTTGGATTACACAATGCTGAATTATCCCTGCTGTCTCAGAGGGAAAAAAGAGGAAGAAGAGCGCCACTGAATTACACAGAGCTGCAATCTCCTGTGTACCCGGCGCTCCGTCACTCACAGCCACGCCTCCTGGCCCTGCTCATATGATAGACAGAAGAGTGGCCCAATGCGGGGCCAGGAGGCGTGGCTGTGCGTGACGGAGCGCCGGGTACACAGGAGATCGCGGCTCTATGTAGTTCAGCGGCGCTCGCTCCTCTTCCCTCAGAGACAGCAGGGATCGGCGTATGAAATGCACACACGATTTCCCCCTGATTCTCAGGGGGGAAAAGTGTGTGTTATACGCCGATAAATACGTTTTTTTTTTTTAACACTCTTCGGCCTGAGGACTCAAAGCTCTGTTTGGGCGAATGGCAGGACAGCCATCTTGAGCATGCTCAGCAAATTTTAGCTTTGATGTCTTCGGCGTGTGGGAGGAAACCAGAGTACTCAGAGAAAACCCACTCCATGCAGATAGTGTCCTGACCAGGTCTAAACCGAGGACCCTAGTTCTGCAAGGCAGAAGTGCTAACCACTAAGTGAGCAATATCTATACCTTTATTAAATCCCTGGTCATCTCTTGCCTCAACTAATGCACCTCCCTCTTCATTGGTTTACCCATTTCAATCTATCATGAATGCTTCTGCCAGACTCATCCACCTTACAAGCCGCTCCATGTGCTGCTACTCTCTGCCAATCCCTTCATCGGCTTCCACTCACCCAAAGAATTAAATTCAAGATCCTAACAATAACTTACAAAGTTATCCACAACTCGGAACCCAGCTACATCACTAACCTGGTCTCAAAATACCAACCAAATCGTTCTTTGTTCCTCCCAAGACCTCCTGCTCTCTAGTTCCCTCGTCACCTCCTCCCATACTCGCCTCCAGGACTTCTCCAGAGCCTCTCCCATCCTCTGGGACTCTCTACCACAATATGTCCACTTACAGACGATCCCTGAAAACTCATCTCTTCAGAGAAGCCTATCCGTCCCACAAACAACTGCACATTTATTTTCTCCATCAGCTCATCCCCCACAGTTATTACCTCTTGTATTTCTTGACCCTCCCTTCTAGATTGTAAACTATAAGGAGCAGGGCTCTCCGATTCTTCCTGTACTAAATTGTATTGTAACTGTACAGTCTGCCCTCATTTTGTAAAGAGCTGTGTAAACTGTCAGCGCTATAGAAATTCTGTATAATTATAATAATAATAGAAATAATTAAACCAACCCCTGACTGTAGGTGATGAGTACACCACTAAGATCCATCCAGCCTTTATTTATAAGACTCTCGACAAATTTCACTGTTGTACAATAGTAGTAATAAACACACAGGGGTTAATTTACTAAAAAAGCATAAAAGGTTTTTTACTAAGCAAAGCAGATCTGAGTAATGCTGCAGCTGTCCCTCATCTGCTCTAAGACCGAGAACCGAGCGATCACATGACCACTGTCAGTCACCGTTCTCCCTCCCCAGCACTCACTGGAGCGCCGGCTGGTGAGAGGCGGGAATAGCTGCCTCCAGTTCTCAGCCATGTCCTGAAAGGCAGCTGTCAATCAGGCAGTGGGGTGGATTCTGACAATATTGTCTGGATGCTTACCGTGCCTGGAGCAGCTCTGCCTCGTCAACGGAGGATAATAACCCACTATCAGCTGACGCTATTTTACAGCAGGACAAAAGTAAGTGTACCGCTGTGACCCATAAGAAAAGTATGGCCAAAAAAAGATTTGACAATCCTTCTCTTTTAAAGTGTTACTAAACCCAGGACCCTGTATTCACTATATCTGGCCTCCCACAGTACACAGAACATGGAAATGCAATCATTTTAGTGAATATAAACTGCTAAATACCTTTTCTCAACAGCAGTACATAGCAGTCTTGTGACTTCTATCAGTATCTGGTTAAAGCTTGTAGGAGGAGTTTTCATTCTACTGCAACACCCTTGACCCTCTGCCTGGACAGTGCTGATTGGCCCTGTGCGGATCACAAGCACCCTCCCAAGAAAAAAAAAAAAAAAACCTTCTAGCAGTACACATCAAACTGAGCATGTGCAGAGTGCCACTATGGCTCTGTAATATCAGGCGATAGATTGGGGATGATGGAATAAGGGGAGGATCAGAGAAGACAGGATCAAACAGCCTTTTTACACAAATGCAGAGGATTAACCCCTTAGGTTCCACATTGAGTAAAATAGGCATGCTTTACTGCATATACAGACTGATTTTACTGTTGTGGGTTTAGCAACACAGTTTTTTTTTGTACTGGAAGTGAAAACTGTACTAGAAGAAATAAGGGACCATTTTCATTGCCAACCACCCCAGCATGGACAGCTAGGATACGCTAAAGAAGTGATCACACACAGCCCCCACAAATGTTGCTTTTTTAATTCTTCCACATGTCTAGGACAGATACTCCAAAAAAATATGTTTTTCATAATTTTTATATAAAGAGGGGCTGTTTATCTAAAAATCACACTGTGGCTAAGTTATGCAGTCATTGGCTGAGCTCTTCTATAGACACTTAAGCTGGCGATAGATGGATCAAATTTTGGCCAGTTCAGCAGGGATCAGCCATGTTTTGATGCCGATCAGCGGGTGCCGGCCAATGGTTGACCGCTGGCACCCGTCGATCATCAGGAGGACACACAGCACAGAGCCCTGCCTATGTAAACAAGGCAGAGCTCTGTCCTGTCAGCAGGGAAGTCATGTATTTCCTTGCAAAGCAGGGAATAAAATCCATTACTTCCCTTAGTAAAAACAGCACACCTAGTAAACAAAACCACAGGCTAGGCACACAGTTAACCCTTTGATAGCCCTAGATGTTTAACCCCCTCCCCAGCCAGTGTCATTGGTACAGTGACAGTGCAAATTTTCAGCACTGAATTAGAGTCACTGGTTCCCAAAAAGTGTCAAAAGTGTCCGACTGTCCACCGCAATATCGCAGTCCCACTAGAAGTCCCTGATTGGTGCCGTTACTAGTAATAAATAAATAAAAAATTCCAGTATAGATCCCATAGTTTGTAGACGCTTTAACTTTTGCGCAAACAAATCAATATAGGATTTTTTTTTTTTTTTTTTTTTTTTTTTTACTAAAAATATGTAGCAGAATACATATTGGGCTAAATTAATGAAGAAATTTGATTTTTTTTTTTTACATGTTTTTATTGGATAGGCTTTATAGCAGAACGTAAAAAATAAATATATTTTGTTTTTCAAAATTGTCGATCTTTTTTTGTATATAGTGCAAAAAAACAAAAAAAAAAAAAAAAAAAAAACGCAGAGGTGATCAAATACCACCAAAAGTAAGCTCTACTTGTGGGGGGGGACGGGGGGGACATAAATTTTATTTGTGTATAGTGTTGCATGACCGTGCAATTGCCAGGTAACCTAATGCAGCACCATATCACAAGAAATGGCCTGGTCATAAAGGGGAGTAAATTATCCTGAGGTCAAGTGGTTAAAGTGATACTAAACTCTGGTTGAAAAAAAAAATTTGCATATATGATCTTAATAAGTATAAGTACCTTCTATTGCTCTCAGCTTCCTCACCTCTTCCAAATCTCCAAACTCCTTTTTATTTTTGTTGCTGTGATCTGACTTCCGGTTAGAGGGTGGCTACATTTGTTCTCCCAGGTGCCACGGTGTGTAGGAATGTAGCCACCCTCCTCTGTTCAATCCTGACATGGACTATGGGATCTGTAGTGTGTATAGAGCAGAGCACAAGACCACAACTAACGTGCACTACTCATTCCAGACAAACAGAAAAGGGTGGAGATTAAAAAAAAGGTTCGGAAGCTCAGAGAGGAAGTTACAAGGAGACAGAAACGCAGCAAGAATTAATTTCATGAAAAATAGATTACAGGGCCATTAACCACTTGACCTCCAGAAGATTTACCCCCCTTCATGACCAGGCCATTTTTTGAGATAGGGCACTGCGTTACTTTATGTGTCCCCCCCACCACCACCACCACCACCAAATAGAGCTTTCTTTTGGTGGCATCTGATTTTTTTTTTTTTTCCGCTATAAACAAAAAAAGCCCGACAATTTTGAAAAACAATAATATTTTTTACTTTTTGCTTTAAGACAAATCCAAGAAAAATAAAAAAAAAAAAACAAAAACTCGAATTTCTTCATAAATTTAGGGCAATATGTATTCTGCTACATATTTTCGATAAATAAAAATCCCAATGAGCTTATATTGATTTGTTTGCGCAAAAGTTATATTTATTTTTACTGGCAATGGCGGCGATCAGCGGGACTGTGATATTGTGACAGACAGTTAGACACTGACACTTTAAGGGGAATAGCTACACTAATACAGTGAAAAGTGCTAAGAAAATATACACTGTCACTGTACTAATGACACTGGCTGGGAAGGGGTTAACATCAGGGGCAATCAAAGGGTTAACAGTGTGCCTAGACAGCGTTTTACTACAGTGTGCTTTTACTAGGGGAAGACACCGATCTATGTCTCTGCTTTGCAGGAACACAGGATCCATGCCTTCCCTACTGACAGAATGGCGATCTGCTTTGTTTACATAGGCAGACCACCATTCTGCCTCTGTGCGGCGGCGTGCATGTGCGCCCCAGACCCGCAAACGCAGCAGTGCCACCTTGCCGCTGTATACGTTTTACAGGTGGCAAGTGGTTAAGTAGTGGATGTGTACAAATTATTTTTTTGGGAATAAGGATATTGTTTGGTGTCACTCAGCCTATAATCTGGAGAGACAGTTATAGCTAGATCCAAAATGTATGAGCAAAGAAAGTTAAAATTTTATACTGATGGGACTTTAAAGCAGTTGTCTACCTCGCTTTCACATTTTTACCTACAGGTAACCCTATAATAAGGTAAATATGTAGGTAAAATGAATATCTCCTAAATCTCTACGGTTTAGGAGATATTCACCCTGCATGCAGCCGCTGACGTCAGTGGCGCAATTGCGCTCTGAAGGACCGGTGGATGCTGCCAGAAAAAGGACTCCGGCGTGCATACGCCGGAGTGACGTCATCGTGGCTCCGGCCACTCACAGCACTGGAGCTGCGAACCTGGAAGAAATGCCAAGAGGAACATGGCAGCTTCCTCAGCAGTGACCGGGAGGCAATGCCGGCGCTTCGTTCTAAGGCAAGTATTTCATAATGAGCTAGGATGCATTATGCCTTTGCCTTACGTGTTTTTTTTTTATGTTTTTTTTTGCGGGCATACAACCAATTTAAATATTTTATTATTATGAATTATGTAGAACGGGTGGGATTAAATACGTTTCTACTTCTTCTTACTCCTTTTTGGATATGTAAACTACATTTTTTATAGTTTTTTTTTTTTTTGTCTTCTCTTGTAACTAGTTGTTTTGTAAAAGTCTACTACTGAATGATTACTTTTTTTTAATGTTTTTTTTTGTTTTTTTTTTTTTACATGTTTGAAATAAACTAAAACTAACTAACTAATAAATGCCCAGATGATGGCTTTTTAGCAGAAACGTGTCGGGTGGACCCACTTTCATATACCGCTCTTCCTGTATCTATATGAATGCTTTTGATGATCTTCTATCATGTGAGTTTATAATTTTATCCTATTTAATAAATGTATGTCTTATGGTATCACGCTATGCGAGTTTTTCTATCGATTTTTGCATGGTATGTGAACACCGAATCTCTGGATCCTATTGGAGTGCTACCCCTATGTTGACGTCCAAGATCGTTTGTGCCAAGTTGTAGATTCGAAACGGGATCTGTTGTGCCTACCCAGACAGTTGTACCCTTCCAGCCAGCTGGTTTAAAAAGCCTTTATGATTTGGGTGGTATAAGCCTCTCCAAATCATCGACCTCTGGTAAGCCTCCTTTGGTTCATTGGTGGTGGCTCACTTACTATCCTAGTTCATCTGAGGTGTTGACGTCTGATGAATATTTGTCCAAGCGTTTTTCAGGATTATTTTCTTCATCCTTGGACTTTTATTGACACACGTGTCAGCTATAATCTGGACTTTTGTTTTTCACCAGTTGTTCTTTTTGTGTCTGCTTATTGGCACCTTATTCACATTTATTGTGATATTATCACTTTATTCACTCATTTTGTCACTTTATTTGATTTATTCATTTTTCAACTAACATATGTATATATGTAACACTTCCCTATTGGGTTAGTTTTGTAATATTTTATTTATATCCTTTGCACATTGAGATATTTCTTGTATTTGTATTAAGGAGTTCATTTTCCTTAATCATTTTTTATGGTTGAATAGCGCTACACTTTCATTTTTAATAAATGCTAATACCTTAGTCAAAAGATAAATGCAGCCAGCATTGAATGCTTTTTTTTTTTTTTTTTTTTTTAACAGATATTTTCCTTAAAAGCCTAAAGGAAAACGGTTTTACTTGGATGACAAATGGTGTAGCTGGTTCATTTTCAGAAGTACTCACTTCGCACCGCATTTGGAGGTAAAATGTGAAAGTTTTAACCACTTCGGCTGTAATGAAGTTCCAGGAACTATGGGGTCATGCACCGACGGTAACCATTAAGGGGAATTTGTGAGTCAGTGTGCTGGGAACAACAAAACAGACAGCTGATAACATTTTTTTAAAAATGGGCAGGCCGGCACTTCTGTCATCCAATGATGAAGTGGTTGTAGTCAGTGTTTGGCTCCTACAGAAAACATGGCTAAACCCAACTTCTACTGAAGCCAATACAGGATTTAAAATTCAACTTTCCATTGCATCTTAGAGCTTTGGTTTGATCTGTATTCCACACACCAGTAAGTTCTGTGTTACTTTGTATCCCTGTTGTTACCATGACTCCAACAGATAATATGCTATATTATCTGCAGGCACTATTGAGAAACAATTCAATTTGTCCTGGCAGCCCAAATCCTTCATTATGGAGTGTTATTGGGTATTAATGTGGGCTGTGTGTTAACTATAAAGAAATGTCTTCCAGTCATAATAAAATCCAGACCGATTTTCAATGAACACTGGGTAAGGAGGGGTTAACAGGAATGTAAAAACTAGCATCCAAATCAGTTAAAAGTCCCAGATTTTTTATTAGTTTACTTCTCTTTTCCCATAGTAAAAAATAACAAGTTTGTCAATTTGATAATAAATCTAAAGCCAATTTTTTTTTTAGTTTCGAAAAAAAGGGGGTATTGATTAAACCCTATTTCTTCTTTTTTTTAAGGTGTCGCTAATCCCAGGACTCTGCATTCGCTATATCTGGTCTCCCACAGAACATGGAAATTCAATTATTTTGGTAAATATAAACCGATAAATACCTTTCTCATCAGCAGTATATGGCAGTCTTGTGACTTCTATCAGTGTCTGGTTAAAGCTTGTAAGAGGAGTTTTCATTCTACTCTGACTGTCCTATGAGGCTGTATGAACCCTGACCCTCTGTCTGGAAGGTGCTGATTGGCCCTGTGCTTATCACATGCACCCTCCCAATAAAAAAATTAAAAAATCTCTAGTAATACACACCAAACTGAGCATGTGCAGAGCGACTCCAAAGGCTCTGCTTTATCAATAGATGGATTGGGGACAGTGGAAGAAGGGGAGGATCAAAGAAGACAGGATCAAAACAGCCTTTTTTACAATGCGGAGGATTAACCCCTTAGGTTCCACAGTTAGTATAACAAGCATGCTTTACTTACATATACAGACTGATTCTACTGTTGTGGGTTTAGTAACACTTAGACTGACTGTGTCCCCCTGGGGAGATTTACCTGCACCTCCTGTACTGGAACACAAGAAGTGAACCTCGTCAGTAAGGAGGAACTGACTTTGTAGACAGCCATCACAGGAACAGGTGTCACCTTTAGAAAATCCCTCCTTTTGTTCTAGTGACAGCTATAAAAAAATAGGAATTTTTACTTACCTGTAAACTCCTTATTTTGGAATACAGTAGAGGACACAGGAATGGTATAGATAGACCATGGGTAGTTTGCAGGCTACCTTCACGTGATTGGACATAAAAACCTTGCCAGGCCACCCTTACAGCGGACTTGTATAATCCTACCAACTCTGAGAGACTTCCGTTTTTTAGCAAGTCAAGCAATAAGGAGTGATCAAGATACAAAGGGCAGGGTCCTTATCTTTCAAGATAAGGAAATCCTCTCCTCTACCCAGTGAAGTGAACAGCATCAGATGATACACAGGGATGAAACATATCTCCCTACATAAGTTTTACTTGTTTATCTGCAGTCTTCCCCTTTATACACGCTTTGGAAAGTGCAGATTGTGTTAGAAATCTTTCTTCCTCTTTCAGGGGTGGGTTGGGAGTCTGGGCTTACACTGTGCGAGAGCTGATTGGCAGGAAGGGACACACCCCACATCCACATAGACAGGAGGAACAAAGGAACATGAAGAGCTGTAATCTGAATAGACAAGCTCTCTGCTTATCTACCTCTGAGCACCCTCCCAGACACAAATTTTTAGTTGTGTTTATGTCATATGTCGGAGAACTTGTCAGAAGTTATCATGCTGATAACAGAGGAAAGAAGCACCAGAGAGAAATGGCACTTAGAGCTTTGGAGAGAGATAAGTAAACACTTCAGAAATATATGCTTAGGTCAAATTTTATGAATGGGGTTTACAATCACTTTAATTCATGGACCATGGGACATACCCTAGCACTAAACCGAGGAGTGGGCAACAACATAGCAAATATAAATGCCAACGGGTCCACAAGAAAACAAGGGTTAAAAAACCCAAACAAAACAGATAACAGCTTGAAGCACTTTGTGGTGGAAGCTGGCATCGGCCTGAATATCCACCTGGTAGAACTTATAGAACACGTTGAAGAGAGGACCAGATGGTGGTCTTTCAAGTCTGGGAAGCAGATGCTTGATGCTAAAAAGCCCAAGAAACAACAATAACAACTCCAAAGGAATAGGCTCTTGATAGGAACAGAAGGAACTCTGTCACAGAGTGTAGGTCCTAGAAATAATCTGCCTGATGCAATTGGCAATGGTGGGGCAGGAAGCAGGATGCCCTTTACAAGGGCCTACAGGGAGAACAAAAAGATCCAGGGTGTTGATTTACTAAGGGCAAACAGACTGTTCACTTTACAAGTGCAGCTACACTCTGCAAGGGTGCAAGGTGGTCATTAAATATACTTTCTTTTGGTCTAAAGCTGAAAGAAGGGAAGACAAAAAGAAAAGAGGTGCTAGAGATAGAAACTCTATTTTGTACCCCTTTGAGATGAAAGCCTGGAGCCAGAAGTCTGGGATGTCTCTGATTTAGACTGGTGCAAATGTCAACAGACAAAGTTCCTCCCATTCCAAGGAGTGGGGATGCCCCTTTATTGTGAGCAGGGCTTTTGTGCAGAATTGGTAAATCTGGAAGTCCATGGTTTGAGCCAAAAGGAGGTATTAAACCTTGGTTTGGAAGCGGATGTCCTGGGGAGAGTGAAAAGGTCTCTTTTGCCGAGTAGAGGAAGTAACCATACGAGTAGAAAACTTATGAGGCAGAAGTGCCTTTTCCCCAGTGACATAATGATGAGTTTGTCAAAAAATGGCAGGATCCACTACTGGAAGTGCTCATTTCTTTATAAATTCCTTTTCCATAGGATACATTTCAACAAGAAGCTTAGGAGGGGTGAATATACATTGAGGATTGATTCAGTCCTCAAATTGCACAATCCATCTGTGTGTGGAATGGAAAAGTCTTCCTGGACTTAGTCAGCTTTTTAATGCCCATAGGGCCTTTTTCAGGCTGTGGAGTTGGATGCTGCTAGGCAAAGACTAGTGAGCATCACATCAATGAGTGTGTCCCCGGTACAGAGCATTTGGCGCAAAACCAGAGCTTGTACCTCATAAAATGCAGAAGGAAAATTCTCTGCTACAAAATCAGGATCGACAAAATATTCCTTCTATCATCCTCAGGTAAAGGAGGTTCTCTCTCTGAATCCTAAGCAGGGTCAGGGAGAACAGAGGATGTGTGTAGCGTTTCAGGCCTCAGGAAACTAAAGGTTCTAGAAGTTGCCGAGTTTTACAAAGAATTGAGACACAGTGGCAGAGAAATCTGCTTTTACCAAACAGCCTTCATAGTGGGGAGCTAGAGTCAGACGAGGGGATTGGTGTCATAATAGGACACTGACCCGGAACAAGGGAACAGTTATCACCCTGAGGGCGGTTTACGTTTCCTACAGGCCACCAGCAGAACGTATATACCTTTCGACCTGTTGAAGCAGCTCTCTTGCTTCTGTGAACCGCCACTGCTAAGTGAGGGGGTTCCCAATGGGATACTCATGGAATATACATTGCGGTCATTGGGGTTTTTGCATGTTCAGATACAGGAGCTGCTATAACCCAGGAGCTGATCATGTTCTTGTGGTTACCCCACTGTAGAAGATGGTAGCAACATACTGGGGCTGATTTACTAAAACTGCAAAGTGCAAAATCTGGTGCAGCTCAGCACAGAAACCAATCAGCTTCCATTTTTTTTTTTTTGTCAATGCTTAATTGAACAATCTGAAATTAGACGGTGATTGGCTACCATACACATCTGCATCAGATTTTTAGACTCTCCAGTGCGTATTTGGAGAAAAAGGCATGCAGAAACATGCCATCCAGGAGGCATGACACAGAAACCTCATCCTCCTGGGACCTTGAAGTAGGGGACATGCCCCGAAAGCTTGTCCTGAAAAAATTATCTCTGTCCCGAGACTAAGATAAGAGGAGAGAAATAACCAATTTTAAATTGCCCATGCCAAGAAACATTAGAAACATTGTGGCAGGGATTACCATAAAAAAATAAATAATATGAATAACTCCCAAATCCTCTGCCTAACAACTGCATAGTCTCCTATGCAATGCAGACAGGGAAGTCCTTGTCTTTGCTGCTGAACCATAGAAATGGACCATCGCCCTGGTCCTGTATAGCACCACCTGGCTAACTACACATGTTGCACTACTTTGCAAGGTGAGTTTCCCACGCAGGTCCAAGTGTCCAAAGCAGGGTGGATTTGATTTAAATCACTAGTTAAAAGGTTTGATTTAAACCAACTCGATTTAAATCATAATTTTTAAAGAACAACTGTCATTTCTGTCCTGCAGCGCCTCCTCCTCTGCCCTGCTATTGACTAACCGACAGTCTCATTCACTTTAATGGGACGGCTGGTGATGCGGCAGTGACACAACAAGGTGAGGGACGTGGCGGCAGCAGGTGAGTGGATGCCCACTAACAGGCGCTGCCATGATGGATCTGAAATGACAGGTGCTCTTTAAATGTAAGGACTTATTCTTGCTGGTAGTTAGAATCTTTAATATTTGCAAACAAAATGAAGGTTTACTATTTAGAATAAGAAGCTGTCGGGTTAGTAAAACAGCGATATCAGAACTGACTCAATCATACAGTTTGTAGTGTACAAAGATTTGCAAAACAATGAGATAAAGGAATATTGCTGATTTTTGTTTCATCTCATGGGTACTGCGAAATTGTGTGAATGCATCAATGCAGTGCATGTTATCTCAGCTTGCAGAGCTTTGATTCATTGAATGAGTTTACCAAAAATTTAACTATTGCAGAATGTACCACCTCATGCTACATAACTAAGCTCCATTTAATGCTGAATAAACTAAATTATTAATGTATCTTAAAAAGAAAACTATTTTTAGATAGATTTTTACTCCAAAAACATTATAATAAAATACATTTAAATTTTTTTTTTTTTTAAATCATTGATTTATATCCATCCAAACGCAAACATTACAGGCCAGCACCACATAGTGGGGTCCAGGTACAGTCCCCAGTGTACATACCATGGGAAACCAATCCTGAAACTGAAAAGTAGCTAAAGCAAGCATGCAGTCAGATCTTTATAGAAGCTTCAGAGCAAAAAAAAAAAAAATATGAAAAGTGGTTGTAAAGGCAGTCCATGCAGTAAGGTAAAAAAAAAACCTTCTGCATGCAGCTTCCCCCGCAGCCCGCTCTAAATACATACCTGAGCCCGATCACGATCCAGCGATGTGCATGAGAGCCAAAGCCAATTTTCCAATTATCTGAAAGTAGCTTGTAGATAAACCATGGTTTATGAATACAAGTCTTGTATCCTGTACTGTACTATTAAAGTATTTTGGACTTTAAATCGCTTTTAGTCCTGGTAACAATGGGATTAATAGTGAGGATGCATTTCTATCCAATGGAGGCACAGACAGCAATATTGACCCCAATTACAAGAAACTGTCAGCATACCACCCATGTACCTCAAACATTCATTAAGGTCAAAATGCAAATGTTGTCACATAAAAAAAAAAAGATAAGATAGCAAATTGTATCCACTATTTTGATCATAACAAAATGTTTAAGGCACATGCTTGCCCATAAGCAGAATCTGAGCTTATTCTTAGGTTTAGTGCTAACATGAGGATGTGTAAATACCTTTTTTATAAGACGACAATGCTGTATTGGGTTTCTTTTGTACAACCTCCCCAGGATATTTAATGGTTGTAATGTTCCCCAGGAATCATAAGCCCTCCACCATAAAGCCATATCTTGCACTGATGAGGGCTAAGCCTAGGTTTCCACTGAAAGTCACGTGATTTTTCCGTGACTTGAAGTAATGCCTGTGTATTCTTGAGGTCTATGGGCCTCAAGTCGCATCAAAGTCAGACCAAAGTAGTGCAGGGACTATTTTGAAGTCGCACAGATATGAACGGTACTCATTGGAAATCATGGGGTACGACTTGTCATGCGACTCTGCAGTCCCAAGTCGCAGGACAAGTTGCGCAAGTGGAAACGGAGCCCAAGAAGCCTAAAACTGCTGCATACAAGGTGGTAATACTGGCCATGTAAAACTATGGATGTGTGCTTTTCCCCAAACTTTTCTGAGTCTAATCATTAAATAAGCAATATAGGCAAAACAAAGTATATGCTGCCACTCTAGGTGGGTCTGCTAAGGCATCACCTCCACCTTTAGACACATCGGGTACCAACTCTGCTTTTCCAGCCTTATGCAGAATGCAAATCCAACAAGCTGCACTTCTGATAAATCATCCGCTTAAGCCCCTGTTCACATCGGTGCGACTTGTCATGCGATTTTGGCAGTTTCAAATCACATGACAAGTCCCATGGTTACCCGCAATGTAACCGTTCATATCCCTGCGACTTATAACTCATGTTACAGCGATTATGAAAAAAAGGTTCCTGCACTACTTTTTACAGATTTTATTGCAACTTGCATAGACTTCTGTTAAATGAAGTCACAAGCCACAATAAAATCAGCAGTGCAAATCGCACTGATGTGCGGCTTTGAAATCGCGCAAAAGCAGCGCGATTTCAAAGCAGCATCAGTGTGAACCAGGGCTTAATATAAGTAAAAAAGCCACAAAAACAGCAAAAAAAGGATACCATGGGAGTAGGGAAAAGGGTTAACAAGTTTTATCTAGCGCTTATTCATGACTTAGTGCAGCACAGTAGTCATGAATAAGTGTAAAACTGCATGAAATGCGTTGACCCTTTTTAGCTGTTTTTGTGTTTTTTTTATACTGATAATAAATTGAACGATTTATCGGTAGCACAGCTAGTTGGATGTTATTTGTTACTTCTGCAGGGCATACAGGCTGAAGGCCTCTAAACCTAGAAGTGCCTGGCCAGGTCTTTCAGAAGTGTAGAAGTGGAGAGCTAGAGGGCCTGGAACTTCATTTGCAAACATGCCCCCTCTTAAAGTGATACTTAAGTCTCCATTTTTCTTTAAAAATAATAGACATGTCATACTTACCTGCTCAGAGAAATAGTTTTGCTCAGCATAGCCCCGATCCTCCTCTTCTTGGGTCCCTCATCGGTGCTTCTGGCCTTTCTCTCCTGCCAAGTGCCCCCACAGCAAGCAGCTTGCTATGGGGGCACCCGAGCAGAGCCACAGCTCCGCGTGCCCATTCAGACATGGAGCCGCAGTTCGACCCCACCCCCTCTCTCTCCTGATTGGCTAACTGACTTTGATTGACAGCAGCAGGAGCCAATGACGCTGCTGCTGTGTCTCAGCAAATCAGGAGGGAGAGTCCCGGACAGCCGAGGCAAATCGCTGGATAGAGAGGGGGCTCAGGTAAATATTAGGGGGGCTCCTACACACAGAAGGTTTTTTTTATCTTAATGCATAGAATGCATTAGGATACAAAAACTTCTGCCTTTACAACTCCTTTAAGATCTCAGTGTTTAAGGCAGGGGGTCAGAGATTCAACCCTCCGGCATCCAATCAAAATGAAAATTTTTTGTTAAGGCTAAACATATCCTTTAAATGTTTGACTGTATTAACAAATCTATTGGCATGCTGGTGTTCATAAAAACTTTGCAGGTTTACGACTTTGCCTACGTTTTCTTTTTTCACAAATCATAGATGTTAATCTTCATCTTTGTTCAAACAGTCAAATAACTCTCCATCCCCCTGAAGCTAGTGCTTCGTACAAATAGCACAATTTCTCATCGATTGTGTTGCCAGCATGGAGCACTTTCTTTTTGCATTCTGGTCATAATTACCTGGAGGCCCAGAGCAGATGGGGGCAGCTTTCTCAGAAGTTCAAAGGCAAGGAGTTTCACTTCCTCAAAGGTGTTACTGAAGCACTCTAGGAGAGCGTGCACATTGTTACCGCTGACCGACTGAGCGAACTGAAATACGCTCTGACAACAGCCTGTGAAAAGACATCATTAGTAGGAAAGAAATCTCACTAATACGTTTCTGCTTCACAAAACAAAGCTCGTTAAGCTTTACTGCTCCCAATAAAGAAGCACGGAGACCTGCACATGTGAATTACCAAGTGCAGATGTAGCCCTGGCTTCCAGATACATTTAAAAGAAAAGCCGTATTAAATGCAGATGTTTTCGTTTCCGCACTTCAGGTCATTGTTGTTACAGAGGAGATCCCAACACTCCGTGTCCCCCAAGACTGAATGAGCCCAGAGACAAACACACAAAATGAGTATAATGTAAAAAACAAGAAGGTAAAAATCAAAGAATAATTATGGCGGGGGAGTACATTTCAAGGAACCAGTTAAAATTCCAGCTGCCAATTTTTTGGTTTTTAGGCTTTTGTCAATGGAAGTACTTTTTCCCTTGTATCAATTAAGAGAAGAACTCTGTCATAAAGCAAAATGTCTATGTGCAAATCTGCAGATGGAAGCTACTGTTCTCTGACCTTTGGTTTGAACGCCAACGTCAAGGCCGCAACATCCCAAGTAGGGATGAACAGCTTCATTTTAAAGTCCCCAGTATAGTCAATCATGGACTGTAATTATGAACAGAGCTGTATCCAAAGAATGTTCTTCAAATGAGCACTCGAGTTGCGTTTAAAGTAGTATCGGTATCGATACCACGCAATGGCATGCTCCTGATGCCTAGTCCAATACCTGGACACCCAGAAATGATCGGGGCGGCGGGGGAAGTTATAATCACCGATCTCCCTGTGTGGCTTTCAATAAAGCAGCTGACAGTCGCTTCTCCTCCTCTCCCCTCCGTGGCTTTCAGCTGCTTTATTGAAAGCCACACAGGGAGATCAGTGACTATAACTTCCCCTGCCGCCGCACCAATCATTCCTGAGTGTCCCCTGTATCCTCCTCCGGCTCCCCTCTGTGTCCTCCTCTGTGCTCCTCCATGGGCTCCTCTGGTCCCCCCGTGTGCTCCTCTGGTCACCCCCCCCTCCATGTGCTCCTCCGCCCCCCGTCCTCCTCCGGTCCCCCTCTGTGAGCTCCTCTGGTCACCCCCCCCCCCTTGTGTGCTCCTCCGGTCCCCCTCTGGTCAACCCCCCCCCCCCGTATGCTCCTCTGCCCCCCCCCGTCCTCCTCCGGTCCCCCCGTGTGCTCCTCTGGTCACCCCCCCCTCCATGTGCTCCTCCGCCCCCCGTCCTCCTCCGGTCCCCCTCTGTGAGCTCCTCTGGTCACCCCCCCCTTGTGTGCTCCTCCGCTCCCCCATCCTCCTCCGGTCCCCCTCTGTGTGCTCCTCTGGTCAACCCCCCCCCCCCTCCGTGTGCTCCTCTGCCCCCCCCCCCCCGTCCTCCTCCGGTCCCCCTCTGTGTGCTCCTCTGGTCACCCCCCCCCCCCGTGTGCTCCTCCAGTCCCACTCTGTGTGCTCCCCTGGTCACCCCTCCGTGTGCTCCTCCACCCCCCCGTCCTCCTCCGGTCCCCCTCTATGTGCTCCTCTGGTCACCCCCCACCCTCCATGTGCTCCTCCACCCCCCCCCCGTCCTCCCCCGCCCCCCCATCCTCCTCCGCCCCCCCCCTCTGTGCGCTCCTCTGGTCACCCCCTCCGTGTGCTCCTCCGCCCCCCCCCCACCGGTGTGCTCCTCTGGTCACCCCCCCTCCGTGTGCTCCTCCGCCCCCCCCGTCCTCCTCCAGTCCCCCTTTGTGTGCTACTCTGGTTCCCCCCCCTCCATGCGCTCTTCTGCCCCCCCCCCCCTGTGCTCCTCCGGTCCCCCTCTGTGTGCTCCTCTGGTCCCCCCCCACCCTCCGTGTGCTCCTCCACCCCCCCCCCGTCCTCCTCCGGTCTCCCTCTGTGTGCTCCTCTGGTCACCCCCCCCCCCCCGTGTCCTCCTCCACCCCCCTCCCCCGTCCCAATCTGTGATTTACCGGCTCCTTCCTTTTCTGAATGGTCAGTGATCACTGACGCTGTCCATTCATAACTGAGCATCGTAAATGGTGTTTACGATGCCTCCATTTATGAATGGAGAGGAGCCGCTGTCTCCTCTCCGTTCATCTTCAGTGTAGTGAGGCTGCTGAGAAAGGGACTGGGGAATCTCTATCCTCAATCCCTTTCCATGTCCCAAAGGGGAAATGTCAGGGGTTTGTTTAGACCCCTGATATCTCACCAAAGCCCCCCCTACCCCCCAACAGGGTTGAATAGAAATAACAAAAATACAAATTAAAAAAAAATTGTAATAAATATGTTAAAGTAAAATTATAAAAATAATCTCCTCATTGGATCGCTAGTATCTGGAGTGGGCCAGAGCACCCGGATCAAGCTCTCAGCGGCTCGCTGAGGGGTTGAGCCGGGTGCTGGTCCAGGCATGTGGGCAGATCCCGACTCCAGTGTCTGCATCTTGCCCGAGCCTGAACTGGCTCTGTGACGTCAGCAGACAGCGGAGTTCAGCCTGCTGTCTGCTGAAAACGGGTCACAGAAGTGCACTCCTGTGGATCCACAGATGAAGTGCAGCCAAACGAGCTTTGGCTGTACTTCTCTTTTAACACCTTAAAAGAAGTATGGGGTTTTTTTTGTTTTGTTTTTTTAAGAATCATAGTTACCTAGCAGGATGCCGCATAGGTTCAAACTGTATCTGCCCCCTGCTGGCTCTAACACTGAGAACCAAGTGATCAAACACCGCCAATCGCTCGGTTCTCAGGGCTCCCTGAGCAGAGAGCTGGATCAGTCACTGGCTCCCTGCTCCGTCCCCCCCCCCTGCTCACTGGAGCGCTGGGTTGTGGAGGGGGCGGAAACGGCCAGCTCAGGCTCACAGCCGCAAGCTGAGAGGCTGAGTCGGTTGCCGGTCCAGGCATGTGGGCAGAACCCAACTTCATTGTCGCGATCTTGCCGAGGCCTGGATTCTGTGACATCAGCAGACATCAGATTTCAGACCGAAAATGGGTCACAGGAGTGCAAAACGAACTGCACTCCTGTGATGCACAGAAGTACAGCCAAACTAGCTTACGGTGGAACATGCAGGTGAACTTATCCTTAAGGCTGGGTTCACACCATTGCTAATTCGCATAGCAGGAGATTGTGACCGGGTCTCTATGAAGCCGGTTGACACATTTCCACAGCGGCTCCGGTGCGAATTGCACAGTAGTCCTGTGCATCTTTTGGTCCACTTCAGGTCCGAATTCAGCCAAAAACTCGGGCTGAAATCGGACCTGAAATGGTGAACGAGGACACACCGGACCCCTGCTGTGAGCTGCATGCGAACATAGTGTGAACCCAGCCTTAATTGAACAAGCTGAAATTAGAAGATGATTGGCTACCATGTATAGCTGCACCACTTACCAGTTTTAGTAAATCAACCCCACTGTATGTAGAAAAAAGAGCTTTTGTGAGATGTAGTTCTGGAGGCATACCTACATCAACAGAAACAGAGCTGCAAGCTACTGCCTCTGCAAGAAGTTTACAAACCTTGTAATGACATCACGGAGAAAGGGGGGGGGGTGATTAAAAGCAGTTTTTCTTTTACAAAAAAACTTTATTGGCCGGTAATCCAACACATAACAACATCTAAAAGCAGTTTTTCATTACAGGTACAAGGGAAAAAATGCCTGGAGATTCCCTTTAAGTCATCTTCCAAAATTATGTCAGTTAGTGTACAATCTTTATATACAGTGCCCAATAAATTAATTTGCATGGCAATTAAAACATTTTTGAGGATAGAAATAAAAGAGCTGCTGCTCATTTTTTTTTTTTTTTTGGGGGGGGGCTGACATCTTGATTTTTGCACCACAACCTGATATATCACCGTCATGGAACGAGGTGGCATCTATTGGAATCTGAACGCTCATTGTGCATCCAGCTCAGCCGTTAGTAGTGAAAACAGCAGCACAGCCTTCACCTTAAGAACAAATCATCAATGCGCCAATTGTCATATTTCTATCCCCATAAATTTAATTTATACCAAAAAGGAATTTTGGGGGGGGGGTTCTGGCACAACTGCTCACCTTGAACATCGGGGAATATCTCTGCAATGGATCCTAAAATTGTCAAGGCTGAAAACCTGGTAGGATGTGATGAACCAGGAAAAAGGGACTCAAAAAGACAACTTGTTATAGACGACATGAATTCCTGGAAAACAAGATAGGCACAGATTTCCTCTGTTAGTACACTGGAGTGTGGGAAAGAACATACAGATACTGATAGGCAGACAGCCAACACGTTCCCAAACATTGCATACCACACCACAACCTGACAACACCCATACACAACATGCAAACATCTCACCAACTACACCCTTTGCTTCTCCAATATAGACAATGACTGTGATAAGAAGTTCGAATTGAGTAGAGTATACATAGTTTTTTTTTTCAGCAGGCTGAACGAAAAAAAAACAAAACAAAACACAGATCCTCGCATTCACACAACCAATGCTGATGAAGGGATCGCCCCCCCACTGCGCTAATGTATTCTGACAGCAGGAACTTCACCCTCCCCCTTCCCCTTAAGAATACACAGATCAGTGCTGCAGCCATTGGCTGCAAGCGCTTATCGTACTTAATACAAGCCAGTTGTTAGACCAGCTTCTGCTGAACAGACAGGGGTACACACGTACTGAAATTGGTCAGTTTCCTGCTGAAGCGGCCGATTTTCGGTTTGTGTATCCCTAGCTTTACATACACGCTTGGGAATCACTGATCTGCAGATCAAACAGAAGCAGCTTCCTTGGCTGTAAAGGATAGGAGGGTTTAATTCTGCTTTAAAATCGGTCAGAAGATCGGCCTCTACAAACTCAGCAGTGCCTAAAAATGGAGAGCAACCGAGCATGTGCAGAGCAGGGTGAGACGGTGTATTACTTGATATTAAACAGTAAAGGAACTGGCAGATGGTGCTCCCCCTGCTGTACAGGGAAGAGGAGGCTGCGGGAACCAGTTTAGCAGCGCAGAAGTGCCAGAGTGGAGGACCAGGAAAATACAAAATGCTTTTCTAAATCTCCTAGATGGTTTACTGCTTGTATCTCTTTTAGTGTGAACACAGCCCCACCACACCAAAGAATTTTTAGGTTTCCTGGAGATCAGCTTTAATGCGGACCTACATCTGAGCACCACAAACCAAAAACACTGTTTAATAATATTCAACGCAAATTCCCCCGTTCATCGATGTCTCCATGCTTTATTTTACTGGGAAATCACTTTGAAAAACACCCCCTAGCATTTCTGGCCAAGGCCATCCTACGTTAAGGGCAGAAGATTCATGTAGCAATTATTTCCTGGAATCCATCTGCCCTTAGCTCAGGCATGCAGGCAGGAAAGTGTGCTTAGCTGAGAAAACCCCTCCTCCCCTCCTGATGACGCCAGGGAGGTACGACGTCATTTGCCTAGGCCAGAAACCAGGAAGTAACTGAAGAAATGTAAAAAAAAAAAAAAAAAAAAAAAAAAGTTTAAAAAACAAGTAAATATAACAAACCCTATTTATTTACTAATGCTAGGAGCAAAAGGATTAAAAATATTCAATGTTGATTGGGAGAGTGAAGTTCCACTTTAAAGACGAACTCCAGGTATGGATATCTTAGACTGTTACATTGGCTCTACCTTGGACCAATGTAACTATATATATATATATATATATATATATATATATATATATATATATATATATATATATATATATATATACACACACACACACGCCTGGCCAATCCCTCTAGAGGTTGTAAATCACTGAAGTACACACCGTTACTCCACTGATCACCACTTGTTTCCAGGTCCCATGCCGAGCGACTGCCCTGCTGTGTTCTGAACATAGGAGGTCGGCCACTTGGCACCAGTGCCATTAAGAAATGACCTTGCATTTTCTGAATGAATGCAAAGCATTCTCTGATTGGAAGGTGGAGAGGAGGGGTGGTGATGTCACGCTCTCCACCTCGTCCAATCAGGCAATGATATATTGAATTAAAAATCAGTTAGTGTATTCACAAGGATAGTAGGAACAAATGCACTAAATTAAACAATTCCAGCCACTAAGTAAAGGTGTCTTTCCAAACATGCCAGGGTGAAAAAACTAACGTGTTTCGGGGGTGTTACCCCCTTCGTCAGAGCTCTGAAGGGGGCACAGCACCCATTTGCTAAAGCTCTGGGCTTAGAAATATGGCAACTTCCAGCGAGAAGAAACGGGAACAATGCTGGAGACAACTTACAGCACACACTCATTTTGGCGGCATAATTATTAATGTGGACTGTTGCTAAAGGACATTATTCTTTATCAAGCTATGGGTAAAAATTCAGCTTTAAGGAGATCACAGACTAATGTGAAACTTTCATCTTCGGCTTCATAATGATTGCAGCCAGGGGAAGAGCCAACACTGGAGGGAAGATGTAGCCCCCTATATAGCTTTAGATGATGTATGAAGCTGGTTACTCCTTCAGTTCAGCAGCATACCAGTTTTTGGGTGAACGTTTAAAATTCTAACTGTAATCCTTTATGATAAAACACAAGATGGGATAACATCATGCGCGGTCACAGCCAACAATCTGAACAAGGATGAGCACCAGGAACTAAGAACTATGGAATACACTATACAAAGCAGACCAAGCAATGCACTCAATTATTTCATGGTTACTGCTTTAGTGCCATCTATGCATTCTAATATACAAGAATAGCGCCATCTACCAGCCAGTTCTGGAAGTACACACTATGCTATATCACAGGAATCTAAAATGGTACAGATAAAACAGTTAAACTACTGAGATCAACACAGCACAACCGGAGACCAATGTCTTTGCTAACATTTTTAACGATGCAAGCTTTTACAAACGTTTTCAGACATCATACAATACTGCATCCGAATACCACATATTAAAGGGCCCATCCACACTGCAGCACACAAAAAATACATGCCTGCAGTGCATAGCGTTTTACTGCACTAGATGAAAGGTCACCACAAGGACACATTGAAAACCATTGTTTTCTGTGTCCTGTTCACGCTACAATTCTGGTGCCTTGTGCAGTGCGATGCGTTGCGTTAAAATGCTACATTTAGGCCTCATGAACCTAAAAACATCAAAAATGCTAGCAGGAAAAACCAGAGTTAAAAACGCCTGTTTATCAAGCATTCATGTGCATTTTTGAGCCTTAGCATTTTTACAAGTTTTTTTTTTTGGTTACCAAACACTCCACCCAGCTCATTTTTCATTCCCAAATGAGCAGAATGCATTGCAAACATTTATTTCCATATATTTATTATTAAAATTATATTATTTATATGTTATTTTACATCATTTTTACATTTTAATTATTTTCAACTATTTTGGATTATTCTTCATTTCCAAGCGATGTCTTGATATATAAGTAGCACCATGTCACAAATGAGTATAAAAGAGAAGAGAGGCGCCTCTAAGTGTAGCAATGTGGTTACATTAAGAGCCCTTGCACACTGGGGCGGTTTGCAGGCGCTATTGCGCTAATAATAGCGCCTGCAAACCGCCCCGAAAGTGCCGCTACTTTCATTCCAGTGTGCAAGCCCCGAGGGCTTGCACACTGGAGCGATGCGCTGGCAGGACAGTAAAAAAAGTCCTGCTAGCAGCATCTTCGGAACGGTGAAGGAGCGGTGTGTATACCGCTCCTGCCCATTGAAATCAATGGGACGGCGCGGCTATACCGCCGGCAAAGCGCCTCTGCAGAGGCGCTTTGCGGTGCTATTTAACCCTTTCTCGGCCGCTAGCGGGGGGTAAAACCGCCCCCGCTAGCGGCCGCATACCGACGGTAAAACGCCGCTAATAATAGCGGCGTTTTACCGCCGACGCCGCCCCCCGCCCCAGTGTGCAAGGGCTCTTAATGAAGGTACAACATTTAGCAACTCACATGGTTAATGAGTAAAAGAGGTACATCTAAGTATACAGGCATCCGGGGTAAAGCTGTCCACATAGACCGTCCTCCACACCGCCACTGACGTTGCCCATTCCACGCTGCGCTCCACGAGCGATTCAAGCCTCGCTTTCAGATCGCTCTACTGCAGGGTGGTCTTCCTGGTCATGATTGCAGACTGACAGCGGTGAGAGCCGGCGGTGCGGAGGACGGTCTATGTGGACAGCTTTACCCCGGATGCCTGCATACTTAGATGTGCCTCTTTTGATCATCAACCATGTGAGTTTTTAAATGTTGTACCTTCATTAAATGTAACCATATTGCTACACTAAGAGACGGTTCACACTAAGGCAGCACGATTGCAGCGCGACTGCCTCAGGCGACCTGCACACGACAGCAACGGCAACTTGCAAAACAACTTCTATATAGAAGTCAATGCAAGTCGCCCCCAAAGTAGTACAGGAACCTTTTTCTAAATCGGAGCGACTTGAGTCGCTCCTATTAGAACGGTTCCATAGTACAGAATGGAACGCGACTTGTCAGGCGACTAAGTCGTCCCAGTGTGAACCGGCTCTTAGAGGCGTCTCTCTTCTCTTTTATACTCTGTAGCTCCTGCTGGATTTTTCTTCTAATCCCTCTGTGGAGGCTTTCATTTGTGGATGGACATTTTATGGTTACACAACCCATCACATTGCTATAATCTTTTTATATGGATTATAAACTGAAGGATTTATGAATAAATGGATGTGGAACTAAATCATTTGAGTTTCCATTATTTCTTATGGGGAAATCTGCTTTGATAGAAGAGTGCTTTGGATCACAAGCACGATTCCGGAACTAATTATGCTTGCAATCCAAGGTATTACTGTATATGTAAAAGCGCTGCATAAATTGATGGCGCTATTTAAGTACCTGAAATAAAGATACATTTTATTATTTAAAAAAAAAAAAAATATATATATATTATACACACACATACATTTTTGCAAGCATTTATTGCACGTTTATGTGTGACCTAAAACCAATGGAAAAAAAAAAAAAAAAAACAACAACAGTAACGGGGTTGCCTATAGCATTCAATGAAATTAAAGTGGTAGAAAGGGATTTTTTTATCTTTAGGTCTCATGCACACGGACGTTTTTACAGCCGCTTTTTTGCAGCTTAAAAAGGCCTGTCTATGGTAGTCTATGGCTTCATGCCCACCTAGGCGTTTTTGAGCTGCAAATGGCATAGGAGTTTTTAAAGCTGTAAAAAAAAAAACCCAGGACCAGTGGGTTCCGAGTGACGTTTTTCAGCTGTAAAAACGCTCTAACGCTGATAAACGCTCAAAAACGCTCAAAAACGTCATTCACCATTTTGAAGAAAAAAAACCCTAAAAAACGCTAAAAACTGCTAACGTGGAAAAACGCTAATAAACGTTAATAGATGCTAAAAAACGCTATTGCAAAAACGCTGAAAAAAGTTTTAAAAAATCACTGCAAAGATACTGGCGTTTTCATAACGTTATTTTAACATCCTGTGTGCATGAGGCCTTATTTATACCTACAGGTAAGCCTATAAGGCATACCTGTATGCACAGTGAATATCTTAAAAAAAACACAGTCACTTCCATCGCTAAGGGGTCTTCTGAAATAAAGGTTAACAGGGACAAAAGGTATCCCAAGACTGGGTGGATGCTGCCTTCCAAAGATGGAGTCATCTGATTGAAACTACAAAATAGAAAACATTGAGAATCGTGCTTTCAATACCCACTTTATAGATTTCTATCTATTAAAATGTCATTGGTAATGCACTAGGTGTTACGCGCCTTCCATTTTGTCTTTTTTACAGGAAATATCTCCTAAAAGGGTACCATTTAGGAGATCTTTATTTTAGCAGGGTCGGTGATGTCACAGCCGCGACTCCTGTGCGCATGCGCAGAGTGACATCATTGTGGCTCAGCCAGTTAAACAGCGGAAGCCCGTGAACCCAGGAAGGAAGACCAGGTGAAGATGGAAGATCTAAGTGCGCTGCTGGAGGGCTTCGTTTTCAGGTAAGTCTTTCATAATGTGCTAGTATGCGATTTTTTTTTGTGGTTTCCTACCACTTTAAAGCTGCAGGTATAAATATGGAAGAGGCTGAATGCCTGCTATAATCAATACAGACTATTTTCTTTTACTCCTTGATTATCTGAATTCCATTGTACCACATTGTGAATTTAGAAACTTACTGCATAGTGCTCTAGTGCTGTGCTGGGATCCACTTCTTTTTCTGCCTCTTGGAGCCCTTTGAAGTTCATACTCTGCTGATGTTTATATAGAACCTGTGAACTTTCTTGTACACGGCAAAAGAGCTAGTCCAAAAAAAAAAAAAAAAATTATTAAAATGAATCATCATTTTATGCTCATTATTCCCTTACTCCTTTTGCTACTTTAGCAATTTTTTCATTATTCGCACACACAAAAAAATCTGCATTTTTGGTTAGAAAATTACCCAAAACACCCAAAACATTAAACAGTTTCTGTGAGCAGTAACCCTGTAGAATAAAATAGTTGTCGTTGCAATTTTTTTTGTCATGTGATCTTTGGATAACAGTTTATCAAATCTATATTTTCACTAAAGTGAATTGCAGTGCCCACAAACATAGAACATAACCCACAATATTTTGTGTGAAATAAAAGATGACGTTGCGTTAAGTCTCGATTCACACTGGTGCGATGCGGGAACCAGCATGGCATCGCATCTGACTCACAGGAAGTTCACACTACTCTCTGTGAACAGTGTCAATAAAAAGTTCAACACAGTAGAACGCAGTGTGAACTGTGGAATCAGATCACATATCACCCATGATAATATCAATGATAATATCAAACATCTTTCCAGCTCATCAATTTAAAGTTACCATAAATGAGGGACCTAGGGCTATCGCTCTCACTCTGATGTGTGCATTGATACCCAATTTGCTCCGGCAAATCAAGCATAGGTTAACAGGTTAACCTCCCTTTGCAGCCATCATTTTGACAGGCTGTAAACACGGAAGTGACCAGAAGTGAGTGCTTCAGGGTTCACACTCCCGTAGAGGACATAAATTCTTCAGGTGGAGATTTACTAAAACTGGAGAGTGCAAAATCTGGCGCAACTCTAAATAGAATTCAATCAGCTTCCAGGTTTTTTTATTGTCAAAGCTTAATTAAACAAGCTGAAGTTAGAAGTTGATTGGCTACAATGCACAGCTGCACCAGATTCTGAGTGCTCTAGGTTCTTAGTACATCTCCCCCACAGCTCACTATCCTGCAGCTCACTATCCTGACGGCTTCTATTGTGTAGTCAGGCTCCCAGGAGGAGCAGTTGTGAGCTTGTTTTTACCATTTAAAAACTGGGATGTATAGGATTTGCCCAAGGTCCTGAACTGGTTAGGCACTAATGGATGTCTACAAGACAAACTGGATATCTTAAGTAATTGTTTTGTGTCAAAAGGACAACAGGGGGCTCCAACTAAGTGTAGTATATAAAAAATACTCTGTTTATTAAAGACAATTGGCAACTTAGTTGGCGAGAATAAAAACTAGCTCAACAATTAAACACCGATGTGCAACTTGATGGCTTGAGAAAAGAGCTTGGACACTCTCAAACGCGTAGCCCCTCCACTGCAGGATCTTCCCAGTGTCACGTCACTTCCACATCTGCCCCCTCGCTCCAGGGGTGGTTCCGGACACTTCTGGGTTCCTCTGTCAGCGTCCAGTCTACAGAGCGGATGGCTGCAGGATTTGACACAGTGGAAGAATGCACCAGCGGTGTTTAATTGATGAGCGAGTTTTTGTTCTTACCGAGTGAGTTGCTAATTGTCTTTAATAAACAGAGCATTTTTTATATACAAGACTTAGTTGCCGACCCCTGTTGTCTTTTGGTATATTTTACAGATACCACTTCAATCCCTTTGGTGGAGCAGCCATAAGAATATTGGACTATCATATCTGCATACTACAGTGACTTTTGTTACCTCTAGTCTTTTAACCTGGTGGTGTCTCATCCCTTATGTGCCATTAGCATTTAACTGAACTGATTTGTGTCAACTGCGTCATTCTAATCTAGGCAAACTAATGCTCAGGAACCAAACCTTCTCCACACTGTCCTACTTACCAATAAGAAAACTTCAAAAATCAACGGCTGGGTGAAGGAGGTGCCCAAGTTCTGGGTTAGAACTCAAGTCTAGAGCCACATATAGATTTGGGGGATTCACTAGGTATACGGAGGTAGGACAAAGGAGGATTTCTACTAATAGAAGAGGAATCAGCACAAGTGACACATCATACTAACTGTAAGTTATGTCCCTTGTGCTGTATTTTAGGTTTTTGATTTTAGCTAAACTGAGGCTTAACAAAAAAAAAAAAAAGTTTGATTGAAGACACAAACCTATAACCTGTCCTGACAGAAATATGTAGGCTCCTAAAAATACAGCTTTATTGGCTGACAGTGAGACAGACCCAACCAGGTCAGGGGCTTCTGGAGAGGACTAGGGGCAAGCCTCCTACCCATCAATTATGGCCCATGGAGAGAGCAGATCATTCTATGATGGAGAATGTGATGAACGCCGAGAGCGAGGCTTGGATTAATTCTCTGAATAAGGACAATAAAGCATCCCTTCTGGAGTGGATGGAAAGGCTTCTTCACTTGGGACAGAAATATGTATCAACAATCTCCCTCAAGAGATCTATGAAGATAAATTAATTCCACTGCATCAGACTGCTGGAACATTGTCTTCTGGGGACTTGTCTAGTGCACAGATTACACAAGTTTGTGTCTCTCCCATTGTGTACCTCCTAGGTGTGAATTTCCATTGTTAATTGAGTCATCTATTGTTTCTGTTGGATAGCTAAATTGGCTAACTCTTGGAGGTTCCAATGATGGGATTAGCCTTGTGTCAACGCTACCTTGTTATCAAACCATTTTGAGATGGTTATGTGTTTTTGCCTTTGATAATGTATGTACTTTGTATCCAGGGTTGTGGGCTTGGTGCCAAATGGTCTGGGTGGGCAATGTGTCACCTAGGTGGCTAGTTGTTTAATTAGCTTAATGTTTTTTTTGGCTGTTACTTAGCTATGCTATTTATATTCCTGTTTACAGTTTGCATTGTTAGTGTAATGTGATCAGGTTCTACTTGATCTTCTGTGCTATATATTCTGTGTGAATTTTCAAAAAAAAAAAAAAGTACCAGTATGCACCTAAGCTAGTGTCGTCTAGTCTTGGGTGCAATATTCAGCTATAATACCTGGTTCCTGGGTCCAGACTGGAGGAAGCTGTATCTTGACTGAGGCACCCAAGCTGGGTGCTGGACGGTTCTATCACAGCCAGCAACTTCACTCTGTTGATGCAAGCTTGTTTTGGGTCAGTGGCACAGCACTCAAGCTAGAGGATTAGCATGGCCAGCAGACAACTAGCATTTTCAAAAGGGTATTAATGGCAAGTTCTTTATCGCTTCCAGCACATGTCTCTTAACATTACTGTGTGTTCCCTGTCTCAATGACAAGAATGTAGGCTCACAGACAAGATTTACCTTCTTGATTAGGTAGCACATCTGCTGCCTCACAGATGGAGACTGGCAATTCAAGTTATACCGGAGAAAGAAGCGAACCAGATTCATTTCATCCACAGAGACCACTTCAGTGCTCCAGTGACTCTCGCAGAGAAGACCAAGGGCGTCCATTCGGATCTGCATGCAGAAAACACGTCATTACTATACAGACATTTTAACCATTGCAATTTACGCTTTGCAGCACTACATAATTTTCACCACTTTATATTATTAAAGTCTACCACCATCATTTTTCAGGTTTCTTTGAAATTATCAAATTATTATACAGGATTTATATAGCGCCAACTATTTGCTCAGCGCTTTACAATATGAGGGCAGACATTACAATTACAATACAATTCAATACAGGAGGAATCAGAGGGCCCTGCTCGTTAGAGCTTACAATTTGAGAGCATTGGATAGGCAGTGAGGTGAGGTCACATCGTCAGCTCACCGCCTGCTTTAACCTTTTGATAGCCGCATTAGCGCGGCACAACCGCGTGCACATTGCACTCGTTTGTAGGGATCATGCAGAGCGGCACTATTCACTTGAAAGCAACAGATGGTATAATCCCTGCCACGGCATGTGTACACACCCAGCCTCTGCAACTGAAGGAGGGAGCAGTTGGGGGGGGCGGCAGTAAAAGTGCGGCTCCAACTGTGGGGTTTTACTGCCTCCCACCCTCACATGTGAACAAGCCCATAAGCAGAGCTCACACTTGAACAGGGAGTGGCTGCACATTAAAGTGGTTCTAAAGGCACTTTTTTTTACCTTCATGCATTCTATATATGACGGTCAAAAACCTGTGTGCAGCAGCCCCCCTCTAATATTCACATAAGCCACCTCTCGATCCAGGCTCTCCGGGGACTCCCACTTATAGGCTGAGGCAGCGGCAAGAGCCATTAGCTCCCACGGCTATCAATCACTGCTAGTGAGTCGATGAGGAGAGAGAGAGGGGGCCACCTATCAATGCCACCCATCAGTGCAGCCTTATCAGTTAGAGCTGCACGATTAATCGTTAAAAAAATCGTGATCTCGATTCAATCCCCCCTCACATCTCCATGCAGGAATTTTCAGATTCATTAATGTAACAAGTATAGAGAGTTCTCTGCTCACTTTCATTCTTAGATCAAAATGAATGAACTTCTGTGTGTAAATGAGGGAAGTTTAACCACTTAAAGACTAAATCTTTTTCTGACACTTGTTTCTTACAAAGTTAAAATCAGTATTTTGTGCTAGAAAATACTTGGAACCCCCAAACATTAAATTTATATATATTTTTTAGCAGAGACCCTAGGAGATAAAATGGAGATTGTTGCAATATTTTATGTCACACTGTATTTGTGCAATTTTTTTTTGAAAATATACACTCCAAGGAATAAAAAAAAAAAAAAAAAAAACACAAAAAACACTAAACAGTAAAGTTAACAATTTTTTGTATAATCTGAAAGATGATGTTACGCCACAAGAATCCTGATCTTTATTCTAAGCAAAAAAATTGTGATTCTCATTTTAGCCAGAATCGTGGAGCCCCCCCATCAGTGCACATCAATGAAGGAGAAAAATTATCTGTCTGCAAAATTTTATAACAAACTATAAAACGGTTTTGGGTTTTTTTTTTTTTTTTTTTTTGGTTTTTTTTTTTTTTTTATTTAATTTTCAGTCTTTTTTCGTTTTTAGAGCAAAAAGTAAAAAACCCAGCAGTGATTAAATACCACCAAAAGAAAGCTTTATTTGTGGGGAAATAATGATACAAATTTAATTTGGGTATAGTTTTCCATGACCGAACAATTATCATTCAAAGATCGACAGCGCTGAAAGCTGAAAATTGTCCTGGGCGGGAAGGGGTTTCAGGTGCCCAGTGAGCAAGTGGTTAAGCCAATCAGTTGTGTTGCAGTGCTCATGTGCTAACAAAGATGCTGTCCCCCGTCTGGCTTGTTCGGCTGGGATATATAATTCTCAGGACCGGATACAAATCCTTTCAAAGGCAAAGACGCTCCCTTATTCATCTGTGTATTTCGCCATTTGTCTGGAGTTCAGCTTGAATCTCAACGCTCTACTAGTTCCTAGTGAATCAATAGGCCAAGTATTGGTTCTGTTAAGAAAATGGTTGCCTTTACTGCGTATTAATGACAGGTGCTCATTAGTCTTTGCTGGTAGAACGGCCTTCTGCTAGAAGCAGGCATTGAATCAGTGTGCTAATCCTGGCCAAACACAACTTGTATGGAAACATTCAGAGCAAAAAGGTTACGGAAGCAAACTGCCCACTCAGTGTTTTCACTTCGCCCACATTTGATCTCAGTTCTGCAACTATGAACACTTTGAATCTTTATCCAGCTGGTTCCATTCCATTCGAAAGACTAAAAAGCCGCTGTCTACTGACCAGGACAGATAATGTGTCATCTGGACAATATTGAACTGCAGCCTTCTGTACGAATAATCTCTCCCATCAATACATATCATTCTTTGGTTAAAACCGCCAAACCTGGCTGGAGTTTCCGTTATACTAACGGAGCTAAAGACTAGATTTTTTTTTTTTTGTATTCGTTTTTTTTTTTTTTTTATCCCTCAAGAGGCTCTCTGTGATTAATATAGATTGTAAGCTACTAGGAAGTTCTTTCAAGCAAGGGAACATGTGCCCTGCACTGACCAGGCTAAAAAAAAACGTCAATATATTGGCTTGTTGAATAGACTTCAATCGGTTGAGTAGTAGCCAGTATAAACCTATTTACCCATCGTCACCTCCCGGCCCTTTAAGTGGATCCAAATGAGGAGGCATGCAGGCATTTCAATTATGCAACTGCTGTGATTGGCCGTCACACTGGACATGTGATCGAAAGTGCCCGATCACAAGTATGCACTGGGAGATTTCTGTGACAGTTTAGATACAGGCATACCTCGTTTCAAGTACACTCACTTTATGTACACTCGCGAGTACGGACATACCCACGAGTAAGGCTGAGCTCCAGTGTGTTTGCACACTCCATGTACAGAGCCCGCCAGGAAGTCGGTACTGCGCTGCGCTAATCACAGGCAGTGAGACATTTTCCCGATGTGCGGCTGCAGAGATCGGGAAATGTCTCACTGCCTGTGATTAGCGCAGCGCCGTGCCGACTTCCTGGCGGGCTCTGCACGTGGAGTGTGCGAACACGCCGGAGCTCAGCCTTACCCACAAGTGTATGTAAAGTGGCTCTCAAGCTAAAGCTGCATCTGAGTAATCGGTGCACGGATAGTTCTGAGTCCCCGCTACGTGGAAACACACTCCCTGACCCCCCCCCCCCACACACACACACACAGCCCCTGACACCCCAGAATTGAAATAAAGGTATTGCTTCACTTTAAGTCCATTTTCGTTTTACATACATGCTCTGGTCCCATTGTATACATAAAAGTGGGGTATGCCTGTACTGTGCTTGGAGCGCGCTCTCAGCACAGTAAACTGTTTACATATAGACGCATATATACAGCCACTCGGCTTTAAAGCCCACCCGCTGATAGGCCGCATATAAGAGTGTGGCCAGTGGGAAAGGGTTAAAAGAAGAAGTACAACCTAAGCTCGTTTGGCTGTACTTCTCCCGTGGATCACAGGAGAGCAGTTCGTTCTGCACTCATGTGACCCGTTCTCAGCAGACAGTGGGATTAAACCCGCTGTCGGCTGACGTCACAGAGCCGGTTCCAGGCTCAGGCAAGTTCACAACCATATGGTCGGGATCCACCCACATGCTTGGACTGGCACCCGGCTCAACTTCACAGCGAGCCGCTGAGAGCCTGAGCTGGCTGCTCCCGCCTCCTTTATAGCCCAGCGCTCCAATGTGTGAGGAGGGGGCAGAGCAGACAGCGGTAAATGAAAGTTTGATCGCTCGGTTCTCAGTGTTAGAGGCGGCAGGGAACCAATGTTGCATCCAGTTAGGCAAGTATTATTCTTAAAAAAATAAAACCCATTCTCTTTTACGGTGCAAGATCACCTTTTCAGAAAAATTTTTAAGGTGAACCAACATTGTACCAATCAGTCCCCGCTGTACTTATCCCCTTGGGTGATGAGCCGTCAGTGCCCGCGCAGCCGATGTAGCGGTCTAGGAGTATAAATCGCCGCTCTTCTTTCTGCAGGGCTTTCAGGACGGATCAGATGGCACTTCATTCACATGGTTCATTCATCATAACCATGTTATCGTGAAACTGATACCCAAGTTTTAGTGAAGTTTAAATAGTTTGGATCAAGTTGGTCCAAACAAACGATTTACTTCACAGTTGCAAGCAGCTGTGTGCGCTGTATAAATTGTACGTAGCATCAGCTACACACAGGATGGGGACTTTCCATCCCATTCCTGGAAAAAAATTGAGTCAGGGTGAGCGCTGCTCAGCCACTCACAGGCAGCTTTTATTTTCTGAATGAATACAAAGCTTTGTCTGATTGGCTGATGCAGAGAGGATGACGTTACGGTCTCTGCCTCAGAGAAAACTTTGTATTTATTCATAGAATACAGAGCTTTCTGTGAACAGCTGAGCAGCGCTCAAGCCAAACTCAATTTTGTCCCGGGAGCATACCTCATACACCTTCCGAAACACAACCCTGTATACTGTATGTATACAGTCCAAATAAACTATTGAAAGTACATTTAAACTTGTTCCCGACCGAGCTTTAGCCAAAAGACGGCTACAGTGCGGTCATTCAGTTCTGGGAGGGCATTCATGGATGTCTTCCCAGGACCCCGCCTCCTGCATGCCCCCTACGTTATTAGTGCAGCCCCATCAGTGCCAATCAGTGGCCACAAGTGCAGACTATTAGTGTAGCTTATTCATGCCCACCAGTGCCACCTATCAGTGCCCATATCACATCAGTGCAGCCCCATTAGTGCAGCCCCAACAGTGCAGCCCCAACAGTGCAGCCTCAACAGTGCCCATCAGTGCAGCCTCAACAGTGCCCATCAGTGCAGCCTCAACAGTGCCCATCAGTGCAGCCTCAACAGTGCCCATCAGTGCAGCCTCAACAGTGCCCATCAGTGTAGCCTCAACAGTGCCCATCAGTGCAGCCTCAACAGTGCCCATCAGTGCAGCCTCAACAGTGCCCATCAGTGCAGCCTCAACAGTGCCCATCAGTGCAGCCTCAACAGTGCCCATCAGTGTAGCCTCAACAGTGCCCATCAGTGTAGAAGAAAAATACGTTTTTGCTAAATTTTAAAACTGAAACTCAGAAAAACTTTTTTTGCTTTTTAAATTTTTGGTCTTTTTTGTGTTTAGCAAAAAATAAAAACCCAGTGGTGATTAAATACCACCAAAAGAAAACTATCGGTCTCAAAAAAAAAAAAAGATAAATATTTCATTTGGGTACAGTGTTGCATGAAAACACAATTGTCATTCAAAGTGTGACAGCGCTGAAAGCTGAATATTTGCCTGGGCAGGAAGGGGGTGATAGTGGCAGGTAATGAAGTGGCTAAACATGGAGATCAGCTTTAAAAAAAAAAAAAAAATCTTCATTAAAAATAATGAAAATAAATCTGCTATTTTGTAACACTTGGGAATCCACATTTAGGCTGGCATCACACATACGCGATGCTAGGAACCAATGCGATTCCTATGCGGTTTCCCACATCGCATCCAACTCACAGGCAGTTCACACTGCTTTCTGCAAACGGGGGCAAAAGAAAGTTAATGACATTCCCAAATCGGTGCGCAGAACGCAGTGCGAACCATACGATCCGATTCCAGTGCGGACCAAAAAAAAAAGGGTCCTGCACCATTTTGTTGTGAATGCAGTGCGATTTTAGCCATACAAACTGTATGGTTGAATTTGCATCCCATGTGATGTGCACATCAATGCGGTGCAAATCACATGCGATGTCTGCCTTAAAGCCAGTTGCACACGGGCATAATAATTTACTGATGCTTACTCAGGAACTTGTTGACAGAAAGTCAGTGTGTAAAACTGTGTGTAAAGACCTGAGTAATGTTGAGTATAAACAAGTAAAGGTGCATAAGGTGTATAGACGAGTAAAATTCTTCTTCATTGCCAGTGTTGTAATATCCTCATTTACATTAGATGAGTAAACACGCGTATGCAAGAAAACGACTGCATTCAAATGTAAAATTTTCTATTTTTGTTTTACTGCTTTGTACTCATCTCTGTATTACTGATCTTTACTCAGCTGTGTGTATGGTTCCATAGACAACAATGCGTCCCACTTCAAAATCAGTAAAAATCAGTAAAAATCATTGCTTTTTTCTGTTCCTGTGTGCAAGAGGCCTAAAAGGTGAATCTTATTTCATAGGCAAGCTGTAATTTTAATAATACCGTCATAACATTCTACTCCTAGCAAGCAATATTAAAATAACTATTCAGGGTTTCTCACCTGATCATGCCTATGGACAAGGCCTTGTTGTATCAAACCGGTGGAGACCCGACCATTCCAGGCGTAATTTTCTGTAAAGCGAAGATGTCCATGTGCCCGGGCTGTCCTCAAACACGCCATAAGAGCTCCCAGAGCCCCTCGGTTACTGCCAGATCCTACAGGTATCAAACAAGCGTAAATAACCTTTTTCATTAATCACCCTATTGAAAGACTGCTTAGTATTTTATGGGCAGAATGAGGCACATATTTACTTCAACATACAAATGTTACTAAACCCATAACAGTAAAATCAGTCTGTATATGTAGTAAAGGATGCTTGTCATACTCACTGTGGAACCTAAGGGGTTAATTCTCTGCATTGTATAAAAAGGCTGTTTGAACCAGTCTTTTCTGATCCTCCCCTTCTTCCACTGTCCCCAATCCATCTCCTGATGGAACAGAGCCTTTGGAGTCACTCTGCATATGCTCAGTTTGGTGTGTGTCGCTAGAGAGTTTTTTTTTTTTCTTGGGAGGGTGCATGTGATCAGCACAGGGCCAATCAGCACTGTCCAGGGGGTCAGGGGTCCCGCAGCCTCATAGGACAGTCAGAGCAATATGAAAACTCCTCCTATAAGCTTTACCAAGATGCCGATAGAAGTCACAAGACTGCTATATACTGCAGATGAGAAAAAATATTTAGCAGTTTATATTTACTAAAATAATTGAATTTCCATGTTCCGTGTACTGTGGGAGACCAGGTATAGTGAATGCAGGCTCCTGGGTTTAGTAACACTTACATGCAAGATGACAACACAAACAATACAGTTTAATCATCTGAATAAAAATGATGCTACCTTCAAATGGATGACCCCAGGGATCGCATATACTTGCACTGTTATGTCAAAAAGCACGACATAAAGTTGCATTACAGAGAACTAATCAACAATGTACTGTACATTTTCATGTATGTTGTTTTACTTTCCAGTGCAAGCAAAATGCCTCAACTTAAGAAAGTGCATTGCTTTCAGTAAGGCCTTTTAACAACAAAACTTTGCTCTGAATTAGCTTGAAAAAAACTTGCATGCCAACCAACATTTAAGGTAACTGAATGGGGGTTTTCACAATGCATGTCAAGGCTTTTTTAGCCCTACTTCTTGCCTGCTATCAGCTGATGAGGCAGAGCTGTGCCAAGCTCTGCAAGGATCCCGACAATATTGTAGTGATCCACCCAAGTGCCAACTTGACAGCTGCCTCCGCCCCTCAGTGCACAACTGAGAACTGGAGCCAGCTGTGCTCACCCCCTCCTCAGCCCAGTGTACCAGTGAGCACTGGAGAAGTAGTGGAGTGGAGAACTGTGACTGTTCGGTTCTCACTACACTTTTCCCTGTGCGTAACTCAACATGCAGCTAAACCCTCCTATTCTGCAGCCAGACTGAATGTAATCCTGAAGCTTAATTAACAAAGTGGGATGGGTGAAACTATTAGGAACAAACCGATAGAAGTACATATGATCAGTATATGAAATATACTGACAGTAATTCTCACTGGTGATACTGCCATTAGCAGATGTAAAGAGATGCAAGTTCCAATCCAACATGTGCTCCGATAGCGGGTTCCTTCTCTCTAGTCTCTAAGATGGAGTCTGAGCTCCCAGGATGCACCGGTTTTATTTTCTTAGACTGAAGGATAATGTGAAGTTTATTAAAGCTGAACAGTTTCTAGTTTCTGCAAAACTGTAGAAACTGTTCAGCCGGGTCCATCTTGAGGTCAAATCTGATATAGCAGGCAGAACAACTTTATAAATATCTAGATTGTAAGCTCTAAAGAGCAGGGCCCTCTGATCCCTCCTGTATTGATTTGTATTGTAAGTGTAGTGTCTGCCCTCAAGTGCTGCGTAAACTGTTGGCACTATATAAATCCTGTATAATAATAATATCCTGCTGGAGGCAGAACAGTGACTGACAATCACGGCTCTATGCTTGGAGCAGGCAGAGAACTGAGTGATCAGTGGTCATGTGATCCATTAGTTCTTGGTCTTAGAGCCGACATGGGACAGCTGCAGCATCACATTGATGCTGCAGCACAGAAGGGAGTATGGGAGAGAATGTGACTCTCTCCATTTGATAGAGTTGTCACAAGGTAGTCCATAGACGTACTAAAACTTCAACTCCAGCAGCCCATAGCCAAGACAGGGCTTTCCTTTCACTCCTAGTGGCTAGAGTCAGGGAAGCGAAAGAAAGTAAGTACACAAGTGTGATTTAAAGTGAACCTGTTGATCTATATTTTTGTCCTGATAAGTTTATTCACATCAGACATTGGGCATATAGATGGTTTATTATGGACACGGACTCACAGAATACAACTTACCAACGCTGATGGCTGCAGAGGACTGTAGATGGTCTATCATGTAGGTTAAACTCTCAGGGTTACATTTGAGCAACTTAGGCAAATAATAATCAATGATGTACGTAGTCTGGGTAACATGTTCTTCACAAAGGCGTCTGAGAAGAGGGGAGACCCAGACGCTCTGCCAACGCTCCATCCAACTGCTTTCTATACTGGTCAGAAGTTGCTTTTTGTGGTTGACAAACATGGCTTCCAAGAGGTTAGCAGCATACGGAGCAAAGGATTGGTCCCACATGACATCCAGGATCTGTTCTGGGATCATATGATCTACAGACAAGATCTGCTCGGTTCCAACACATTCCACCAGACAGGCCAGAGAGGCATATTTCCCCTTCGAGTGCCACTCCAGACTCAGTAATTTATGAGTAAGCTGACAAAGAAATGGGTCTACGTCTCTGTTGGACGTCACAATCACAGCTGTGTGGTGGATTTGGAGAATGTTCCTGAAGATCTGCTTGCTTTGATGTCGGACGGCATCCAAAGGATGTTCCCAGTGTATGTACACATATTCTAGAAGGCTGCACATGGTGCTTGAGCTGCCATTCAGACAGTCTTGCAGATCCTTGGAGCAGGAATGCAGAGAGTCCAGGGCTGAGATCGTCCACAGGGCTAAGATTCTGGACAGATACAAGGCCGCGCTGGACTCCCTCAGGCTAAAAATATAAAAAGATCAAAACTTCAAAGTGACATGTAGGAATAGACTAAAACAGACTGTGATGCTACTAGGAAGAGAAGATCTACGATAAAACAACTGACCAGTGCCAAAATAAGCTAAAAGACTCATTTTAGATTTATTTAAAGCATCCTAAAGTTGAATATCAGAACATACAGAAATATGCAGACATAAACAAATGAGATAAATTGCAGATATCCTTCAGCCAAAAATTTAACACATCCCTATGCTTCTTATGAATTGCTGAATCTACTTTGCATATTCTCATCCGTGGCCATATAATATTTACTTGCCAAAATAGCTGTTTATTGTCCCATGCAGAAATCCTGGCGGCGGCCATTGCAGCTGTGGGCAGCTGAAGCCAGCACCAGTGAATTCTGGGATTTCCTGCAGCTGGCTACCCAGCACACCTCCCAGTTTTGTGCATGCGCAGCGCACATTGCTTAGGATGCCCAAAGGCTCTTGGGATTGATTACAACGATATCCCAGGAGTCTTCAAAATATCATGTATATGTTATTAGCCTAGGCAGCCGCAACCGGGAGAGGAGTGAAAAGTTAACTATAAAAAGGTATTTTTAAAGGAAGGGATAAAAAAAACAAAATAAAAAAAACCTCTAAAAATCCAAATGTTAGACATATACGAAGGCCAATAGGATAAGCAATGCTTATAAACAAAAGCTGGAGCTCTGCTTTAAGTACTATTTGCAGCTTTGGAGCCAGTCTCTGGCTTCATTTTTATAGCTGGGAGAGGAGCCTTACACTTCCTAGCAAAACAATGTTGTACAGCCATACCAATCAGGAACATTGATGAATTAGTGGTATGTAAGAGTTAACAGGTCATTAACTAGTGAAATCTCATGTTGGTATTTAAAATGATTATAAAGTCAAAACTTTTTTTTTTGCCATTAAAAAGAAAAAAAAAAAAGTGTGGGATTTTTTTTTTTTTTTTTTTTAAAGAACCATACTTACCTAGGTGGATGCAGCATCAGCCTGATGGTGCATCTGTCTCCCGCTGGCTCTAGGACTGAGAACCGAACGATCAGCAGTGTTTGTCAGAGCTCCCCCTGCACTCACTGGAGCACTGGGGTGTGGAGGGGACAGGAGAGGCTGCGCCAGGTGCCAGTCCAGGGTTCTGGGCAGATCCTGATCCATATGGTCGCAATCTTTCCCCAGCCTGGACCGGCTCTGTGACATTGGCCGACAGTGGGCTTCAGCCCACTGTCTGCTTAAAATAGGTCACAGGAGTACAGTGTGATCCACAAGAGCAGTACAGCAAAAGCTCGGAAAGAGGGATTTAGAGTAGCGGTCACCAACCAGTGGTCCATCAGAAAATTTTGGTGGTCCCCAGGTGTTCTACCACAAATCAACTATGTGGCGTATGTATACTGCCGAATGTTGTTTACAGTGTTGTTCTCATTGCACGCCAACAGTCAATACTGTCAGTGCGCATTTATACCCAATGCCTCCTTTGTAATTCTGGCTCCTGTTTACTCAGAGGTAGGTGCCAGGAGTAGTGCACAAAGTGGGAGGTGAAGAAGGAGGAGACTTCCAATGTCAGCGCTGATCACAGAGTGTGGGAGGGAGCATGGAGCTTGAGCACATGGCTGGATAAGAAGGCGAGATCTAACAATGCGTCTGTGTAAGGCAGCAGTGTGATGCAGAGTGCAGGGGGGGCGCAGAGAGCCAAAGCATTGTGTGTACAAGGCATGTAAAATTCATATTAGTGGTCGGGGGGATTCAAAATTGTGAGTTTCGTGGTCTGTGAGGTCCGAAAGGGTGGGGACCACTGCTTTAGAGGATACAACTGACAATCCTATCAGCCTGTTTATTAAATAGTAAAGCTCAGAAAAAGAGCTAGCACTTACTAGTCACAAAATAATAAATGACATACAAATTGCAATGTCCTGTATAGTATGATCTCTCATAGTTTCTATATACTTAAATAACCTCATTAGAAATAAACCTACCGTGAACTGAGAGACAGCAGAACTCTAAGAAGGTTAAGAAGCAGTGTTTCCCCTTCTGGGCCTAAACCACCATTTCTCCAGTCCAGCATAGCCAGGGCCCCCTGGCACAGGAAGAGCAGCACCGTGTCTGGAAGATCCTTACACAGTGAACCACAGCAGCAGATAAACCAATCCGGAGCGTCAGATGAATCCACAGACAGCAGGACCAGGTCATTCACCTAAAAAATATTCCTAATGTCAAACTACCATCAACAGGATTATTACTGGGGGGAAAAAGGGCGCCGATCACAAAGGCCTTAGAGACCACGTTTTAAAAAAAAAAAAAAAAAAAATACGGCTCGGATTTTATCTTCAGTGACCTAACTACCTGACCAACGAATGCGAAGCCACCCATAGGTCCGAGAGTTATTGGGCTGTTTAACTTTGTCTTTTTTTTTTGTTTTATTATATTACTTGTATGCACCCAGTTCTTAATATGTTGGACCAAGGTGGGCTAACCGTAATGGATTTCACTTTTGTGTCATTGTTGAAAAATTAGCAATAAAAACCATTAAAACGAAAAAAAACAAAAAAACTTTCTTTTACAGATGTCAGTGGGGCATTTCCTGTATGTCTGCTACTTTCCCAAAATGGACTGATGGGCTCCCAACTTGCAAACTTATTTTTTTTTCATTGCAGGTGTTAATACAAATAAGAGTGAATAGGATAATAGGAAATTGTGAAACTTTAAACTATCCAAGCAGCATTTTCTAGATAGTTTGTTCCCTTATAATGCATGTTCTATTTATTGCGCCCGATTTGTTTGATTTCATGGGGGAACCCTAATGCTACAGCTGTACTTATGGAATACAATGCCTGCAACAAAGAAGGCCAATTCACAAATAACTTTAGAGGTTTTCCCCACCACCTTATACTTTCTGGGCCTCCCTACTAGCCCTTTAATTAATGTGATGGGCAGTATTAACAATATGGAGGCTTAAAGGCTAAGTCCACCATGTAGTAGTAAATATTGCAACAATGATTTTATGACATTGACCACTTTTTGCCTGCAGAGCACTGCACCCACAATTAGTGCACGGCAGGTGCAATGCACAGGCTCTATCAATGTTTATTCCAGCCTCAGGTCCGTATGGAGGTAGAGACCTGGGCTGGGAAAGTGCAGACAGTCTACAAGGGGTGAAGGCAGAGAGACCACTAGTGAGGCTGTGCACAGTCCTCTGTGCTGTAGTGGCAGATGGGACTGGTGGTGATCCCAGTAAATGGTTACGTGGCTGTGCATGGCTCCGCTGAATGAAAATAAATAATTTTCATCCAGAAGAAGCCCTCCATGATTCAGGTAAGGGAGGGGAGGTTTGTGGAATTATGTATGTGACCATACTTCAAGTTACACTCTAAATATGGGTAAAACAAGAAACCTGGTCCAAAACCGAGACCAAGCCTTTAAGGAGGGAAGGTTTCCTTTTACAGGAAATGTTGAGCTTTAATGACCTATATATCTGGTTCTTTTGATCATGCTGATAAATTGTACTGATGTAACATCTGCTTTATCATATGCTCAGTCTGAATTGCTAAACTGCTATTGAATATAGTATCGTCGGTACAGGGTAAAAGTTACATTATACCTAACCCGTTTTGGTTTAGTTTTGATTGGGGATTGTCTGTTGCCCCAGTATTTAATTTTGTTTCTCACCTTACCCTTTTTCTGGACCATCACCATTGGCTGTACTTTAGATACTCCCCCCTCTATGGCTTAACCGGATGATCCGATCATTCATATCCCCATGATTCTAGAGCCCCAATTTTCATGCAAATAGTTTTTGAATATACAGGTCAATATATTGTGATCAATTATGGCTTTGGTGCTGTGCTTTTCTGCAATCGATGAATGTTTTTTCAATTTGTTATAAATTGTATATATTGTTATATTGTGATATTGTGACATTGTTGTAATTGTTGACCGTTTTGTTTCTTAAAAAAATATCTTTATTTCTAGTGCTCAGTGTGCCTGATATCAATTATATTTTCTGAAGAAGCCAATTATCAAGGCGAAACATGTAGAGATGAAATCAGTCAGCACATTTATCAGTACTGTAATATCAATATCTATCTTTTTGTATATTTGTTTTTATTGTTTGAATACATTTATACTTTTATAAAAAATCATTTTGTTCTAATTTGGCATCTTAAAAATCCCATATACCTTTTCAAATTTCTTAAATATTATGCTATTGAATATAGCTAAACAGACATATGCCATGTGGCCTCATTCATGTCCATGGAATGTCCATACTCCAATGGATGGTTGTGTTCTACCTGGGTAAGGACCAGCCATAGGAACCACTGACAAGAGCAATAAACATGTCAAGCAGGGCATGTGCAAACCCAGGCAGAGCCACACTATGATATCTCTATAGTGGGGCAGAAGGTAGTATTCTCTGTGGGTTACACCAAGGGGCAGGTGGGGATGTAAAAGGACAGATACATTAAAGTGAAGTTGTACTTTAATGCTGATACTTACAACTTTAGCAAGTTTTTCACTGTTCCGAACCATGATCTTTAGGTAAAGGATGACGGCCATCCCTGAAGTGCTCTGAACATTTTGCAAAATGTCATCTGAAATAGAGAATGCTTCATGAATAATCCACACATACAGTATACACAGTACTATACTAAGCTGCCATTATTCACTGAAACAAGAGAAGAGGGGGGCAACTGATTGTAGTATTAATATACAGACTTTATTCAATAATTAGAAATTGGTTCATTAATCTAATGCCAAACTCTAAAAGGTACTCAAAAAGAGGAAGAAGAGGAGAGGCTCGTAGTGTAATACATTTTTAAAAGCATTTATTAAAAGATAAGTATAAACTTACAATTGGGCAGCTTTACATCAGCATGAAGAACAAACATGGCAGCGGTCAGCACCAGCCTACTCATGCGGGATGACATCACAAATATGGCTCCGCCACAAAAACATATGGCTCTGTGGCGGTTCTTAATCATGACTAAGCGCAGGTGAAGTGTGTGGAACGTGTCTACCCAGCATTCTGATGCCTGTAATTTTTGGGATGTCCAAATAAAGAGCATTTTGATCTACAGTGGTGTGTGGCCATTTCTTCTAATTTCATGTCACAGTACATGTTGGCATTCATGGTTCCCTCAATGAACTGTAGTTCCCCAGTGCCAGCAGCACTCATGCAGCCCCAGACCATGACACTCCCACCACCATGCTTGACTGTAGGCAAGACACACTTGTCTTTGTACTCCTCACCTGGTTGCTGCCACACACTCTTGACACCATCTGAACCAAATACGTTTATCTTGGTCTCATCAGACCACAGGACATGGTTCCAGTAATCCTTAGTCTGCTTGTCTTCAGCAAACTGTTTGCAGACTTTCTTGTGCATCATCTTTAGAAGAGGCTTCCTTTTGGGACAACAGCCATGCAGACTAATTTGATACAGTGTGCGGCGTATGCTCTGAGCACTGACAGGCTGACCCCCCCACCCCTTCAACCTCTGCAGCAATGCTGGCAGCACTCATACGTCTATTTCCCAAAGACAACCTCTGGATATGATGCTGAGTACGTGACCTCAACTACTTTGGTGGACCATGGCGAGGTCTGTTCTGAGTGGAACCTGTCCTGTTAAACTGCTGTATGGTCTTGGCCACCGTGCTGCAGCTCAGTTTCAAGGTCTTGGCAATCTTCTTATAGCATAGGCCACCTTTATGTAGAGCAACAATTCTTTTTTTCAGATCCTTAGAGAGTTCTTTGCCATGAGGTGCCATGTTGAACTTCCAGTGACCAGTATGAGAGAGTGAGAGAGATAACACCAAATTTAACACACCTGCTCCCCATTCACACCTCAGACTTTGTAACACTAACAAGTCACAGGACACCCGGGGGGGGGGGGGGGGGGGAGCTAATTGGGCCCAATTTGGACATTTTCACTTAGGGGTGTACTCAATTTTGTTGCCAGCGGTTTAGACATTAATGGCTGTGTGTTGAGTTATTTTGAGCGGACAGCAAATTTACATTGTTATACAAGCTGTACACTCACTTTACATTGTAGCAAAGTGTCATTTCTTCAGTGTTGTTACATGAAAAGATAGAATAAAATAGTTACAAAAATGTGAGAGGTGTACTCATTTTTGTGAGATACTGTGTATGTACGTATATATATATCTATCCAATACAGCGATGACCTGAGAACCTAAAACCTGTAGGACAGGACCCATTCATCTTTTAATAACCCAAGAAGTCAGCAAAAGATTGGGTAGACAAGTCAAGTACAAAGTCAATGCAGACTTACCATCCAGCAATATGTTAGTGAAGCAGCATAGCAGGTCACACATCTCTTTCCATAACATAGGCTGAGAGTCCAATGCCAGAGGCTCCTGGACAGGCTCCGGGGACTTCTGTAGTAGAACCATAGCCAACTTGATTGCCGTTAACAGATCATGCATGAGATGCGTCTGAGCAAGCCCATCACCTAGCACTTTCCTGAGATAAGATAGATGCGAGAGATGGAACTTTTGAGATCTTTGGATATTGCAGTGACTTCAAACAGAAACATGTTTGATAAGATTTTAAAAATTACAATATTGTGTTATGGGTTTTCAGGTGTGAATAATTATGGGACCAGCAGAATAAACACTAGAAAGCCATTTGTATTGTTACTGTCATAATATCAGTTTGTAGAAATGGAAGTTATATATTCTTCTCTTCCCCTGTACATAACATGCCATTGTCAAACTTATACTTATTTGCACGTGGCCAGTCAGAACCAATAAGGAATCCCTGCTGTGTGCTAAAATTTCTCTACCAGATCCAGGCAAGTTCTCAGAAACAAAAAAAAGGAGCATGCTCTGCTCTGTTAAACATATTTTCTAAAATAAAAAAATTTATTAAGAATAAAAAAAAAAAAAAAAAATCCCATGTACATAAGTATTCACAGCCTTTCCTCAATACTTTGTTGAAGCACCTTTAGCACAAATTACAGCCTCCTTTTTTTTTTTTTTTTTTGAGTATGATGCTACAAGCTTGGCAAACCTATTTTTCGGCAGTTTCTCCCATTCTTCTTTGTGGGACTTCTCAAGCTTCATCAGGTTGGATGGGGAGCGTCGGTGTACAGCCATTTTCAGATCTCTCCAGAGATGCTCAAGCGGGTTCAAGTCTGGGCTCTGGCTGGGCCACTTAAGTGCTTAGGGTCATCGTCCTGTTGGAGAAGAACCTTCACCTCAGTCTGAGGTCCTCGAGACATGAAGCTCGCCATTCAGGCCAAAGAGTTCAATCTTTGTTTCATCAGACCAGAGATTTTTTGTTTCTCATGGTCAGAGTCCTTCAGGTGCCTTTTGGCAAACTCCAGGTTGGCTGTCATGTGCCTTTTACTGAGGAGTGGCTTCCGTCTGGCCACTCTACCATACAGGTCTGACTGGTGGAGTGCTGCAGAGATGGTGGTTCTTCTGGAAGGTTCTCCTCTCTCCACAAACGCTGGAGTTCTGCCAGAGTGACCATCGGGTTCTGGGTCACATCCCTGACTAAGGCCCTTCTCTCCTGATCACTCAGTTTGGCCAGGCGGCCCGCTCTAAGAAGAGTCCCGGTAGTTCCAAACTTCCATTTACGGATGATGCAGGCCACTGTGCTCATTGGGACCTTCAATGCTGCGGAAATTTTTCTGTACGAATCCCCAGATTTGTGCCTCCATACAATCCTGTCTTGGCGGTCTACAGACAATTCCTTGGACTTCATGGCTTGGTTTGTGCTCTGACATGCACAGTTAACTGTGGGACCTTATTTAGACAGGTGTGTGCCTTTCCAAATTATGTCCAATCAACTGAATTTACCACAGGTGGACTCCAATCAAGTTGTAGAAACATCTCAAGGATGGTCAGTGGAAACAGGATGCACCTGAGCTCAATTTTGAGTGTCATGGCAAAGGCTGTGAATACTTAAAGTGGTTGTATACCTTTTTTTTTTTTTTTAACTTTTACCTACTAGTAAGCCTATAATAAGGATTACCTGTAGGTAAAAAAAAATATCTCCTAAACCTGTACGGTTTAGGAGATATTCCCCTCGCAATGAGCCTCTGACTGCAGCGGCGCATGCGCACAGGGGATTCTCGGCTGACAGCCCAGCAAACTCCGGAGCTTGCCGGACAGAAGTCTCCCGCGCGCGGGAGTGACGACATCGCGGCTCCGGCCACTCACAGTGCCGGAGCCGCGATACCCGGAAGACACGCCGAGGGGAAATGTCAGCTCCCTTGGCGTGGACAGGATGAGATGCCGGCGCCTCGTTCTAAGGTAAGTATCTCATAATGAGCTAGTATGCGGTGCATACTAGCTCCATTATGCCTTTTCCCTTGCAGGTATAGGAAAAAAAAAAAAAAAAATACAACCGCTTTAAGTACATTGGATTTTTTTTGTTTTTTATTAAATTTTCAAAGATTTCAAAACAAACTTTGTTCACTTTGTCATTATAGGGTATTCTAGGGTAGTCATTCTCTTCCTGTGGCTGAACTTCTGGCACATGGGGTTAATAGCTTCAAGTGCCAGGCTGAGATGGACTTGCCCCCACCCCTTTTCTGGAGATTCTACTCGGTGTAGGTTCACTATCTGGATTGGGGTTCACCAGTTGGACTCCTTTGGATACGTTCATCTCTTTATACAGTTTGTACACTAATGAAGACTTTTTGCATGGGTGGACATTGAGCATGACATTTTCAAACACTGGCATGGTTTATTTCTTGCTTTTTGTTAACATGAAAATATATGGATATATTCCAGATATGGAAAAAAATTGGTATTCGTTTACCAATTTTTTTCATCTGTTTATTTCCAACTAGCATTTTTTATCATTTTTAGATTTGTAATTTTTTTATATTTTTCTCATCAGGCCAAATTAAACCACCAAGCTATTCATTCATCCCCTTGTTATCTCTCACCTTGACTATTGCAATTCCCTTCCCCCATAGACCTACATCTCCATAGGCAATCCCCTCTTCAATCTATCATGAACACTGCTGCCAGACTCATCTACCTTACCAACCACTCAGTGTCTGCCACCCCTCTCCACCAATCCCTACACTGGCTTCCGATCACCCAGCGAAATAAATTCAAAATACTAACAACATAAAAAGCCATTCACAACTCTGCCCCAAGCTACATCATCAATCTCGTCTCCAAACATTACCCAAAGTATCCTCTCGGCTCCTTCCAAGACCTCCTGCTCTTAAGCTCCCTTGTCTCCTCCTCCCATCTCCCATGCAAGTCTCCATGATTTCTCCAGAGCCTCTCCCAATCCTCTGGAACTCTCTACCCCAATCTGCCCAGCTATCTCCTACTCTGGCTGCCTTTAGGTGATCCCTGAAAACTCATCTCTTCAGAGAAGCCTATCACATCTCCCACTAATGTTTTATTACTTCCATCAGCTCATCCCCCACAGTTATACATTTTTGTACCACTTGCCCCACCCTATTAGATTGTGAGCTCCTATGAGCAGGGCCCTCTTGCATACAACCCTCTTGTATTTTATTGTATTGTAAATATACTGTCTCCCTTTTATATTGTAAAGCGCTTGCGTAAACTGTTGGCTCTGTATACACTATATTACTAAAAGTATTGGGACGCCTGCCTTTACACACACATGAACTTTATTGGCATCCCAGTCTTAGTCTGTAGGGCTCAAAATTGAGTTGGCCCACCCTTTGTAGCTATAACAGCTTCAACTCTTCTGGGAAGGTTGTCCACAAGGTTTAGGAGTGTGTCTATGGGAATGTTTGACCATTCTTCCAGAAGTGCATTTGTGAGGTCAGGCACTGATGTTGGATGAGAAGGGCTGGCTCACAGTCTCCGGCTCCAATTCATCCCAAAGGTGTTCTACTGGGTTGACGTCAGGACAGGCCAGTCAAGTTACTCCACCCCAAACTTGCTCATCCATGTCTTTATGGACCTTGCTTTCTGCACTGGTCCAAATCATTTGGTGGAGGGGGGGGGGGGGATTATATAGTGTGGGGTTGTTTTTCAAGGTTTGGGAAGGGAACTCTTAAGGCGTCAGCATACCAAGACATTTTGGACAACTTCATGCTCCCAGCTTTGTGTGAACAGTTTGGGGTTGGCCCCTTCCTGTTCCAACATGACTGCGCACCAGTGCACAAAGCAAGGTCCATAAAGACATGAATCACAGAGTCCTGACCTCAACTGAAAAGAAGACCTTTGGGATGAATTAGAGCGGAGACTGCGAGCCAGGCCTTCTCATCCACATCAGTGCCTGACCGTCACATCTGGAAGAATGTTCAAACATAACCATAGACACACTCCTAAACCTTGTGGACAGCCTTCCCAGAAGAGTTGAAGCTGCAAATGGTGGGCCAACTCAATATTGAACCCTACGGACTAAGACTGGGATGCCATTAAAATTCACGTGCGTGTAAAGGCAGGTGTCCCAATACTTTTGGTAATATAGTGTAAATCCTGTATTATAATAATAATAATAATAATACAGGGAGATCCGTGGCCCCCAAAATGCATCACCAGTTGCTTAAAGATTTTGTAATCTCAAGAATTTAGTTTGGTTCTCTAATAGACCTAATACAGCTGTACTTTGTATGGCTACCATTTATGGCTTCTAACTGGTTATTATGGAATAAAAAACAGCACCACTTTCTGACCTTTGTTAATAAATAGATACAAGTTTTGACTACATTTCTCCTTAGTGAACTTTTGTAAAAGCACAACAGATCAGTGTGGAGGAAAACACATAGTTGGCATTTAATGATACCGTGAAACAGATCAAAAATTACAGGGAAAGGGGTTACAATTTGTTTTTTTTAATGGCTCTTGATAATATCTTGTATTTATTAGCAAGTAAAATATCTTTTGTACTCACTTGTTTTGACTTTGAAATGAATGTAAAACTTTTACCAGGAACTGAAGGGCTGTGGGAAAAAAACAAAAAAACAAGAAAACATTCATGGCCTTCAACTGAGAGATGTTCCTACATGTGTCCTATCTGCACAACATAATTCTGCACTCTTAATCCTCTTGTATTGTAACGGTATTGTCTCCCTTTTATATAGTAAAGCGCTGCGTAAACTGTTGGCACTATATAAATTCTGTATAATAATAATACTTCAAAGCAAGTTAGCTAAATCAAAGAAACTTGCACGTACTAAAATGGCCACAAGGTGGAACACTTCCAGAAAGAATATGAAATTCCTATTCTAAAAAGGCACTTTTTTTTCTAGAAAATTACTAATAATAAATAAATATATATATATATATATATATATATATATATATATATATATATATATATATATATATATATATATATATATATATATATATAGAGAGAGAGAGCGAGAGCGAGAGCGAGAGCGAGTTTTTTTTTTTTTAAAGCAGAGGCCCTACAGAATAAATTGAAGGGTTTTGCAATTTTTTATCTCACAGTCACCCTTTAAAATTGCGCACGCCTGCCTGTAAATTCTACTATCCATAGACGACGTTTTAAATTTTTCTTATAGGTCACCACTTTAGATTTACAGAGGAGGTCTGGAGCTAGAACTACTGCCCATGACCTGACGTTCACGGTGATACCTCACGTGTCGGATGAGCGCTGTTTGCGTGCGTGTGGGACCCACGGGTGCGCTCGCCTTTGTGGGAGAGCAGGGGGGAGCTTTTAGTGACAGGTACTCTTTATAGAGAGATCTTGGGTGTATAAGACCCTCTGCCCTTAAAAGCATTTAATTACACCAAGATTGGCATGATCAAATGGTTTTAATTTTTTTTTTTTAAATTGTAAAATTTATATGGGTTCCTGTATCATAGAGGCAAACAGAACCAATCCGGCCTCTTTTTAGTCTCTATAATCAGACGGCAGAATCACAGGAGATTTTGGAAAAGCTGCAGAAGGTGGGGGGATTGGTGGGGGAACATCCCCTCCCTCTGCTTGTAAAAGCAATCCAGCGGCTAGTTAGCCTCTAGGATCACTTTTACAAGAGAGCTGATCGTTGGCTCTAAAATAAAACAATAACGGGATAATGCAGGCACCATCCCGGTATAACCACTAGAAGTCTAGTGACGTACCGGGACATTGTTGGTCATCAAGTAGATACTATACTCAGAAACCACTCTATACCCAGGTGGAAAATAGCAAAAACAACAATATCCAGCCAACTTAAATTGAGATCTGCCTTTAGTTGGTTCCCAGGCATTGCAGATGAAAAAATTCAGCATCTCTGGCAATGATGTTACCAACTTTAAAAAAAAAAAAAAAAACACAACAAGCAGCCAACTTTCAACAGATCTACATAAGAAGGCTGCTAGTTTTAATGTCTTCCTTATGAGCAGTTACAAAAAAAAAAACAAAAAAAAAAAACAAAAAAAAAAAAAACACACAGCTTGACCATGTAGTTCACGGGTCAGTTTGTACAAGACAGGTTCTTTTTAAAGGCGATTTCATAGCATTTTGTTGAACATTATTTATTAGATTCAGGGCAGAAAATAAAAATATTAACTTTATTTTAAAGAAAATAAATATGAAAAGCTGCCCAGTTAGTATTTACCACTGACATCTAGCATGTGTCGCAGCTATAATTGGCTGATGAGGGTTTTCTGGAGTGATTTGCTACTATTCTATGATTAGACTGACGATCGTGTTAGGTTAGATCTCCTACAATGCAAGTCCATTTACAAAAACAGACATAGCTGATAGATACAGAGAAGAGACACCACCCTCCTTGTATGTTAGGGTCATCCGCCATGTGCATACTTCCAGTTACATTGAAGCAAATGATAAGGAAGAAGGTAGTGGTGGGCCTTCTTATTGGAAAGCACAGCTTGCCCTGCAAACAAACTGTAATGAAAGCACTGTGTATTAAATATCTTTTCAAAATCTTTATTTGAATACATAAACCTGTATGAAAGAACAGTTTATACAGATGAAATATATATAAAGATTAAATGTAAAGCAAATAGGACCTTTAATTATGATCATTTGATTTAATATTGCAGCAAATTGCTAAAAATCTATTATTGTAGCTAAAAAATAATCATACAGTATATATATTTTAACAGCCCAGTCTGTTTAACCACTTACTACCCAGGCCAATTTTGACACTTCTCTCCTACATGTAAAAAATGGGATTTTTGACTTACTTACTTTCCATTTCTCTGAGTTCATTGACAGACACAGCGCTCCATTATTCAGAACCATAGGGTTATATCGCCCCCTACAGGAGTAGGACATTAGGCATAAAAAAGACTTGGCTATGACTATGGGCAGTCCTAGGTGGTATACACCCCCCTCTCTGCTATAGGCCTTCAGTTTAGTAACAAGCAGTGTTGGAAGCATCCTCCAAAGCTACTTAGAGGGGTGGGTGCTGTGTCTGTCAATGAACTCAGAGAAATGGATTTTACGGTAAGTCAAAAATCCCATTTTCTCTTTCATTCATTAACAGACACAGCGCTCCATTATTCAGAACAATAGGGATGTCCCAAAGAGGTGCCAAACATGAGGGGTGGGACATAGAAAAATCCCAAGGCTAACACAAGAGCCAACCAGGTAACAGGAGCTCAACACAGAAACAAACTGGAGCCCAAACACGTTGTAGAATTTTGTGAAAGTGTACACCGACAACCAAGTGGCCACCTTGCAAACCAGCGCAGCTGATGCCTGATGATGGAAGGCCCAAGAAGCAACCAAGAAGAATGCGCCGTAACAGGGAAAGGAGGAACCCAACCCCTGATAGAATAGACCGGAGTCATCGTCTGTCTGAGCCATCGAGAAAGGTCGCAGAAGAAGCAGACGGCCCCCTTTTTGGCCTGTCCGTGATCACAAACAATGAGTCTGATCTCCGAAAAGGCCCTGTGGACTGCTAAATACATCCAAATCGCATGAACACATCCAGGGCATGTAAAAGGTAAATCCCTTAGGACATTTTGACCTGGGACACAGGGAAGGCAATACAACGTCCCTAATCAAAAAGAAATCAGAGAAGGGAACCACAGACAAAAGGGCGAAGAACCACTTAATCTTTGTGGAGTACCAGGTAAGGAGTATGACATGGTAATGCCTACACTTCCGACAGAGGTGATAGCAACCAAAAAAGCCACCTTCTGGGACAGAGCAAGCAGAAGAACCTCCTGAATATTTTCAAACGGAGGCTCCTGTAGAACCAAACGCACCAAGAATGGTACTAAGGCCAAGTTCTGCTCAACTCCCCCCCCCCCCCCCCCCAAGACGGAAGGTCGAAATCCGAGCCACCGAGAAAGAATGAGGGTAAATGGCAAGCGCCTCACACTAGTATATTTATGCTATCCATGTCTGGTGGTAAATTTTAACAGAGGAGGGCTTCCTAGCCTTCAGCAGCGTCATAACTTCAGCACCTGGCTCATAACAGCCAGGCTTTCAAAAACCAGCGACTGAAGCAGGATGGAAAATCGGCCCTTGGGACAGTAGAACCTCCCTGAGAGGCAGTCGCCAAGGGACGTCAGCGACCAAGTGCACCAGGTCGGTGTACCAAGACCGACAAGACTATCCAGGCCCACTAGAATGACCGGAATCCCTTTGGCCTCGATCCTGCACAAAAGCAGCGGCAGAATCTTGAGGAGGAGGAGAGGCATAGATCCGACTATACCAGCCCCACGGGGCCACCAGAGCGTCTGCAGTGTCCATGAGAGGAGCCCGTGACCTTGCCAGAAATCTCAGTACCGTTCCGTTAAGTCGGGACACCAACAGGTCTACCTCGGGAGTGCCCCATCAGACATATCAGATGAAACATGTCCTGGTGAAGGGACCACCCCGTGGACCAACACTAGCGACTGAGGCAACCACCTGCCATTTTTGCCATTTTTCCACTCCTGGAATGCATACGGCGGAGAGGGCCAGAACAAGGCGTTCTGCTCACCGGAGGATGCTGGCTACTGTTAGGGCTGCCAACACACACTTTGTTCCGCCCTGTCGATTGACATAGACCACTGCCGTGGCATCGTCCGACTGGATCCGTACCCGCAACCCCCGAAGTCTACCTCCATGATCCATACATAGTTTGTTCGCTCGAAGGCCCAGGATATCGATCGGCAGTCCAGATTCCTCCAGCGTCGAACGATCCTGAGCAGAACCCAGGACACCTCCCCACCCGGACAGACTGGCATTGGTGGTGACCACTGTCAAATACAAGGGGAGTAAGGATGTGCCCTCCCGAAATCCAGGAGAGTGAAGCCAAGCAATCCACTGCTTACATAACCATGCCAGAACTGGGGCCAACAACTTTGCGAGTACTTGACGGGTAGAGGCGAGACCAAAAGTCAACACCGCAAGCTGAAAATGCTTTTTTCCCCACAGTAAAATGGAGTAAGTGTTGGGCACATATTGGAGTGCGTAAATAAGCATCCGTGATGTCGACAGAAGCCTGAAAGTGCCCATGATGAAGGGACGCCACCACCATGCAGATGGACTCCATTCTGTACCCACTGGAACTGGGACAAGCACACCCTGAAGCAACAGGGCTTGCACAGCCCCAAGGAGGACTGCCAACAGTCCGGAGACAGACGCCAATTGGAAGGAAAAAACCCTTTTCGTGGTTCAAGGCCGGAGTGCAAGGACATAGGTGAGGGCGCGCCTTCATGCTGAAGGGGCCTTGTCCGTGGGTCTAGGGAGCCCCGCTCTCTGCTCTACAGACCAGGTCCAATGCGTGCCGAGAAAAAGGACTGCATCCGCTACGAGGCCCTTTTCCCCATTTTAGACTGTGGAAGACATTTACACTTCCCTCCTGTGAGACTCATAACAATGTCATCCAGGGTAGCCCCAAACAGACAATTGCCTTGAAATGGTAACCCAGTCAGAGCTTTTTTAGAAGCCCAGTCCGCAGACCAATACTTAAGCCACAATACATGTCTAAGCACCACTGCAGAAACAAAGAGCTTAGCAACCAAGGGAACTGCGTCCAAGAGGCATCACATACATACTGCAGCACCCAGACCAACTGGTCCGCCAACTCAGCAAAAGCAGAGGGAATCTGCTCCCCCTCCAGGTATGTCAGCCGGATCCTTAAAAGCCGGAGACTCCTCTATCAGAATCATGGTTGCCTTGCGCAACCTAGAGACAGGGGGATGCACTACTGGTGGAACAGACCACTCTTTAAAGGAGGAACCCCACAAAAAGGGTACCTCACAGAGAAGCGTCTTTGGAACCACAAAGGGACGCTTTGGACACTCAGTCTTTACAAACAAATATTCCAAAATAGGAGGAAGAAGGGAACGCTTTTGCTGTGCAAGACATTTTTGGGTGCCAAGGGGACCCGCACAGATGTAATAAGGGAGACAACCAGCACCTTCTTGTGCGCCACTGCAGTTGTGGAGGAACAACCTCACTGACAGGACAGGGAGTGTGGCCACCAACCCCGCAAGGTGGGCCACATCCACGACGGCAGGGCCAGACATAGGATCAGTCGAGACCGATGATGCAGGGGAGGGCTGGGGGCGCCATTTACTAGCCTATAAGCCCAAGCGCCACCTTTGAAAAATGCAAAGAACACAGGGGGGCTGCCCACTGAGACCTCAGCCGCCTTAGGCCCCGCACAGGGGTATCACTGAGGTCCCATACAGGGGACGTCAACCGAGGCCCTGCACAGGGGGGCGCTGACCCATGCTCCTCACAAGGAGCACCGGCTGAGTCTCCGCACTGGGGTGCCTACTGATACCCCACACAAGGGGCACCACTGGACCCCGCACAAGGGGCGCCTACGGATACCCCGCACAGAGTGTAACACTGAACCCCTCACTAGGGAGCACTGGCTGAAACCCCACACAGGGGGCGCCTACGGATGCCCCACACAGGGGGCGCCACTGGGCCCTTCACAGGGGGCATCTACTGATGCCCCACACAGGGGACACCACTGGGCCCTTCACAGGGGGCATCTATTAAGGCCCCTCACAGGGGGCACCAACAGAGGGCCCACTTAAACAACCGTGTGGACTAGCAGGCTGCGGCATAAATTTTCATCCGCCCGCTGCGAGTGCACAGGTCCGCGAGGGGACAGGACCAGGCTAGATTCGAGAAAGGAGGGCGGATGCCCGCAACGGTAGGCAGGCCGCAAAAGCCACGGCCTAAATTTTCGGCCGCCCGCTGCGAGCGCATGGTAGGCCGCAAAGACGCGGGCTAAATTAGTGGAAGGCGGCCACAGGGGGCGCAGATCTGCGGATGCTTGGTCACCCACCCAACCATCAGGTACCCCCCATAGTGACAACTGGAGGGGAGGGGGGGTGAACAGAGTGTCCGAAGCACCTAAGCCAGAGGCCTGGGCCTCACCCGAGGAATGGGGGGGTGGAAGAGAACCCCAGAGGCACCTACCACCCCAGGGAGTACCCGCGCCCCACACCACTCCAGGGAAGGAGAGGAGGGGGCCCCTTACCGCTCCAGCAACTGCACGGGTAACGCTCCCAGACAGGTCCTCCTCGCCACCGAAGTGGGGGGGGGCTGTCGCCCATTAGGAACGCTGTGACACAGGCCAAGACCTGGTCGTATGCGACCTCGCAAGACTTAACTCGCAGGGCCAGCCCCCGTTTAGTGGGGCTACGTTGCGGCCGACCTAGCGCGTAGTTGCGGTCTGCACGCGTTTGCTGGCCAGACTGGGGAGACCACTGGATCTTAGTGATCGGCAGTTTATTGTAAATCTCACAGGTAAAAATCCAAGAGAAAAAAAAAAAAAAGTAGCTTAAAAATTAAAAGATCCCAGCGGGGAACTAGGTCCTTACTCCTGACTAGGCAGAAAAAACTGAAGGCCTATAGCAGAGAGGGGGGTGTATATCACCTAGGACTGCCCATAGACATAGCCAAGTTTTTTTTCTGCCCAGTGTCCTACTCCTGTAGGAGGCGATATAACCCTATGGTTCTGAATAATGGAGCGCTGTGTCCGTCAATGAACGAAAGAGAAAGTATATTTTTTTGCTAGAAAATTACTCAGAACCCCCAAACATTATGTATATATATTTTTATTTTTTTAGCAGAGACCCTAGATAGAATAAAATGGTGGTCACTGCAACTTTTTATCTCGCACGGTATTTGTGCAGTCATTTTTTTAAATGCTTTTTTTTTTTCTAGAAAGAAAAACGGTTTCATGCATACAAAAGAAAAAAAAAAAAAAACAGTAAAGTTAACCCAATTTTTTTGCATAATGTGAAAGATAATGTTACGCCGAGTAAATACATACCTAACAGGTCACGCTTTGAAATTGCACACACTCGTGGAATGGCACCAAACTTCGGTACTTAAAAATCCCCATAGGTGACGCTTTAACATTTTTTACAGGTTACCTGTTTAGAGTTACAGAGGAGGTCTGGTGCTAAAATTATTGCTTTTGTTCTAACGTTCGCAGCGATACCTCACATGTGTGGTTTGAACATTGTTTACATATGTGGTCATGACTTATGAATGCGTTTGCTTCTGTGCGCGTGCATGCAGGGACAGGGGCGCTTTAAATTATTTTTTTATTATTATGTATTTTACTTTTATTTTTCCACTTTTTTTTTTTTTTATCACTTTTATTCCTATTACAAGGAATGTAAACACCCCTTCTAATAGGAACAGTGCGTGACAGCTCCACTTAACAACGAAATCTCTTGTCTATATGTCCCCATATCTCGCCTCTAGGCAGGGAACATCCCCTCCCGCTGCCTGTAAGAGCGATCAATCGGCTGAACAGCCGCTATGATTGTTCTTACAATGCAGGGAATCGCCGGCTCTAAAAGAAGATATCTGAATGATGGCTGTAGCTGCAGGCGTGTGTGTGATTATGAGTGTGGGATTATGAGTGTGGGATTATAACCCATACTGAAGCATTGTGAACTGAAGAAGGGGTACCTGAACATATACATGTGTGTGGTTTTGGACCATGCTTCGAACAATGCTGCCCTTATTATTATCATTATTACAGGTACTTATATAGCGCTGTCAATTTATGCGGTGCTTTACATATTTTATTATACATTGGCAACAGTCCCTGAATTGAATTACTGAAATAAACAAACTTTTGGATGATATTATATTTTTTTGAGATGCCCCTGTATTTCCTATACCGGACTACAGAAAAAAAAACTAAACTGGAATCTGCTGGGCTGTTAGAACTACAGGACACAAATCAATTATGTATAAGGTAGTAAAAGTATGAAATTTTATTACAATTACCTTGTGGTAAAAGGCTTATGGCACAGCTGCTACCTGCAAGAACACAGAGAAGGTTTTTCATCATTCACAGTTAAATCAAACATTTTGAGGAGAAGAGAGAAAAGAAAAGAAAAAAAAAAAAAAAAAAAAAAAAAAAGAAGAGAAAGGAGAGAAAAAAAAAAAAGACAGAAAACAGAAAAAGGGAAAAGAGAAAAAGAAAAAAAAAAAAAAAAAAAAAAAAAAAAAAAAAAAAAGGATAAATTAGAAAAGGAGAGGAGAGAAAAGAGAAGTTACTCTTTTGTCTTGCTCTGTTAAAATGAATCGGTCCTAGCTACCCTGTGTCAGCCATCAAATCAAACCTTGTGTCATTTGGAGGCCCCGACATCTAGGGATCGACCGATTATCAGTGGGGTCGATATTCACTTATTTAGAAGTATCAAATCAGTCAAAAAAACTGACCGATATTACCGATATTCCTTCAAGGGGTTTTACCGGGGTGATGCCTGCAGCTATCACCCCAGTACCGTTCTTTAGAGCGGACGGTCGACTTTATTTTAATGACAACTGATGTGGCTCAGCAGCCGCTCGGCTGTTATTACAAGCAGCGGTAGGGGACGTTCCCCCTCCCACCGCCTTCTGCGGCTTGCCCAGGCTCTCCCATCCCACCGCTTGGTTAGGGTCTCAGATCTAGTAATACGGAAGCAATGTCATGACATCACTTCTTGGATTACTGGCATCGTAACCGCTTCCCGACCGGATACTGTGTATATATACGGCGGCAGAATGGCTCTGCTGCGCAAATCGCCGTATATATACTGCGGCCGCTTTAAGAGCCATAGCAGGCACACGCGCTGCAGAGCTGGGGACCCAATGCGTGTGGCCGGTGGGCGCGATCCTCGCCGGCCACCCGCGCTTGCGGGCACGAGAGTAGAAACAGGGGTTTGTGTGTGATCGCCGCCATTACTAGTAGGAAAAAAAAAGCCTCCAATCTATCCCCTATTTTGTAGCTGCTATAACTTTTGCAAAAACTACTCAATTTACACTTATTGCGATTTTTTTAACCAAAAATATGTAGAAGAATACATATCGGCATAAATTGAGAAAAAAAATTAGTTTTTGTTTGTTTTTTTTAATTGGGATATTTATTATTATAGCAAAAAGCAAAAAATATTGTGTTTTTATCAAAATTGTTGCTCTTCTTTTGTTTATAGTGCAAAAAAGGAAAACCGCAGGTGATCAAATACCACCAAGAGAAAGCTCTATTGGTGGGGGAAAAAAAAGGACGTAAATTATGTTTGGGTACAGCATTACATGACTGCACAATTGTCAGTTAAAGCGACGCAGTGCCGTATCGCAAAAAATGGCCTGGTCAGGAAGGGGGTAAATTTTTCCGGGGCTGAAGTGATTACAGGCTCCAATTTTAAAACATGAAGTATTCAAAAACGCAGATCTTGACGTTTTGAATACTTGAATAAAGAGTACCCCTCACATGCCTATTACTGTCACAAGGGATGTTTACATTCCTTGTGACAGCAATACCAGTGATAAAAAACAAAAACTGAGTAAAACAAAAAAAAAAAAAAATCAAAAAAATGTAAAATGTACAAAATATCAGCAAAATGGACAAAATATGGGTATCTTATCGGCACAGAAAAAAACGATATTGCTATAAGACCTGCCCCTTCTGGCATCACCGCCTATCAAACAACTATCAATTATCAAAGCCTATACTGTGCACTGGGGAATTGCCTAATGTTAACAGCAAGCCTTGAAAAAAAAAAAAAAGTTAAATTCCCATGTACAGCCTAGGGCCTAGGCCTACAATCCAAGAGGTGGCTATACACACCTAGTTCAGGACAGTAATTTACCATGGACCTTCATGCCCAGTTTTTTTTTTCAGTTCAAGTACTTGGTGCTCAGAATACAAATGTGATCTAATGAGTTGAGGTTCTGGCAATTCCAGCCATTAACATAAAGGGCAACCTCACTGCCCAACCGTACCGCACAGGATTATGGGTCAGGCACTCAACCCATTTGATCCAGAAAGTCTGTACATGGCAGAGCACCCAGTAATTTCAGGCACCATTGGGCTTATACCTAAAAAGAACCTCGTCTACATTTTGGAGGTGCCAGCTACGTGATGACAGCTCTGGATTAGTTGGACTTCAGGGTTGCTTTATGGTACATTCAGGAGCCTGTTGGTGCCTGCTCTACAGTCTTGCTGACAGTTCAAGAAGGTTTGCTTAGACACAGATTATCTTTAATGTGCATCTGGGCCACACAGGAGTATATGTTTAATACCAAACTGTAAAATGTGCATTACCAAGGTTGTTCTCCATACACGATGCTATATTGTCCACCACTCTCCTAAAGTCTTCTGTATCTTCTACTGCAATTTCCTTCCTTAGGCAGGCAGTTAAAGCACAGATTACATCATTTTTACATGGATCAGGAATGCTGTTTAATGCACTGAAAATCACAAGAAACAATTGCAGGTTAACTTTCAGCCACAGAACTCCATTTGTTGGTGGAGATAAATCCACAGGCTTCCAGCATCTCTTCAGTTATTCTACCAGAGCTATCAGCTCTATTTTCTGCACTGCCCCCATGAAGCTATGCAAAGGACAGGGACCCCTGAGCAGCAAGAGTGAGACTCCTTCATAACAGACAAAGTAAGGGAATGAAGCTGAGAACTGGATAGAAAAGTCTTTCTTCAGGAACCCAATATATGAACCAGATACCAGTGTATTTGTGCCACCACTACCAGCGCAACTGGTGCCCTCATAAACACCAAGAAGTCTCATTACACATACAATCCCTGCCCAAATTATGCCGCCTTAGCCTCCGCAACATTTCCAGAATACGCCCCTTTTTAACTAATGACACCAACAAGCTTCTAATTCACTCCCTGGTCATCTCTCGCCTCGACTACTGCAACTCACTCCTCATTGGATTACCTTTACATAGACTATCCCCCCTTCAGTCCATAATAAATGCCGCTGCAAGACTCATCCACCTTACCAGCCATTCAGTGTCCTCCACCCCTCTCTGCCAATCCCTACACTGGCTTCCACTCACCCAACAAATAAAATTCAAAGTACTAACAATAATTTACAAAGCCATCCATAACTCTGCCCCCAGCTACATCATTAATCTAGTCCCAAAATACCAACCAAGTCGCTCTCTTCGGTCCTCCCAAGACCTCCTCTGCTCTTTAGCTCCCTTGTCACCACCTCCTCCCATGCTCGCCTCCAGGATTTCTCCAGAGCTTCTCCCATCCTTAGGAACTACCTACCCCAACCTGTCCCTGAATCTATCCATCTTTAGACAATCCCTGAAAACCCTTCTCTTTAACTAACTAATGCATTGTTTTACTTCCTCCATCAGCTCATCCCCCCACAGCTATTACCTTTTGTATCAATTAACCCTTCCTTTTTAGATTGTAAGCTCTAATGGGCAGGGCCCTCTGATTCCTCTTGTACCAAATTGTAATGTAACTGTACTGTCTGCCCTCATGTTGAAAAACACTGCGCAAACTATTGGAGCTATATAAAACCTGTATTATAATAATAACTAGAAAAGGTACAATTTCTGGGGAAATTGTGAAAGTGTTCTTGCCTCTACAACTGGAGTGGGCGGAGTAACTGGGTGGGGTGGAGTGGCTTGAGTAACTGTGAAAAGTGTTAAAAAGCTTAATATTTTAAAAAAGTATAAATAGTAGTAAAAAAGTTCCATCATTCGCTGAAAGAGCTGAACATTTTTTTCAAAAGTAATTTTTTTTTTCAAAAATGAATTTTTTTTAATCAAAAATGATTTTTTTTTAATCAAAAATGATTTTTTTTTCTTCAAAAATGATTTTTTTTTTCAAAGGTAATTTTTTTTTTCAAAAATGAATTTTTTTATTTCAAAAATAATTTTTTTTTCGAAATTATTATTTTTTTTAAAGTAATTTTTTTTCAAAAATAATTTTTTTTTTCAAAAATTTTTTTTTTTTCAAATATATTTTTTTTTCAAAAATAATTTTTTTTTTTTAAAGTAATTTTTTTTTCAAAAATATTTTTTTTTTCAAAAATATATATTTTTTTTTTCAAAAATGATTTTTTTACTTTTTTCAAAAATTATTTTTTTACTTTTTTCAAAAATTATTTTTTTTTTTCAAAAATATTTTTTTTTTTACATGGGGCGGTCATAATGTTTTGGCTGATCATGGGGTGGTCATAATGTTTTGGCTGATCATGGGGTTGTCGGCTTTTGTCACTTCCCACTCTAGTTTTGAACATTTCGCCATTCATTCCTATGGGACCAATTTCGCCGCAAAAACGTCATTTCGTGGACCATTCGGCAAAACATTCCACAAAGTAATAACACACCAATCGGGAACAATCCGCTCGTTTCGGTATATTATTTGTCTCTGTAGTGTGAAAACTGTGGGAGGAGTCTACAAGCATTATCAAGTCTAGCAGATGAAGTCACATGCATTTGGAGTGTCTCAGCATCTTGTGTTTACAACCACTGTTTCCTAGCAACGCTCATGCCCTGTTTATGCTTCGCAAATACTGCTTCATCAAAACTGCCCCATCAGAATTACCCCATCAAAACTGCCCCATCATATTCCTCTATTATAAATCAGTACATGGTGTGTCTGTCCCCTCCCCCGGGCTCTGTAATCAGCTGAGATGCTCCAGCCACCTTCCCCCCCCCTGTGTATAACAGAAGCTTTGGTAACCATGGCAACAAAACAAACACTAACAGTACACTCTGATTAATGGCTAAAATTTCCTGAAATGACCTCTAAACAAATGGCCGTATTTTAAAAACTATACATCCTACAGCGAAGATCTTTATATTGTGAGAATCACAAGACCCAGACCTAGATGTATAGTATGTCTCTGAAATATTAAAAATGAAGGCACAGTCGCAGTTTAGAAATTGCCCTTCAAATTTGGAGGGGGCTAGAGTGTAGTTTCAATGAATGTCAATGGACGGCGTGAGTTGCAAACAAATGGTCATATTGTGAAAACTATCAGGACTATGGCTTAGCCGTGGACATGTTTAGTGGCAGCAGGGATAGCTGAACGTTTTGATATAAGATTTGTGTAGGTGGGCTTGAAAATGAGGGAGTGGCGGCAGTTTAGAAATCATGTTCTGATTTTCCAGCTTTTGTCATCTCCCACTCTAGTTTCCCCATTCATTCCTATGGGACCAATTTCGCCGCAAAAACGACGATATTTCGTGAACCATTCGGCGAAACGTTCCACAAAGTAATAGCACACCATTCGGGAACAATCCGCACGTTTCGGTATATTACTTGTCTATGTAGTGTAAAAAGTGTGGGAGGAGTTAGGGTGGTAAATTTGGCTATAATAATAAGAATAATATATATGTGAGATAACAGTAAGTGGTCTTGCTATGCAAGAACACTTAATAATTACAGAGGTGCCATGGCAGTCAAATAAGACAGGAGGATTGCCTGACACAAACTCAGGCCCGCTTTAAAATTATATGAACAAATGCCTTGCTTTACCTTGCCAAGACCCTTTTCAGTGGATTCTTGTTGTCAACTGCAAAGTACATTTCAGCCAGAACACTCATAGAGCAGCAGAGCTCCTCCGTACCAGCAGAACTGCTAGGAAGGTCTTCCAAGAGAGGCACCACCTGAAATAAGAGACAAGATGACGGTTTACAGAAAATATTTCCAGACCCTCCTGTCCTGTGTTTTAGTCAATCATCCACACTGAAACAAACTAGTATCAGGATTCGACCATACCCTGTTGCACATATACAGTAAGCGAACCCCGATCCTCATCAGACCCCACCAACTACCCCCCCCCCCCAACCCCTTACCCTTCTACCTAATAATACTACACTCCTCCTTTCTTTCTTCCCCATTCTTAAGCCTCCTTCTTCTTTTTCTTTCATACCCTTAACAGCCCTCTATTACAATGTTTTTTCTTACTTCTGCATGCATTTATGATTCTCACCCTATAAAACACCAACTAGACAAAGTACACTGCCCACACCATGTAATAATTAGCATTTCTCATCACAAACAGACCCCGCCCCTCTCTACTTTATTCAGAACTGCATTAAATAGATAGTAAATCTGCATATCAGTCAGTATGGGCAAATCCAACACAGACAATTGTAAACGTCACTGAATATCTGCATTCTTATTTATGCAACGTCTGATTGTGTCAGAGTCCCATCATCATAAGCTGCACAGCTGCCCCTCACCCCTTCCCCTTTAGAAATCACAGTCCCCCATACCATATGCAACCAGCATTCTTCTACCTCAGGGGTAGGCAACCTAGGTGGAGATCTACCTGCATATGGGAGAAGTCAAAGATCACCGGGCACAGCGTCACCTCCTCACACCCGATTTAAACCTCTAATTGCCGTACTACCGCGTTGAAATCGTGTGCAATCATGGGCTTAAATCTCGTGGTGAGGAGGCAACATATCACCTCCTCACTGCCTGCCAAACACACTCAGATCGTTTTTAAGAGAAGCAGCTGTGCCTGCCGCATTTATGAAAGAGCGCTTAGGTGCATTCTGCATCGGCACCCTGCGGTTGAGTCTACTGTCCCCAATCTCTACCTCCTTTAGCTGGTGAGGCAGCAGCCAAAAAGCCTGTTGCTTTTGGTGGGTGCTACTGCCTGCCAACCGCGACCCATTCAAGTAAATGGGGCAAATCCGCAAGCGCCCCGCAACTGCATGCCTCTGCGGGGTCCAAGAAGTTAAAGCAGGTAGTGAGCAGGCAATACAATGCCTCCTCACAGTCTGCTTTATTTATTTTATTTATTTATTTCAGGTACTTCTATAGCGCCATCAATTTACGCAGCGCTTTACATATACATTGTACATTCACATCAGTCCCTACCCTCAAGGAGCTTACAATCTAAGGTCCTTAACTCACTCATTCATACATACTAGGGACAATTTAGACATGATCCAATTAACCTATCAGCATGTCTTTGGAGTGTGGGAGGAAACCGGAGTACCCGGAGGAAACCCACGCAGGCACAGGGAGAACATGCAAACTCCAGGCAGGTAGTGTCTTGGTTGGGATTCGAATCAGTGACCCTTTTTACTGCTAGGCGAGAGTGCTATACACGACACCACTGTTCCACCCACTGTGCTTTAACCCCTTGGGTGCTATACTGCCCAAGGTTGCAGGACGCTTGCAAAGCGGCCTCATTCACTTGAATGGGTCATGCAGGGCGGGTGATATGGGCACAATAGCATCTTTATGCTATTGTGCATCTATATGGGCACAATAGTATCTTTATAGATGCTGTTGTGCCCATAAAGATGCTATTGTGCATCTATATGGGCACAACAGCAGCTATATGGGCCCAATAGCATCTTTATGCTATTGGGCCCATATAGCTGCTATTGTGCAACTATATGGGCACAACAACATCTTGCTGCTGTTGTGCCCATATACAGTATCTGCTACTGTGCCCATATCGTTGATATTCTGCCCATATAGCTGCTATTGTGCAACTATATGGGCACAACAGCATCTATATGGGCACAATAGCATAAAGATGCCATTGTGTCCATATAACTCTTATTGTGCTCATAACAATGTTACAGTCTCCTATGATGCCCAGTGACACTGACCTTGCAGCGCTGCTGTGGATCCCACGGCTACCAGGACTCAGAGGCGGAGTTACACCAACAGCATGCCCGACATTCCTGCTGGAACTTTAGACGAGGCATCAGCTTATGCAGCCTGGCTGATGCCTCCATGATACTGCTGGCGCTGGCTGTGAGCTACGTGCCTGGAAGTAGTTCCCCTCCTTCTCCTGCATGTTCACCCAGGCTATGTGTCAGCAGGTTGGCAAGCCCAGGCGATCAGTCACCTGGTCACGATCGACTGGCAGATCTCGGTCCACGGGTTGCCGACCTGGGTTCTACATATTACTATAAAATCCAACCCTCAATCATATTGTTTCCTTAGTACAGACATGTAAGCCTATAACATCATACGTGTGCTAACAGCAGTGTTCATTTTGGCGTCAAATTTCGATTTTGTTTTAGTCATAGCCTTTTGACTACAATGCCATTTTAGTTTTAGTCGTATTTTAGTCATCTGCAATTGTTTTAATTCTAGTCATATTTAGTCAACTAAAATATGCAGTACATTTTCGTCAACTAAAACCTAATGTGTTTAGTTAAAGAGGAACTGCAGTCTGCTCACATAATTTGTAATAAAAACATCTTTGCCATTCTGAAGCTTCCCTTCAACCACTTTGCATAATATTTTATATATACTGTGATTCTGTACTTGCCAAATAATTTATAGAAAATAACCAAAAAGTTAAAAAAAAAAAACATTTCTTAATTTCTGAATTTTTCCTCTTCACTGATGTGAACTGATAAGCAGAACTGATAGGGGGCACCGATTATCAGTGTAAATGTGCCAGAATTGCCAGTTACTGTTTCATTTCCTCGCACTGTGACAGCACATAAGGAAATACTGCCAAAAACCGGCAAGTCTGTTTACAATGTGATCAGCTGTGATTGGCCCTTTACCTCGATCTGTGATCAGCTGTACTCGAAGGACACAGCTATCACAGAGCGCACCCGTTGGGTGCTCAGTGGGCATGCAGGGGGGCGGGGTTCTGGGAGGACGTCAATAGATGCCCGCCCAGAACTAGCGGAACGTGGGGTCGGCAACCAGCTGCCTGGTGCCCGGAACTGCATGTCCGTGTCATCAGGCAATAGGAATTGCTCACGCATGGGAATGGGCTGGCAAAAGCCCAAGCACCAGGAAGCAATTTCTAGTCGCAATGGTGACCTGGCCCTGGAATTTGTCGAGCTCTGTGCTTACAGCATATTTGAGCGTCAATCTCTCCTCCTGCTTGCTATAATGAGAGATTGAAATTTCAGGTTTTTAGTGCTGAAGAATTCTGCCTCTAGGAATGAATGCACCAGGAAAGCTCTTGCACGACCTCTGAGATCTGACGCTTTCCATGGTTTTGAAGCATGTTCTTCCCTCATTCATATAAACAATGGAAGTTAGCTATTATCCCTACCCCCCTCAAAAAAAAGTAATCATGGTAACTGGTTTCAACAGGCAGCAGAAAATTGACCATATTACTTATTCCATCCATATCACAGAATTTTACGGGCAGCACAATGGCTTAGTGGTTAGAAATTTTGCCTTGGGAAACTAGGGTACCTGATTTAAATTTTAGCCAGGACACTGCTTACATCAGCGGTTCTCAACCTGGGGGGTTGAATGCCGATTTTCTAGGGGTCACCAAATCCCGGGTGGTTCCTGGAGCCCGCGCCGCTCTCCCAGCAGGGCTGTTCCTGGAGCCTGCGGCCGCCCACTCAGCCTCTTCACGGCTACCCATTCAGTTCACGGCATGGCTGGGGGGGTGGAGACTAGCGGTCAATTGACTGGAGAGGAATGTGAAGTAGGAGGGGATGGAAGAGACCCCATCTCCCGATTTCGGCATAGGTGTCACTGCTGCAAGACACCACGGAGCCGGAGACACAGTGAGTAACACTGCCTGTGATTATAGTTGACATTAAAAGTCCCCAGCAGATGACCTTGATCAAGAGCACCTAAGTTGGCTGATCAGAACTCCCCCCCAGCACTGCCACTGATCCCATCCCCCCACCAGCACTGCCACTGATCCCCTTCTCCTCCTCCTCCCTCAACAAGGAATAAGAGAAGGAACAAGAAGAGAGAGAACATGGATGAGAGAGAAAAGAGGGGAAAAAACAAAAGAAAAAGGGGAGAGAAAGAACAAGAGAGACACAGACATACATAAAAGGCAGAGAGACACACAGAAAAAAAAACAAGACATTAGAATAGAGAGAGCTAAAAAGGAAAGAAAGGAGAACAAAGAGAAAGGGTGGTACAATCCAAAAATGTGCCAGAAGGGTTTTTAATACTGTATGAGTGGAAGGGACTCAGAGAGCGCTAAATGCCTGCGGATTAGGGGCACAAATGACTTTGCCACGAAAATAATTTTACTGTTAGGGGTCCAAACAACTTGGGAAATTTTATTAAGGGGTCATGGCCCTAGAGGGGTTGAGAACCTCTGGCTTACATGTTTACCCTGCATTTGCATCAATTACTTCCAGGTACTTCAGTTTCTTTTTATACTCCAAAAACATGCAGGAAGATGAATGGGCTTCTGTCTAAACGGGCCCTAGTATGAGAGTGTATATGTGAGACAGGGACCTCAGATTGTAGGCTCCTTGAGTGCACTGATTGATGTGAATTATAGTATGTAAAGCACTGCAAAACTGTAAACACTACATAAATAACTGTAGTAAATCTATAATTAAAGTGCAACTAAAGACAACATTTTTGACATTTTGGATGGATTGGAGTGGGATAACAACAGGTTTTTTATTGTGGTCTGTGTCACAGTCAAGCCTAGTACACATGGGCCGGAACGATAGATACCAGCCGACAATTGGCCCGTGTGTATGGCGGCTGGCTTCCGTTGAAGGGGGTCATGACCGAAAAAGGTCTGTGGGACTCCCAGTGGGTTGAACGAAAGATAAACCTAGTAGTGTTTACAAGGCTTAAGGGAGATTCACCCTCTCTATTTGTCCCGTTTACCATTATTATCAAAAGTGAAAGCAAAAGAAAATCTGAAATTTTGGCTTTACACCAAAACAGGAATAGAGGAGAAATCCTCCGAAGGGGACACTAGTTCTCGTAGCCCTGAAGACACCCTGGGATTCCCTCACTTTGGAGGGATTTCCTCACACTTTCTGTTTTGGCTATGGGGCAGGAAGAGAAGGGAAATGTCCCCTATGGGGCAAAAAAGAAAAAAAAAAAAAAAAAAAGGAGTGTTATAACCCTCCCTACTCTATCCAAAATGAAAAAAAAAATGTTTTGCCTTTAGTTCTACTTTAAGTTTGTGATCCTAGCATTTGAAGGTTTGTTTAATCAACCAAAGGTAATCCACTAGACTTTTCTCTTGGCTAAACTAGAGTGAAAATATTAATGTGGTCCTAAATGCAGAAGGTTTTTTCTTTATCTTAATGCATTCTATTATTTTAATTCTGTGTGCAGCTCCCCCCCCCCCCCCATACTTACCTTAGGGGGGGCGATCCGCACTGAGTGGCTCAGGAGCAAGCCTGCATTAATGCCCCCATCGGAAGCTTGCTATGGGGGCACTTAACAGAGGGAAAAGGCAGGAGCGTGGGACTTGAGAAGAGGAGGATCAGGGTTGCTCTTTGCAAAACCACTGCACAGAGCAGGTAAGTATACAATGGTTGTTATTTAAAGAAATACCTTTACAAATCACTTTAACTTCAGCTATCCCATCACCATAAACTGCCAAAGTTATTTTGGGATCCCAGCTCCCGTTCAAAGGATTTTAAGTAACTAATCATCACAGAAAATAAATATGGATCATCGACACCTCCTGCTGCAGCAGAAGAACAGAGACTCCATAGTGTGGAAGAACAGTCCCAATGAACTCAGGGTGGTCTCAGTTGTAACATAACATATTTAAATCATTTTCCAGTTGTTACCTTTTTGATGCAGTGGATTTGCTGAACTCCGTCTTGTAACTGTAAGCACTGAAGAAGAAGAGAAGGCAAACCTTCTGCCTCGCCATCTGTAAAATCTATAGAAACATGTCATGTATAAATGAGTTATCTGCTGCTTTATAGTAGACATCAGCCCTATACAACATTCTGTATGGTCTGTGCTGGGCAATGGATTCACTTCTCCACCCTGGTGAATAAGGATCAATTGCAGCCAACCAGAGAAAACATTCAGCGAGTTTCTTTTATTATTAATAATAGTATATATAAACCAGACGAGTAGACATATACTACAAACAGCGCTAATTGTTGAGCAAAGATAAATATAAAATCATGCGGCCAACTACGCACAAAAGCAATCAAACAGAGAGGTAGAGAGTCTGTGAAGTGCTCAGAAAAAAGTCCATCAGTGACAATACAGTCGTATCTCAGTGTGCGCCTTCCACCGGTCAGCAGAATTTCACCCTGTGTTGACACTCTCCCCCTAGGGGATCGAACTCACCAGATCTACTAATTTAAAAAGCCTCCAAGAACAAAAGGTCTTCTCAGCACCACTCTCTCAGTACCGCTCCTGGGGGTTCAGGGGGGGGCCACAACTCCAAACAGATGAATGCCAGAAAAAGAAAATTGTGTGCACATAGCGTAATTCTGTTTATTAAATTGTACCCCACAATCTTCATAAAAAAACCCTCATTCTATATACGTACACTATAAAAGCAGTTAAACAAGCAAAAACGTATATGGGTAGCGTGTCACCGTTCAGAAGACCAGCCGATTCGATATCCAGGGGAACAGGTCACTTCCTGGTTGTGGATCGGACCGTGGTGGAACGCATACCTCACTTCCGGCGTCGTGTAAGCCACGCCCTGACGCGTTTCGTCATATCCTGACTTCGACAGAGGGCGTGGCTACACGGCGTCATGCAATGCTTATATCACCCGCCCCAATCACAGCTACCAATCGCAGAACATCCGGCCCGACGTCAGGCGCACGACGTCAGACAAGGAGCTCAGCGGTGGTTCAGCATAGGAAGAAAGGGGGGGCGTGTCAAACCTAGCTGCACATAGTCAGTGACTGTGGCGATGTGTCAGGATCAACGAGCGATCGCTCATCTCATAGGTCCACACAGCGCACAAACCTACACAGTCACTAGCCGGCATAACAAACAAATATCACTGCAATACAAACAGACATGATTACATAAACTTAAAGATTACTCAGATATCAACATAATCTTAATGATAGAGCAAACACTTACAAGCTATGATTTCATAAATATTTTCAAGCATAAGAGAAATTAGTTAAATAAACAGTATATATTAAAAATCATATCCCGATAAAGGACATGCAGGTAAAAAATAGATAAATCAATATAAATTGAATTAATATAAGATTAAAAAGCATCAGTATCAAAAAAAGGAATATAAATCTATATCCCTTGAAGATAACAGCATATCACACACATATATAATAAAGGTCATAATGAGGGTCATACAAAAAATGACATTATAAATAAATAGTAGACATTGAATAAAAAACTCTGCTTCAGAGATAATCATTGCTGACGAAACGCGTCAGAACGTGGCTTACACGACGCCGGAAGTGAGGTATGCGTTCCACCACGGCCCGATCCACAACCAGGAAGTGACCTGTTCCCCTGGATATCGAATCGGCTGGTCTTCTGAACGGTGACACGCTACCCATATACGTTTTTGCTTGTTTAACTGCTTTTATAGTGTACGTATATAGAATGAGGGGTTTTTTATGAAGATTGTGGGGTACAATTTAATAAACAGAATTACGCTATGTGCACACAATTTTCTTTTTCTGGCATTCATCTGTTTGGAGTTGTGGCCCCCCCCTGAACCCCCAGGAGCGGTACTGAGAGAGTGGTGCTGAGAAGACCTTTTGTTCTTGGAGGCTTTTTAAATTAGTAGATCTGGTGAGTTCGATCCCCTAGGGGGAGAGTGTCAACACAGGGTGAAATTCTGCTGACCGGTGGAAGGCGCACACTGAGATACGACTGTATTGTCACTGATGGACTTTTTTCTGAGCACTTCACAGACTCTCTACCTCTCTGTTTGATTGCTTTTGTGCGTAGTTGGCCGCATGATTTTATATTTATCTTTGCTCAACAATTAGCGCTGTTTGTAGTATATGTCTACTCGTCTGGTTTATATATACTATTATTAATAATATTTGTTTTTAATCTTATGATTTTCTAAAACGGCTGCTGTCCTTTAGATCACTCTGCATAGATACTGAGTGTTATCATCTCCCCCAGTCTTTAGTTTTGCTCTCTTTTGACATCAATTGATCCATTTGGCGCTGAGTGGTGTGCTGTAGGCCTGGGCAGACCTTACCTTGAGTTTCTTTTATTATCAAGAGAACACAGCAACAGTGCTCAAGTCAGAAGGGTCATTAAATTTCTTTTTATCGGAGTTCTGTGTATCCCTCTGCAGAATAAGAACACACAGATCTATAGAGTCTCAAAATGGGGGCAGCAGGGGTGTACATCCTGTAGTCTGTGCTTGGTAACTACCTCCTGCTTTACTTTCTGCATCAATAATCACAGTCGAGCTTAACCACTTGCTTACTGGGCACTTAAACTGCCCTCCTGTCCAGACCAATTTTCAGCTTTCAGCGCTGTCGCACTTTGAATGACAATTGCGCGGTCATACTACACTGTACCCAAATGAAATTTTAATCATTTTTTTCCCACAAATAGAGCTTTCTTTTGATGGTATTTGATCACCTCTACGGTTTTCATTTTTTGTTAAAAAAATTGAAAAAGACAGAATTTAAAAAAAAAAAATTATATTTTTTTTTATATTTTGTTATCAATTTTTGCAAACAGTTAATTTTTCTCCTTCGTTGATGTACGCTGATGAGGCGGCACTGATGGGCACCGATAGGTGGCAGTGATGGGCACTGATGGGTGGCGGTTATGGGCACTGATGGGTGGCGGTTATGGGCACTGATTGGGCACTGATTGATGGCAGCACTGCTAGGTGGCACTAATAGGTGGCACTTGTGGGCATTGATAGGTGGCACTTGTTGGCATTGATAGGTGGCACTTGTGGGCTTTAATAGGTGGCACTTTTGGGCACTGTGGGCACTGGCAGATGGCACATCTGTGCCTCCTTCCTCTTTGGGACCGATGTCCCTTTGACATAAGCCGGTGATCGGCTTTTTTTTCCTCCTCACGCTGTCAGCGTGAGGAGAAAACGAAACCGATCGCCGAGCTTTTGTTTACATCATGTGACCAGCTGTCATTGGCTGACAGCTGATCACATGGTAAGGGGCCGGGACCGGCCCCTTACTCGGATCTGTGATCATCCGAGTCTCCGTGACTCGGTGATCACAGCGCGCACACCGCGCGCCCTGCAGGGTGCACGCGGTGTGCGTGCATAGGGGAGGACGTCATATGACGTCCTCCCGGAGATTGAGGTCCGCGCTGTAGCCGTCATTCGGCTATGGCCCGGACCTCAAGTGGTTAAAGACGATCTACACCCTGAAAACAAAAGCCAGCAGCTACAAATACTGTAGCTGCTGACTTTAAAAAAAAAAAAAAAAAAAAAAAAAAACCACACACACTTACCTGTTCCTGGATCCAGCAATGTCCTCACCCTACCAGACTCTTTGCTGGTGTTGTGTCGAGAAGTGCCCGCTATCAAGAAGTGCCCAGGTTGTACTGCGCATGCGCCGTACGGAACAGAACAGCTGATTTTCCCATCAGCTAATGTGACGGCGAGACTGTACCTGCGCACAATAGCCGACAGAATAATTTTTACTGTCAGAGTGGCTGTGATTGATGGTGCAGTGAGGCTGCAATTGAGGGTTTTTTTTTTAAAGAATTTTTCAGTTTGTTTGCGCCCCCCCAAAAATTTTGAGCACCAGCCGCCACTGATGTAAACCCACTCTCATCCTTTCTAAACTACTGCCATAGTGGTTATCTATAAGGAGATACATGCAACCTGTCAAATGTCTCCCCTCTGTCTGTTATGAGACCCGAAAAACTGCAGATTCTGTGGGCGGGTCTGTTGTCTGGAGCTCAGTGGGTGGAGTTGTGATGTCAGTAGACTCCCCACCCACCTCTACACTCCCCTTGTTAATATGCATTTTCTCCTGTGTATTTCTTACACTGAAATTCCGCTATGATCTCCAACATCCAGTCAAAACCCAGAAAAGTCACCACATGACTTCAGCATGCCCAATCATGCTGAGGTGTTGAGCAGCCAATCCTGGGAGAGCTGGAAAAGAAAGGAGGAGGGGATCTGAAGCACACAGAATGTCTCTCTCAGACTCCTGCATGAGATATGTAAATCACCTGTCACTCTTAGCAAGAGGAAAATACTGACTACTATTTCTCTGTGTGTCAGTTTTTATTTTACTGAAAAAATAAAAGAGGATTTCTCAGAGCTGGGTTAACTCTTTGTGGCAAGACTGGGCACAGATGACATGAAATCCTACAAGGCGCAAGCCTTAATAAAAAAAAAAAAAAAAAAAAATTTTAGGTTTACATCCGCTTTAACCACTTGCATTCCTGGCCAATTCTGACACTTCTCTCCTACATGTAAAAATCATAATTTTTTTGCTAGAAAATTACTCAGAACCCCCAAACATTTTATGTTTTTTATGGCAGAGACCCTAGGGAATAAAATAGTGGTCATTGCAACTTTTTATCTCGCATGGTATTTGCGCAGCAATTTTTCAAATGCAATTTTCAACAACAAACAGTTTCATGCATAAAAAAAAAAAAAAAAAAAACACAACAGTTACGTTAGCCCAATTGTTTTGCATAACGTGAAAGATGTTACGCTGAGTAAATAGATACCTGACATGTCACGCTTTAAAATTGCGCACACTCGTGGAATGGCGCCAAACTTCGGTACTTAAAAATCCCCCATAGGCAACGCTTGAAAATTTTTACAGGGGAGGTCTAGCGCTAGAATTATCGCTCTTACGTTTGTGGCAATACCTCACATGTGTGGTTTCAATGCCATTTACATACGTGGGCGCGACCTACGTAGGCGTTCACTTCTGCGCCCGAGCACGCGGGGGGGAGCTTTTAAAAAAAAATTTTTTTGTGTTTATTTTACTTTTATTTTTCTATTTTGATGCTTTCTTTTTATATATTTTTTGTAAACATCCCTTGTAATAGGAATAAGGCATGGCAGGTCCTCTTTACAGCAAGACCTGGGGTCTATAAGTCCCCAGATCTCTCCTCTAGGCTGGGAAGCCTGAAATAAATAAATAAAAACGATCCTGGCTTCTCAGCCGAGGCAGCGGCATATTTTCAAATGCAGATTCCGGGTGTGACGTCATAACATCGCGCCCTGCCTCCAAAAGGTCATAGAGCCTCCTGTGGACCATCTGGCCCGCCGCATTCTCAACTTGCAATGGTCAACTTCCAGCACCAGTCGATTCTTTCTCCAGCTCGCCGATTATACGGGCAAGCTGGTAGAAGCACCAGAGGGCTGTAAGAACGATCAATCGGTTGAACAGCCGCTTTGATTGTTCTTACGGTCCAGGGAATCACCAGCTGTAAAAGAAGATATCTGAATGATGCCTGTAACTGCAGGCATCATTCGGATATCACCGCTCAAAGTCTGTAACATCATATGACGGCGTGCGGGCGGGAAGTGGTTAAAGGAGAAGTATGGCTAAAGCTTTTTATGGCTACACTTCTTCTGTAGGTCACAGGAGTGCAGTTAATTCTCTGTTAAAGCCTGTTGTCGGCTTATATCACAGAGCCGGGTCCAGGCTCTGAGAAGATACGGACCATATGGTTGGGATCTGCCCAGAAGCCTGGACCAACAGCTGGCTCAGAGTCTCACCCAAGCCACGAGAGGTTAAGCCAGCCGCTCCCGCCCTCCACAGCCCAGCACTTTAGTGAGCACTGGAGGGGCAGAGCAGAAAGCTAATCAAGTGACAGACAGTTAGCAGCTCTCTGGAGGCTGAAGACCAAGAGCTGAGTGCTTGGCAGTGTTTGATCGTTCAGTTCTCGGTCTTAGAGGCAGTGATGGACAGATACAGCTGGGATTGGTGCTGCAGCCATCTAGGCGAGTATGATTTATTTACTTTTATTTGTGATTTCTACACTTCTCTTTTAAGTAAATTCTAACAATACATTTATTTAAATTCTAAGTTTATTCTATTGAAATATCCATCTACCCAAAACAAAGATTTTAGGTCAGGTTCAAAGGTCGCTAAAGTCCTCAAAGGATCTAAAAATTCAATGCATCAAAGTTGTTACACAGGTGGACTCTTCTATCTGGATGGACTATGCCTTCAAAACTCAACTATTCCTACAAAAGCTGGGATGCTTAACTTACTTTTAAGTTTATCAATGCTCGGTCCATGGAGCGTCAGGACATCAACTTTGATCACTTTTTTCTTCTTTAAGACCATCTTTAAGTTCAGTATCTCTGTGAAAAAAAAGAAAATATACATTGACAAACCATTTTAGCATAACCAACCCTTCTTAGGTTCCCATAGTGAGTGGCCTCCTATGGTCAATGTGCCAAGAGGCAGCAACTTGGCACAGGAGGTAGAAGACAGCAAGGACCAATGTAGTAGCAGCAGCTACTACAGTGTTTCCCTGCTTCCACAGGGACTGTGGTGTGCATACGTGCGGTTACAGGGAAGGGAATGCATCCATTGCCTATGATTGGCTGTTGGCTTTGACAGCTTCCCGACAGGACAGCTCAGGTGGGGCTCAGAGTTGCGTAGAAACACACTTGAGCTGGTTACTATGCCCTTACTCCCCCCCCCCCCCCGGCTTGGGATCCGGAAGAGACAGTGAGGACCACCGCAGCAGCGCTGACTATTAGTGATTCTCTGCTTCCACAGGGATCAGTCGGGTGTGCATTTTGCACACTATATTGTCAAAAGTATTGGGATGTCTGCCTTTACACGCAAATTAACCTTAAGTACTTCAAATCCGCGCTATAGCCGAATGACAGCTACAGTGCAGACCTACTTTGCCTGGAGTACGTCTAATGACGTCCTCCGTGCCCGAGCGGCCTTCACACCCCCTGCAGGGTGCGCGCTCTGTGATCAGCGAGTCTATGAGACTCGGCTGATCACAGATCGGAGTAAGGGGTCGATCCCAACCCCTTACCACATGATCAGCTGTCAGCCAATGACAGCTAATCACGTGATGTAAACAGAGCCGGTAATGAGCTATTTTTTCTCCTTGCGCTGACAGTGTGAGGAGAAAAAAAAAAAAGCCGATCACCAGCGACTCTCAGAGGTACATCGGTCCCGATCAAGGAGAGCTCTCGCCAGCTCATCTGTGCCCACCTGTGCCACCTACCAGTGTCACCTACCAGTGCACAATAATGCCGCCTACCAGTGCTCAGCAGCGTCGCCTACCAGTGCCCATCAGTGCCACCTTATCTGTGCCCATCAGTACCGCCTTATCTGTGCCCATCAGTACCGCCTTATCTGTGCCCATCAGTGGCCATCAGTGCCGCCTATCAGTGCCCACCAGTGCCGCCTCATCAACACATATCAATGAAGGAAAAAAATTACCTGTTTGCAAAATTTTATAACAAACTATGAAGCATGATTTTTTTTTTCCCAAAATTTCCACTTTTTTTTGTTTGTTCAGCAAAAAATAAAAACCCTAGTTTTGATTAAATACCACCAAAAGAAAGCTCTATTTGTGTGAAAAAAATGATAAAAATTAAATTTGGGTACAGTGTTGTATGACCGCTCCATGGTCATTCACAGTGTGACATCGCTGAAAGCTGAAAAATGGTCTGGGCAGGAGGGGTGTTTAAGTGCCCAATAAGCAAGTGGTTAAAGGCATCCCAGTCTTAGGGTTCAATATTGAGTTGGCCCACCCCTTTCAGCTATAACAGCACCGACATGCGACTTTGAAATTGTGCAATTTCAGATGAAGTCGCACAATTTCAAGGCGGTTCAATGTGAGCGAAGGGCTTAGTACGTTTCTGCATGCGTGTTTGCAATGCGTTTCCAAAGCATTTTTCTATAATAATTCTTTCCTTTATTTCTACGTACTTTCTTTAGTAAGACCCCTTTCACACTGGGGTACTTTTCAGGCATTTAAGCGCTAAAAATAGCGCACGTAAAGCACCTGAAAAGCGCCTCTCATGCCTCCACAGTCTAAAAGGTAGTGCTTGCCATATTTTTTTTCAGCGCTGGGAAAATGCAATGCTACGCGCTGGTGTGAACTTATTTATAGGGAGCCATTATTTTTGTTTGCCAAGTGTTGGGAATGCGCTCACAAACGCACCCCGGCGATTCTAGTGTGAAGGAACCCTTACACTCTTTTCACACTGGGGCGGTGTGGGCGTTAGTGGTAAAGTGCTGCTAGTTTTAGCGGGGCTTTATCGCGGTTACAGCAGCACTTTTCGGCCTCTAGTGGGGCGCTTTTAACCCCTGCTAGCAGCCAAAGGGTTAATACCCTGCTAGCAGCCGAAAAGAGCCGCTAAAAACTAGTGGCACTTTACCGCTAAAGCCCCAATGAGAAAGAGGTCTAAGGGTTCCTTCACACTAGAATGGCTGAGGTGCTTTGTGAGCGCATTCTCAACACATGGCAAACATAAATAACGTTTCCCTATGAATAAAGGTCACACCAGCGCACAGCATTGCATTTTCCTAGCGCTGAAAAAAAATATGGCAAGCACTACTTTTTTTTTTTTTCCAGCGCAATGCCATCAAATGCACACAAACACGCATAAACGCAACACACCGCACGGCAAAACAACGCAATGTGTGTAAAATGCACGCCAACGCATTACAACACATTATAAAAACTGCAACGCACATGCATCCACATGCATTTGTGGTGCATTTGCACGCTTTTAGGTGCGTTTGTGTGAATCTGCTGTGCGTTCCTGCGCCAAAAAATGCAGCACGCTGTACTTTTTTTTTTTTTTCCACGCACAAATGAAAGCACTGCAGTGGTGTATACTAGGCTCATTGGAATGCATTCATTTTTACTGTATACATGTTTGCGCTGCGTTTAAAAACGTAAATGTTGTGTAAATGGGTTTTCTACCGCTCCCCCAGTGCTCCCCCATACATACAAGGACTGTACATGTCAGTCACACACACAGTACATGTAATTTCAAAGTGCAAGAGCTAAACATAAGGAAATCCCACCTATACACCCAGCAACAGCTGCATTACAAGAAGCCCCCCTGAGTAACTATGTCCTTCACTTCCTATACCTAGTACAGGATGACCCATCCTCCCACAATACTCATTTTACCTGTCTATGTCTCTGCAGTTCCCCCGAGCTCTGCTCACCATGTGCAGGAAGTCAGGAGTCAGCTACATGTCAATGCAACCAGCCCCCCCTGCTTTAGCAGAAAACTTACCTAGCGCCGGCAAAGTATGTCTACATAATCAGCATAGGGCGGCCATTTTCTAGAAGCACAAATCCAGGCAAAGCTAGTGAGCCGTCGCCACAAAAATGGCACCTGAGCCGGAGACAAAGCTGGAACGCAAGACATACCAAGCGTATATAGCAAGCTGTATCAGAAATACATTCTTTAATTTGTTAGTTGTTACTTTGCATATTACTTTTGTTTTTGACCACTTCAGTTTTGGAAAATGTACCCCTCCTTCATGACCAGGCCATTTGTTTGCGATATGGCGTTGCATTACTTTAACTGACATTTGTGCATCCTTCCCCTCCCCCCACAAATAGAGCTTTCTTTTGGTGGTATTTGATAACCTCTGCGTTTATGTTTTGTACTATAAAGATAAAATAGATTCTGATTAAAAAAAAAAAACAATATTTTTTACATTTTGCTAGAAAATGTATCCAATAAAAATGTAAAAAGTCAAGTTTCGTCATCAAGTTAGGCCAATATGTATTCTGCTACATTTTTTTGGTATAAAAAATCCCAATATGTGTACATTTATTGGTTTGCTCAAAAGTTATAGCGTTTACAAACTATGGGATATTTTTATGGAATATTTATTTATTTTTACTAGTAATGGCAGCGATCAGCGACTTATAGCGGGACTGCGATATTGCAGCGGACAAATCGGACACTAACTGACACTTTTGACACTTTTTTTGGGGAAACCAGTGACACTAATACAGGCACTCCCCGGGTTACAAACAAGATAGGGACTGTAGTTTGTTCTTAAAGTGGAGTTCCACCCATTTAAAGTCAGCAGCTACAAAAAGTGTATCAGCTGACTTTTAATAATCACACACTCTCCTGTTCCACGGTCCAGGCGGGCGCACAAAGCCTCGCTCCTCTCCCTCTCCTCTCTGCGGCGCCGACATTCTAACTGTGGGCACCCGGCTGTGGCTTCACAGCTGGGAGCGCACTGCGCATGCTCGAGCTGCACTGCGCACTGTGAATGGCCGGGCAATCTTCTGGGACCTGTGACGTGTCCCAGAAGATTGCAGGGAGGGAGGGGGGAGAGGTGATCTTCCTTCTGATGCTGCAGAGCCAGGGGAGGAAGTGGGAGCTGGATGCCCCTAAAAGAGGGTATCCGCTCCCCCCCCCCCCCCAAATGTGGCATGTCAGGGGGTCAACATCACTAAAAACGGAAGTTCCATTCTTGGGTGGAACTCCGCTTTCAGTTGAATTTGTTTGTAAGTCAGAACAGGTACATTTTTTTTAACCACTTCACCCCCCGGAAGATTTGGCTGCTCAATGACCAGGCCATTTTTTGCGATACGGCACCGCTTCGCTTTAACTGACAATTGCGCGGTCATGAAAAAACTGACGTCCTTTTTTTCCCACAAATAGAGCTTTCTTTTGGTGGTATTTGATCATCTCTGCGTTTTATTTTTTTTTTTTTGCTATAAACAAAAAAAGAGCGACAATTTTGAAAAAAACACAATTTTTCTTTGTACTTTTTGCTATAATAACTATCCCTAATTTTTTTAAAAAAAAGATAATTTTTTCCCCATTTTAGACCGATATGTATTCTACATATTTTGGTAGTAAAAATCTCAATATTGATTGGTTTGCGCAAAAGTTCTAGCATCTACAAAATAGGGGATAGATTTATGGCATTTTTATTATTATTATTTTTTTTTTACTAGTAATGGCGGCGATCTGCGATTTTTATCAGGACTGCGACATTATGGCGGACACATCAGAAACTTTTGACACATTTTTGGGTCGATTGACAATTATACAGCAATCAGTGCTATAAAAATGCACTGATTACTGTGTACATGTCACTGGCAGGGAAGGGGATACCACTAGGTGGCGATCAAGGGGTTAACTGTGTTCCCTAGTGTGTGTTCTAACTGTGGTAGATGGGACTGACTATAGGAGATGACAAGGGTGTTGGAGTGTGACCCTCAGAGGATCCTGGTACTCCCTTGGATGTATGGAGGCAACCACTGCCTGACTGTGGAGCTTTGAAGACAATGCTGTTGGCGTTTGCCTCATGGTTCTTATTTTTGCAATATTCCATAATCCACATCCTATTTATGCACTGTTACAGCAGGAGTGGGATCAGAGCCTTAAAAGCCTCTTTCCATGGACGTACCTGTGCGGGCGCGCTCCTGAGTCCCGCTGGTGCTCCATTGACACAGGCAGTGGGACCAGGCCCCGCCCCCACTGCCCAATGAGAACAGAGACAGTGGCTGGAGCCCCTGGGCTCGCGCACATCGCTGAATCGGATGGGCTCAGGTAACAAAAAGGGGGGCTCTGGGGGGCAGCTGCAGCAAAGAAGATTTTTCACAAAACCTTGAGACTTTGCAATCACTTTAAACTAAGACAGATAGAAATTCTTATCTTAAAGCGAAGTTCCACCCAAAAATGGAACTTCCGCTTTTTGGAATCCTCCCCCCCTCCGGAGTCAAATTTGGCACCTTTCATGGGGGAGCAGATACCTGTCTAATCCAGTATTTGCTCCCACTTCCGGGCATAGATAGCCGCAGTATCCGCAGATATCTACGCCATGTCCGGCCCCTCCTCCATCCCCCTCCCCACTGTATTCTGGGAGACACTCAGGTCCCAGAAGACAGCAGGGACCAGTGAGAGGACACACAGCGCGAGTCGCGTATGCGCAGTAGGGAACCAGGCTGTGAAGCCGCAAGGCTTCACTTCCTGATTCCCTTACCGAAGATGGCGGCGCCTCCACACGAGAGCCGAGGGACAGATCGGCTTCGGGTGCCAGACTTTGCGGGCGCCCTGGACAGGTAAGTGTCCGTATTTTAAAAGTCAGCAGCTGCAGTATTTGTAGCTGCTGACTTTTAAAAAAAAAAAAATTTGGTGCAACTCCGCTTTAAAGTGTTTGTTACCCCAGAATTTCATATTCCTGATATGTGCCTGCTATCCTGTTCTCTTTGTATTGCTTCCTTTGTTGGATCTCCCTGGTGTTCCAGCCAGTCCCTCTGCTTTCCTATCAAAAATTGACCACACTGGGCAGCAGAACACACTGTGGTCAGTTATCTAGCTATGCTGGGAACTCAGTGTTCCTCCAATGATAAGACTTGTCCTGACACGCCCCCCCCGCTGCACAGCCTGTCACTGGGAAGCTCAGTGTGCTGCTGCTTCTCCTCCCCCAGCTCTTATGTATCTGAGAACAGAGGGAACAGAGTTTATGTGATCATTTATAAATAAATGGAACAAAAGGTACTTATATTTTTTTATATATATATATATATATATATATATATATATATATATATATATATATATATATATATATATATATATATATATATACACAAATGTTTTGTCTTTCATTACTATTTTAAACTGAATGGGTTGGGTTTTTTTTAAGGTGAACGTTTACAATCACAGTATTAGCAGTGGTAGATATTATTCAGAATTGATTTCAACAATACAAATAGAAATTAATTGCATATGGAGGTGCTGTGGAACTGTTGGAAGGGGAATTTTCATTAGAAGAAGGCTAAAGTACATACATAGAAAATACTAAAGGGCTTTGATGACTAACAAAAAGTATCTATTTTCTCAATCATTATTTATTTTTATACTTATTTTTAATTTGTATTTTATTTTCAGTACAAATAATAAAGGACTATGACCACTAATGAAAAAAAAAAATACAGGGGCAGATTGAGAAAATTGATACTTTTTTTATAAACAAAAAGCAGTCCAAATCGTATACATACACAAAAACAGTACAGACCCATAAAACACTGTAGTGTAGGAAGTATCATTACAGATAAGGCCAGTATGACACAATTGCAACTGTCTTTTTCCATAAATTGAGGAGATTTATACTTTTATCAGTGGTCATAGTCCTTCACATTTGTTAAAAAAAAAAAAAAAAGTAAACATAAAAGTACAGGGGTGGACTGAGAAAATGGATACTTTTCATCAGTGGTCATAGTCCTTTATAAACAAAAAAACAAAAAGTGAAGCGCTAAGCTAATGATTGTGTAAAAAATATATAGGTAGCAATCATGTAAGATCAAAACCCCATTCAAATTCTACATATAAACGTGATCATAATCCTCATATTTACGCACAAACCATCAAATATGAGTCATAGTACAAAGAAAATGTATATGTGATATAATTGTGCAAAAATGTAATTATTATTAAAAAATGTAATTATTATTAAAAAATGTAATTATTATTTTGGCTCATTCACATGGGTGGCCAGGGGGTGGTAAAAGCAGATTTTACTACTTCCAAACCTTCCACCTAAATACATAAATGCAGTAGCTCAAGAACCAAATGGCATATTGTATTCAGCTATAGCGCCTCGAAACGCAACCCATTTAAGTGAATGGGGCCACGTTGCAACCACGTGCAGTGCAAACATATCACCTACTCACCACCTATCAAATGTCTTCTGAAAAGCTATCCACTACAGGTTGCTTTCCAGTAGGGAGGCAATATTAGCCACGTGTTAACGAGCCCTTTGTAAAAATAAAAAAAATGAAAATATAAAAACTTAAGATAGAATTACAGGGGCTAAAAAAAAAAAAATATATATATATATATATATATATATATATATATATATATATATATATATATAATTTTTTGTGTTTTTTAGTACAAATAATAAAGGACTATGACCACTGATGAACAATATCAATTTTCATGTTCTATGCAATTCTATGAAAATTTTGAACGTCCTTATGCTCGAGGTGATTGTAGTCGTATTAGTGCACTTGTGACAGAGTACTGTCCGTGATACTTTTTTTATTTGCACTACCATACAATTTTTCAAATTCTATTGTATTGAAATTATTATTTTATAAAGATTTTTTAAATGATTTTCAAGTTAGTGCAAATAAGAAAAGTATCATGGACTACTATTACTCATTTGAACGTCCATATGATAATCTGACAGCAGGTGGCGCTGTTGTACAAGGGAAATGCTGCCTGCGCAGAACTTTTCAAACTTTCTGTTACTTTCTGCAGTGCAGTGTGTGCCTCTCTCCCTCCTGTATGAATAAGTAGAGGAACACGTCTCTAATTAGGGGAATCCCGTCTCCAATGCAAACAGAGATTTTTCCATCAATACAAATCCTGGAGGGCTCTGTCAGTTAATATTCCACTTTGAGCCAGTTTTTCCTCCTCTGCTGACGTCCCCCATCACTGAGCACTCAGCTCCCCCCATGCTGCCAGCACTGAGAGCCAGCCAGGGCCGGGCTGTACATGGGAATCACCGAGCTGCATCCATCCCCTGCCTGCCCCTGACACCCACTGCCTGCCCCTGACACCCTCTGTCTGCCCCTGACATCCACTGACACCCTCTGTCTGCCCCTGACACCCACTGACACCCTCTGTCTGCCCCTGACACCCACTGACACCCTCTGTCTGCCCCTGACACCCACTGCCTGCCCCTGACACCCCCTGTCTGCCCCTGACAACCACTGACACCCTCTTCCTGCCCCTGACACCCTCTGCCTTCCCTTGACACCCACTAACACCCTCTGCCTGCCCTTGACACCATCTGCTTGTCCCTGACACCCTCTGCCTGCTCCTGCCTGGATGGGACATTGCTGGTCACACTGAGGACTCTGCTGGGGATCTACATCCAGAAGTCCCGGAGTCTGCTCCTAGTCCAGGTACTGCCATGGCATCTCTGCAGCCAACTCTTTGTAGATGGAATAAAGCTTTGGCAACCTGTGGATCCCCAGCTGTGGTAGGACTAAAAGTCCCAGCATTGCATTTGAGCCACTGCATGGCTGGGACTTGTAGTCCTCCACCACATTACAGCTGAGAGCCATGGGCTGCCCCCATATCCAGTACAAGAATAGTTACCTGAAATATATAATGTAATGCTATGGGATGTTGTAATATATGACATTTATTTTCTCATTGTTACATGGTATATGGTTACTATGTAATATTAGCTTAGCGTATATTTCTCTCTCTCTCTCTCTCTCTCTCTCTCTCTCTCTCTCTCTCTCTCTCTCTCTCTCTCTCTCTCTCTTTATATATATATATATACTATTTATATTTCTAAAATATCTAATATATATTTACTATTTATATTTGTTATATATCTAACATATATATTTATTATTCTATACTAAGTATACTTCGTATTATATATATTTACTATTTATATTTGTAATATATTTAACAGATATATTTATTATTTATACTCACTATGGGGTTGATTTACTAAAGGCGAATACACTTTGCACTTGGAAGTGCAGTCGCTTTAGATCTGAGGGGAAGATCTGAAGTGAGGGGAAGCTCTGCTGATTTTATCATCTAATCACGTACAAAAGCAAAAATGCTGTTTTTTATTTTCCTTGTATGTCCCCCTCAGATCTACAGCGACTGAACTTCCAAGTGCACTTGTAGTGCAAAGTGGATTTGCCTTTAGTAAATAAACCTCTATATATACTTCTTATGATATATTTACTATCTTTTATACTCTTTTTTTTTAAATATGTCTTATTATCCATTTACTATATACAATATACCGTACATTTGTTGTTAAATGTATTATATACCTTTTCAACGTATTTACTACAGTGTATATATGTATATGCTATTATTATGTACTTTATATACTGTATGTCTTATTGTATGTTTTACTCTTTCTCTCTCTCTCATTTTATATTTAATATATATTTATATATTATGTATGTGTATATATATATATATATATATATATATATATATATATATATATATATTATATAAATATGCAGTAAATAATATATACTATACTGCATCAATATAAAATAGCATCCCCCCCCCCTATTTCTAGCAGTGCATATACAGTCATACGCCTGGCATCAAGCTCATGGAACCTTTGACTTTTCATTGTTGATACTGATTTGTGCAACAAATTCAGGTTCTTGATTACGGCACTTTTAGTGTAAGGGCTTGTCAGCACTAACAGCTGCATTGTAACGCGTGCGCTGGTGTGCTCTTTGTAATACACCGTGCCGATATGCTGATTATAGTGCAGCGCATTGTCCCCCCCTTTTTTTTTTAAGAATGTCACAAATGATATGACATTCATGTTTATGAATGAAATGTTGCGATGCAGTGTAGTGCATCATGAAACTGCAGTTAAAAAAAAGTAGTGCACGTCCTACTTTTTATCAGCGCACACCAGCGCAGCGCAGTCGTGTGAACAGAACCTATAGGACACAGTCTTGCACAGCCCAGCGCACCAGGTGTGAATAGGCCCTAAGACACTATTGTGACCAATCCATAAAGAGACATCGCCATTTCCATGATAAGGAAAGTGGGGGGTAAATAAATCCTCATCCACGTTCGAGGAGATTGATTTTGTCCATGTGTAATAATTGTGTTGCATCTTGGAATTTGTTCTGCAACAAAGTTTGTCTTTAAGTTCCTCTAGAACTAATATTTGATACACTTCCATTGCATCTACAAGGGGCCATACCATGTAGAATTTGTGCATATTTGCACCCCCCACCCCCCACCCCCTAGGAGCCACAGGTGCTGTTTTCTCAGATACCCCCATATACTCACAGCCCTCCATAGACTTTGACAGGGGCTGGACGCTGCACCTGTGCCTCCAAAATTCCGGGAGGAATGTACTGCAGCTAGATGTCCCTGTGTGCATGGGCCTTAGAGGCATATATTATAAAGCAGTGAATGTGACATGCAGTGCCAAGCCAGGCTCATCTAGAGCCCAGGGCGAACATGCCAAACTGTGCCCCCCCCCCCCCCCAAGATGTATGAGCATTATGTGTCAGCAAACCCCCCCCCCCCAAAAAAAAAAAATGAGCACTAATCCGCATGCTTACCCCATAAGCATAAATCCCCAGAGTACAAATCTGCCCCCCCTGCTGAAATACCCCCTCCCAGCACAAATCTTTGTCCCCCATTTCCTAAATCCCCCCCCCCCCGCTCCAGCACAAAGGCCTCTCCCCCTAGAATGTCACAAATCCTCTACCCCTCAAATTTCCCCTCCAGGTACACATCCCCCCCCCCCCATTCCAAACCCCTCTCCTAGAACAAATCCACCCCCTAAATTTCCCCTCCTAGCACAAATCCCCATCCCCCACACACAAAAAAATTCCCCTCCTAGCACAAATCTCCTCCCTTCACCATATCACCTATTCTAGCAAAAATCTGCCCCCCAAGCACAAATCCTCTTCCCCCATTCCCCCCTCCCAACACAAATCCCCCTATATCATCACTACTAGCAATTTTTACTCCCTGTCGCCCACCCCCCCCCCAAATTGCCCCACCCAACACAAATCCCCTCCCCCTCACAGCGCCCCCACTTCACATGAAACCACAGTGCCCAGGGTCACCGCCCCCCTCCTGCCCACCCCTTGTCCCGGCCCTGGTGATGTCACTGACATGCACCAATCATCCCATATAGGTGAATCAACTACTGTCATTGAAAATACAGGCACTAGGAAGATTCGCCTGCAGTGAATGTTTGTAAACACTGATGCATCAGCGTATACCTGTGCATGCGCGTCCGGCATATTTTCCGAATGCAGAATTATAGATTTTTTACAAATATAATAAGATTTTTTTTAAAACAAACAATCGATAATTGATGTGTGTCACTTGTTTCCAAGTTCCAGTGATGTCCCAGTGAAATCATTAACTTTCCTCTGGTTAAACATTTGCTAGAGATCGCCACCTTGATAAAAAGGAAAGAAAAAAATTGTAAATCTATTTTTTTTTTTGTATACTACCATGAGAAACGATGGTGGTGTACAGTATATATAGCTAAAAACAGAGACAAGTTTCTTCAGATGCACAATTGTTCTGTGTGAGTAGATATGCATGTTGGATAAAAAAAAGAGTGCAGCTAGGGAGTTAGGGATTCTGCTTAGGATGCAAACTAAAAAAATCATACTGGAAATTAAAATAAAAAGAACAATTAAAGTGATTGTAAATCTCAGACATGAAATGTGAACAAAGCATATCCCTCTATAGTGTGTACTTGTCTCAATCCAGAGCACTAAATGTCAATTCTGTCTGCTGCTTTGTTCCTCTGTTATCAGCATGAGTCGCTTTTGACAAGTTTTCCTGACACCAAGAGAAAAATGGTGACAGATGAGGGAGCTCCAGCTGATTGACAGCCTCAGCTCTGTTCCTGTGTGCTGTATGAAGGGGGTGTGTCCCTTCCCTCCAATCGGCTCTCGGAGCTCTCCTCACTGAGCTCTGCAGAGTGTAACTTCAGCCCTCTGCCCCCTCTTTTGAACTCTGAGATGAGCTTTAAAGTGATTGTAAACTCTCACCTTGTAAAACAACCCTTTCAGTTTAAAATAGAAATGAAAGGTAACACATTTGTGTATAGATATAACAAAAAGTATAAATAACTTTTCCCCCTTTATTATAAGTGATTGCATTACCTCTGTTTTCAGCTGCGTAAAGAGTGTGTGCGTGTGTGTCTCATGCATAATGTGGTTAACATGGTACAGCAGGCACATATCAGCAATATGAAATGTTGGGGTAACATACTATTTCAATAATGTAGAGAAGAGAAGACTGCAGATAAACAGGTACAACTTATATAGTAGGATTTGTTTCATCTCTGTGTATCAGCTGAGGATAGTCCCTTCATGAGGTATACAGTGCCTTGAAAAAGTATTCATAACTCTTAACGTTTTCCACATTTTCTCATGTTACAACCAAAATTGTAAATGTATTTTATTGGGATTTTATGAGATAGACCAACACAAAGTGGCACATAATTGTGAAGTGGAATTAAAATGAAAAATGGTTTTCCAAATTATTTAGTAATAAATATGTGAAAAGTGTGGTGTGCATTTGTATTCAGCCCCCCTGAATCAATACTTTGTAGAACAGCCTTTCACTGCAATTACAGCTGCAAGTCTTTTTGGGGATGTCTCTACCAGCTTTGCACATCGACAGAGTGACTTTTTTGCCCATTCTTCTTTGCAAAATAGCCTTGCCACAGATTCTCAATTGGATTTAGGTCTGGACTTTGACTAGGCCATTCTAACACATGAATATGCTTTGATCTAAACCATTCCATTGTAGCTCTGGCTGTATGTTTATGGTTGTTGTCCTGCTGGAAGGTGAACCTCCGCCCCAGTCTAAAGTCTTTTCCAGACTCTAATGCCGCGTACACACAGTCGGACTTTTCGTCTACAAAAGTCCAACGGACGCTGACGGACTAAAGCTGGCTGGTAATCCGATCGTGTGTGGGCTTCTCCGGACTTTCAACTGACTTTTTCAGCCTCAAATCCGACGGACTTTAGATTTGAAACATGCTTCAAATCTTTCCGACGGACTCGAGTCCGGTCGAAAAATCCGCTCGTCTGTATGCTAGTCTGACGGACAAAAACCCACGCTAGGGCAGCTATTGGTTACTGGCTATCAACTTCCTTATTTTAGTCCGGTGTACGTCATCACGTAAGAATTCGACGGACTTTTGTGTGATCGTGTGTAGGCAAGTCTGTTCGTTAGAAAGTCCGCCGCAAGTCCGTCGAAAGTCCGTCGAAAGTCTGTCGGACAGGCTGTCGGACTTTTGTAGCTGAAAAGTCCGACCGTGGGACACACGGTCGGACTTTTCAGCTACAAAAGTCCGACAGCCTGTCCGACAGACTTTCGACGGACTTTCGACGGACTTGCGGCGGACTTTCTAACGAACAGACTTGCCTACACACGATCACACAAAAGTCCGTCGAATTCTTACGTGATGACGTACACCGGACTAAAATAAGGAAGTTGATAGCCAGTAACCAATAGCTGCCCTAGCGTGGGTTTTTGTCCGTCAGACTAGCATACAGACGAGCGGATTTTTCGACCGGACTCGAGTCCGTCGGAAAGATTTGAAGCATGTTTCAAATCTAAAGTCCGTCGGATTTGAGGCTGAAAAAGTCAGTTGAAAGTCCGGAGAAGCCCACACACGATCGGATTACCAGCCAGCTTTAGTCCGTCAGCGTCCGTTGGACTTTTGTAGACGAAAAGTCCGACCGTGTGTACGCAGCATAACAGGTTTTCTTTTAAGATTGCCCTGTATTTGGCTCCATCCATCTTCCCATCAGCACTAAACCAGCTTCCCTGTCCCTGCTAAAGAAAAGCATCCCCACAACATGATGCTGCCACCACCATGTTTCACAGTAGGGACGGTGTGTTCAGAGTGATGTGCAGTGTTCGTTTTCTGCCACACATAGCAATTTGCTTTTAGGCCAAAAAGTTAAATTTTGGTCTCATCTGACCAGAGCATCTTCTTCCACATGTTTGCTGTGTCCCCCACATGGCTTCTCGCAAACTGCAAACAGGACTTCTTATGGCTTTCTTTCAATAATGGCTTTCTTCTTCCCACTCTTCCATAAAGGCCAGATTTGTGGAGTCCACGACTAATAGTTGTCCTGTGGACAGATTCTCCCACCTGAGCTCCACACTGAAGTTCCTCCAGAGTTACCATTGGCCTCTTGGCTGCTTCTCTGATTAATGCTCTCCTTGCCCGGCCTGTCAGTTTAGGTGGACGGCCATGTCTTGGTAGGTTTGCAGTTGTTCCATAGCAATGATGGATTGAACACTGCTCCGTGAGATGTTCAAAGCTTGGCATAATTTTTTTAGAACCTAATCCTGCTTTAAACTTCTCCACAACTTTATCCCTGACCTGTCTGGTGTGTTCCTTGGTCTTCATGATGCTGTTTGTTCACTAAGGTTCTCTAACAAACTTCTGAGGGCTTCACAGAACAGCTGTATTTATACTGAGACTAAATTACACACAGGTGGACTCTACTAAGTAGGTGACTTCTGAAGGCAATCGGTTCCACTACATTTTAGTTCGGGGTATCAGAGTAAAGGGGGCTGAATACAAATGCACGCCACACTTTTCACATTTTTATTTGTAAAAAAAATGTTGAAAACCATTCATCATTTTCTTTCCACTTCACAATTATGTGCCACTTTGTGTTGGTCGATCACATAAAATCCCAATAAAATACATTTACGTTTTTGGTTGTAACATGACAAAATGTGGACACTTTTAAGGGGTATGAATACTTTTTCAAGGCTCTGTATGTGAGGGTTTACAATCACTAAAGTGGGATTAAACTCCCTTGGTTGATTTTTACCTATAGGTAAGCCTGTAATAAGGCTTTTCTATATGTACAGTAAATATCTCCTAAACATAAACCGTTTTGGAGATATTTACTTGCGAAGCCGCCGGTGACGTCACCGTTGCATGCGCTCTGAAGGAATGGGATACCCATCAGAGTCCTGTGTCATGAACAGCAACTCACGTGTGGAGTGACGTCATCGCAGCTGGTCCAATCAGAGCCCCCCAACCCAGAGGAAGACCGGGTGAAGATGGAAGCCTTCCAGCGGTGCCGCTATAAGGCTTCATTTTAAGGTAAGTTTCACATTATGTGCTAGGATGCGATACATAGTAGCACTTTATAACTTTGCCTTGCAGGTTAAAAAAAAAAAGCTGGCGGTTTACAACCACTTTAAGGCCCTGTTCACACTGTGTTGTGTGTTTGGCATGCTTTCTTGCACTTTTTTTTAGCGTGTTTTCGGAGCAGTGCCATTCATTCGAATGAGCCTCCCTCCGCTCCAAAAACACGCTAAAGAAGGTTTTGCGTCACGCATTTTTTGCGCATGCAAAATGCACCAATGCTAATAGCGGTGCCATTAAGAAATAATGGCACCGCAAGGGCATCATTCGTTGAAGTTTAAGCTGCTTATATTTTTATTATGCTTTCCCTGGTTTTCCCTCTCTCCCCATCAACCTTCTAATGAATATGTAAAGTAAAACCTTTTCATGTTTATTATATACCTTATTCTCAAATGATGATGCTGGACGTCCTCGAGCCAGGAAATGAGGTGGGCTCTGTCTGGCTTGCTGCGGCTCCTAATGCACTCTGTGAGAAGTTCACAGTGTGCAATGAAATCAGATTAAAGGAAGGCTGGAGTTCAGCTTTAAATTTTAAGCAATATTTTGACTCATTTTAAAGTAGAACTTTAATTATACAAAAAAAAATTAACCTGGCAGCATGGAGGGGCTGTGTGACCAATCACCAACCAACAATGCTGCTACATGGGAAGAATGGGAGCTTTACACTTCTCCACACCCATATCTGGAAACTTTTGAAAGCCAGTGGACCTAACAATAGGGGTGGGGCAAAAAGCAGGCAAATGCCGCGTACACACGAGAGGACTTTACAGCAGACTTTGCCCGGCGGACTTTTCGACGGACTTTACGACGGACTTTCCGAATGAACGGACTTGCCTACACACGATCAACCAAAGTCTGTGATGACGTACGACCGGACTAAAACAAGGAAGTTCATAGCCAGTAGCCAATAACTGCCCTAGTGTGGATTTTTGTCCGTCGAACTAGCATACAGACGAGCGGACTTTTCGACCGGACTCGAGTCCATCGGATAGATTTGAAACATGTTTCAAATCTAAGTCTGTCCAACTTTTGAGAAAACAAAGTCCGCTGGAGCCCACACACGATCGAATTTTTCCAACGAAATCCCGTCCACCGGGCAAAGTCTGCCGTAAAGTCCGCTCGTGTGTACGCGGCATAGGAGTTAAAGCCAATAGCAGTGTTCACAGTGCACTACTCTGAAAGATATTTAATGGTTTAGGAATAAACCGAAATAACCTTTTGGTGCGGTCCCACTGACTACAATAGGCGAGTTTGACAGGCGGTGTCACCTGTCAATCTTGGCACGCCGAGTTACAACTGCCGCACCATGATACTTCATGGCAATGTCCTCATCCACCATGTTTGTTTGGAGGTGGGTGATCAAGGGGTGGTAAAAATACTCAGAAATTTGGATTTTCCTCTCAGGTTTGATGACAATGGTCACCAGGATGAATAGAAAAGGTGAATTTCTCTGAGAGGGGCTGTGTAACCCTTTCCCTACACAGTTCAAAACTAAAAACAAAACTAAAAAGAGTTTTGGCTTGAAATACACTTTTAAACCCTGTACATGAAATTCGAAAAATGAAAGCCACACTCCTGCATTAGTTCTTCTTGCCAAAATGACTGCATGCATAGTATCTACACCCAAAAAACTTTTCTTGGTGCATTTCACCACTCATGGCTTGTTCATATCCTTGACAAGTTTCACCACTCCTGGCTAATGATGGCCACACTTCTGTCTTAGTTCTTCTTGCCATAGTTATTACACTGTCAGTAAAATAACTGCACAAATTGTACCTTCATCCCCAAAAAAACACACTTCCTTGACACGTTTCACCACTCCCAAGCCAGGAGTGGTGAAACGCATCAAGGTCATGAACAAGCCTGGAGTGGTGAAATGTGTCAAGGAAGTGTGGTTTTTGGGTGGAGATACTATGTATGCAGTTTAATAAATATGGCAAGAACTAAGAGAGGGGTGTGGGTTCCTTCTCCCCAGGAGGGTTCCAGAGCCAAAGGGGCTGCTGTCCTTGGGCAGCCCATGGACTGTACAGCTGCTCTAGAGGCCTCAGCGGTGTCAGGGCTGAGGGCCTGGATGGACTTTACTTGGAGCTGGTCTCGAGAGGTGCCGTCTCTCTCGCTGGGCCATGTCTGAAGAAAGCTTGAAGGTCACAGCTGTCCTGGGGACTTGTGAGTACTGACCCTAAACTGGTCCCTGTGACTGTATAGTGTTTTGGAAACTGCACTGGGTGCCAGCAGTTGTGCATCACTGCAAGGTAACCAGATGCCAAAAAGATGTGCCCCATGGTCTTCAGCTGGCCTTAGACCAGAGGTCTCCAAACTTACCAAACAAAGGGCCAGATTACTATCTTTCAGGCTTTAGGGGGGGTGGACCAGGGCTAGTGGGATTGGAAAATTCCCCAATGTTATTGGGGGTAAACAATGCCTGACCATTGGTTTTAATGAAACCATTGTTGGTATCAGTGGGAGAAATTGTGCCCCATTTTTGGTGTCTGTGAGAGAAATGGTGCCCTATTGTTGGAATCAGTGGGAGAAATTGTGCCCCATTGTTGGTATCAGTGGGAGAAATGGTGCCCTATTGTTGGTATCAGTGGGAGAAATGGTGCCCCATTGTTGGTGTCAGTGGGAGAAAGGGTCCCCTATTGTTGGAATCAGTGGGAGAAATTGTGCCCCATTGTTGGTGTCAGTGGGAGAAATGGTGCCCCATTGTTGGTGCCAGTGTGAGAAATGGTGCCCCATTGTTGGTGTCAGTGGGAGAAATGGTGCTCCATTGTTGATGTCAGTGGGAGAAATTGTGGGTGTCAGTTGAAAGAATAGTGTCCCAAGGGCCAGATAAAGGCAAACAAAGGGCCACATCCGATCCCCGGGCCACAGTTTGGAGACCACTGCCTTAGGCTGTTCAAGACCCACTATTACTCAAGGAGAAGAACGTCCTCTAAACATTAAGTGCTAATCGTTTTAGAGTATTTCATGCCCTAATACCCTCTCCTGTTAAAGTTTCTATCAGCAGGTTAGAAAGATGAAAGCTGCATTCCTGTATTGGTTCTTCTTGCCAAAATGACTACATACATAGAATCTACACCCAAAAACCACACTTGCTTGACGCGCTTCACCACTCCTGGCTTGTTCTTGTCCTTGACGCTTTTCACCACTCCTGGCGTGTTCATGTTCTTGACGCGTTTCATCACTCCTGGCTTGGAAGTGGTGAAACGCATCAAGCAAGTGCGTGTGTTTTTTTTTGGGTGGAGATACTATGCATGCAGTTATTTTGCTGACATTTTAAAAAATATGGCAAGAAGAACTAAGACAGGAGTGTGGCTATCATCTTTGTATATTCATTGATGGTGATGGGAGACAGGCTGCAGAGGGAGGAGTGGGTGAGATGCTGTGGATCTGGTCTTCACTGTGCATGAGGTCGTCAATGATTTTTTGAATGATATTTTTTTTTAAATCAGAATTGCTATGTTTCTGGGAATTGCAGAGGGGTATGGAAAAAATATGCAATATGGCAAAAATTTGGTAAAATAGGTCATTGCTTTTTTTTTTCCAAGGTGTTATTTCAGACTCTGCCCAAAGAAACAGAAGTTCTTAGTTACTTCTGTCTGAAGGTTTTGATTATTCAGAAACAAACGATTGTAACCACTTGCTTACGCCCAGCTTATAATTTGTCCAGTCGGTTTGAATGCACACCCATGGAAATGACTCTCATTTGCATGACTGGAAGTTGTATGTTCTGAATACGTTAATGGAAAAAGAAAATCCCACCAAAACCTTGCAGATGTTCCTTACATAACGTTGTTTGCTAAAGTCCTTTTGGTACAGAAGGAACTGTGACTAATTCAATGGCAGCTGTTTTCTCACTCCGGGTTCATTGACTCATCTTCTCTAATTCACCATGAATTTACACTTTAAGCCCCCACCAGAATCATACATTATTCCAGCACCTGGCAACTGCATTGATCCACCACGCCGTCCCATGTAAATGAATAACCCTTACCGTTTTACAAGCCTAGAAAACAGCAAAATAAACAACGATATTTTTTTTCTGAAATTTATTTTATTGCCAAAACCAGAGGGAGCATAGTTTATTTTGAAGAATGTGACCCATGTTGGTTGTGGTGAACTCTTCTCCGTTTCCATATGTACGAGTATGTTGATATTGGAATTCACAAATGTTTTTCTTAAGAGTAACGTAAGCGTTCTCAGTACGAAAAAGAGTGCCGATGAACAAGTTTTAGGGATGGCCTCCAAGTCCCAGCATGACTTGGCAGTCAGCTGGCTAAATTCCAGTGAGCCTTCTTTATCTGAAATAAGAATTGTTCATGGTACAGCTTAGCTACCAATCGGATTCAGGTTTTCTGGTGAAAATGACAGTTGCAGAAAAAAAAGATGAGCTTAAAGTGGTGTTCCGGCCGAAATTATACTTTTTAAATAAAAATACCCCTATAATACACAAGCCTAATGTATTCTAGTAAAGTTAGTCTGTAAACTAAGGTCTGTTTTGTTAGTTTATAGGAGTAGTTTGTTATTTTATAAACTTACAGCAGGCCGTGGCCATCTTAAGTGTGGGCATCTGAAGCCAGACTGTATTTCTTCCTGGATCTCATCCTTGCAGATCTCGCATATGCTCAGTGCAGCACAAGCAGTGTAATAGGTTTCAGGTCAGGTTTCCATAGCAACGGCAGTGTCAGAGGAAGTTGCCGCCCCTTCCCAGAAGGCATTGCAAACAGGAAATGTTGCGATGGGCGGCGGCCAGGGAGGAGGAAGTGAAAAATGAATGCAGCAGATATACAGTAGGTGCTGAGAAAAAAAATTTTAAAAAATATCCAATTCGTTTACAGTGCACGGTTTAGTGAGGGATCCCGAAGAGTTGTAAAAGTGGGTGGAACTCCACTTTAATCAGTTGGGGCAGTAGAATTCCCCACCTTGCGCCAACACAAAATATAGGAGTGGGATGCATGCTGGTGACATTATTGTTCTAATATGGCCCCATTGTCCATGTTACACCTTAGCTACCAATCAGATTCAGGTTTTCTGTTGAAAATTACAGTTGCAGGAAAAAAAAAGAATCAGGTTGTTGTGCGCTAAGGATGAGCTTAGGAGGTTAGTTGTCATATGATAGCAGGCCATTGGCTCAATTAGCTGTTGAGAGTAGAATCCCCCACCTTGCGTCTGCATGTGGGATGTTGGTGACATTATTGTCCTAATATGGACCCATGGCCATAATTGCGCAATGAAATGTCTAAATGTGGCTATGTGGGCATATTAGGTCAATGATGTCACCAGCATCCGCGTCCTGCAGCCTCACGCAAACAAAGGGGAAGGGATGCTGGTGACATCATTGACCCTAAATGGCCACAAAGCCATATTTGGTCAATGACTTTGTCCAAATGTGGCCATATTAGGTCAATGATGTCACCAACATCCCTGCCCTGCAGCATCACGTAACCAAGGGGCCGCGATGCTGTTGACATCATTGACCTAATATGGCCCATGGTCATATTTCGTCAATGACTTTGTCCAGATGTGGCCAAATTAGGTCAATGATGTCACCAACATCACTGCAGCATCACGTAACGAAGGGGCCTGGGATGCTGGTGACATCATTGACCTAATATAGCCACATGGCCATGATCGGTCAATGAAATGTCTAAATGTGGCTGTGTGGGCATTATAGGTCAATGATTTCACCAGTACCCCGTCCTGCAGGCTCACTCAACAAAGGGGCTGGGATGCTGATGAGATCATTGACCTAATATGGCCACAGAAGCATTGTGCATGTGTTTTGTACATGCTTTTGTTCACTCCTCATGGGCCCCCAATACACTTCAACACAATAAACAATGCATCTGACCCTTTATCGCACCACATCCGTTCATGTGGTTCAGGGTCAGTAGCATGGATGCTTGTTTAGGACCCATATGAATTGGAATGGGTAGATGCAATTTTGCTATCCCTTTCTATCTCATGACAGCCAACATCCAAATCCAGCTACTTGGTCACCCTTCTCTGATGTCAAATTAGATTAGTTCCGAGTCATCAGTGCCGGGTTCGTAATTGAGAGAAATGCCGCAAGAATGGGGGTTTGGCTGGAGATGGTATGAGGCTCATTTATCAACTATTACTATGATGCGTGTTAAAAAAATGTTCGAAAATCTGCCCTAGTCCTCTGTATTATAGGATCTACTTTAGTTATTTTTTTCTTTTGGTGTAAATGGAACTGCAACACCTATAAGGCTGATTTCATACTGCTGTGCTTTGCTGCATATTTACTTGCTAAAAACGTAAGAAAAACGCAATAAAAATATTTTCCTTTATATCCTATGGGACTCTTCATACCACTGTGCTGCGTATTGAAAAGTCCTGCATGCTGCATCTTTGGTGCGCTTTTCAAAACCACACCAAAAGTGCAACCCCCCAATGGAAATTAACGGAAGACTCACCCAAAATGCAAAAAAAAATAGAATTTTTTGCGTCACATGTCCATGTTTCACAGGTGCATGCTGGGAGTCAGGCACTCACAAAATGCACTGGAAACGCACCAGTAATGCATCAAAAACGCATGTGCATTTTTAATGTACAGTGCCCCAAAAAAGTATTTATACCTCTCAAAATCTTCCACATTTTGTCATGTTACAACCAAAAACGTAAATGTATTTTATTGGGATTTTATGTGATAGACCAACACAAAGTGGCACATCATTGTGAAGTGGAAGGAAAAAAATAAATGGTTTTCTAATTTTTTTACAAATAAATATGTGAAAAGTGTGGTGTGCATTTGTATTCAGCCCCCTTTACTCTGATACCCCTCTGATTCAGCCCCTTTACTCTGATACCTAAAATCTAGTGGAACCAATTGCCTTCAGAAGTCACCTAATTAGTAAATAGAGTCCACCTGTGTGTAATTTAAACTCAGTATAAATACAGCTGTTCTGTGAAGCCCTCAGAGGTTTGTTAGAGAACCTTATCGAACAAACAGCATCATGAAGGCCAAGGAACACAGCAGACAAGCCAGGGATAAAGTTATGGAGAAGTTTAAAACAGGGTTAGGTTATAAAAAAAGATATTTCAGATATTTATTTGTAA